>NC_136061.1:1427526385-1428037662 GCF_964261635.1 Lissotriton helveticus
CATCTGGTATAACCCCCATAGACGGAACACCATGTGTTTTTGTGTAAATGGAAGCAAAGACTGTGCCCCAAGTGTCGCAGTCCTCCACATGTGGTGCGATCCCCATTGGAAGACAGATAGTTAGAATTCTGTGTTTCTCAGTAGGCGTAGTATCAGGAAACACTGCCTCTATTTGAGTGATTTTCTGAGCTAACCAGAATGGAATTTGTTCCGGTTTTGTAGGTACTTTGCCAATGGCTGATTGGATATTTTGTGGTGTGATTTTATTTGTGTTCCCCTGGTGAGCGATGGTTTCTGGAATTTTTATTGCCGGTTGGACTGTTGAAGTCCTCATGACATATTGGACCAATTGTCTGTGTATTTAATTTAACAGTTTTAGTTGAGCCAAGAGCTCTCGGTCTGACATTTTATCAATGTCTGGATGTGGTGTGTAGCTGGCTAGAACCGGCCACGTCGCTCCTGGTCTACCTAGTGGACCGAGCCTGGTGATGTGATTTTGATGTTTTAGGGCGCCTTTAAACCAGAGCAGGTGCTCTTGGTAATTTAGTGGGATTTCAACATCCTCGAAAGGAGTATATTCATCCGGAGGTTCCTCTATTTTGTAATAGTGGAATTCGTGCGTTACAGCGTTTGCTGCTGGAAAGTTTATCCATGAGTAGAATACCTCTGTCTGCCGATATTCATGGGCCTCTACCACGAATATGACTGTACCACCTCTTGGTGTTAGTCCATTTTCTATAAGTTTAAGAGTTGTAGTTTTTCTTACATTTACCGGAATGATTATAGCATTTGGGTCATTTTCTTGGAGACCTGTGTCAACTGCTAGGAGTTGAGCTGCTATTCTAGCTGCCTCCCTTTCGTCTTCACTTTCCGTCATTTTTACTAACAGAAAGCTTTTTGTTGCAGATCAAGTTTCAAGGAAAACAAATATTAGGTGCACAATATTTTGGAACACTGTATCCTTCAACGTTGACTAAACCAAAAACTAATACATAGGATTCTCATCCTACTAAGTTCCGGCGGATATTAACCTTTTACCCACTCCAGACGTCTTTTGGAGTATTTACGGGAAAAAGGGGTCTGTGTGAAAAAGCACGACTGAGTTACTCTAATGTCTTGCGTTAGATTATCGCCTTACCAAACGTTGGGCGCATGTAGTGTAGTTCCTATATTCCCAATAGGCTCTGCGCATTGGAATAATATAAACAGCAGTGCAGACGTAGGACTGAGGTCGACTAAGTCTCTACTGACTATATTAGACTTAATTAGTTTTGCCAGCAAGCTCAGAGGTCACTAGAAACTTTCTCGAATAAACAAGGAGTTTAACTTCCCTGGATAGACAAGAAGGGATTAGCTTCTGACAACCATAAAACATGACAACTTTGCTCCCTCAGAATAAGAGTGTATCTCTAGAGTCGTGTGAAAACAATAGACAGTTATTTCACTCAGTCAATCGTGCGTACTTAGTTTCACCAGAGTGCAGAGAAATAGAGAGACGGGCGTTTTCAATAAAAGGTGTTATTTATTGAGCAGTCTTCTTTCTCATGCAAGAGAAATTAATTGCCACAATTGCAATACTTAGTATAAAGTAAAGTGCGTACAGTAAAAGGAGTATTATAAAATAATACTGTAAAAGCATTGATATGGTTTCTTAGCCATATGATACTTTAAAATAGATAAAATATATACATACATAAATACATTGACTAACGTACTCAACTGGTGCTTCTAAATACGCCTACACCGGTGTACCTGACCTAAGCCTAATACGTGGGAAGGAGTAAGTAAGTAGCAGTTTAAGTTAAGTTGGTTTTGCCAAGAATCTGAATCAAGAATTCTCTTTAAAGGTTTAGTCAGATCCGTACCTGGGTAATAGAATGTAGGAGGTCTGGTATCTCTCTCGCAGGACTCAATATCCCAGCAACCCTCAAGGGCGGCTGGAAACACCGGAGCTGGATTTTCTCGGCTGGAGAAAAAGACAGCGTCTTTCTCAGTGCGTCAAAAGGGAGGGGCGGCCGTGGGCTCTCGCATCACTGGGTTCTCGGGCAAGTAGATAGCAGCTCTGCTCCAAACCACCGTGTGTTTGCTTAAGGCAACGTTGGTATATTTATACCCGAGAGGTGCCGGGTTTGACGTAAGGTTGGACATAAGACGTCAATAAAGATGTCACTAAGAACTGGCCGTTCTTTCAGTGCTCACAGGAGTTCTAGGACAAATCAAAACAGAAGCATGGGGATTTCCCAGGTTGCTGGAGGTTTGTTTTGTTTAAAGAACGCGTTGTACTCTCTAGGAGTCTGGGGAGGTAGCCTTGCTCAATTTGGACTGCATGGGCTACGACTAAATATGGATATGATTCTTATGCCTTTATAAGGATATTATTTATTATAGCCATACAAGGGCATAAATTAGGAATATTGAATTAGGGTCCTAGATAGAAATACAACACAAGAGGAACAGTCTTCACCAAGGGCAATCTACCTACCAGATGACCAACTAGAGGCCACTGCGGATCCTTGGGGCCTGAAGGCAAACCAGAGGAAAACCTCTACTAGCTGCAAAGTAGCAGACTAACCTGGTAATTTGGGGTACTTTGGGACCAGGATCCACTCCTCAGGGGTTCAGGGGCGAGACCAGGTGGCACAGTGACTGCCTTGCACCTTCCCTAAAGACCGAGAGTAGCAAGAAGAGGCCAACTCCTGATTGGATTTCTTGATTTTTTTCTTGGACTTACCCAAATATTTCTACAGTGAAAAAGATCTGCTGTGGGAGAGGGAACAGGGCACTCCTTTTTATCTCGACCAGTCAAGGCATGGAGTCTTGCAGCATTTAGTGATGTAGAGCTTTGCAAGCCCTTCAAGCCTTTGGGCTCATCTGGGTGCCATCACCACAGGTCCTGAAGTCCGTTTTGATCCCAAGCACCAAAGACATACTGGTGGAGGATCTGTCAGACATCTGTGTCCAACCGTCCCAACAAAGTTTAAACCCTGTCATTTTAGAAAGGGACATTTCCGTTGCACACTTTTACAATTTCTAGAAAAGAAAGTTAAGGAAATCTTGTCATAGACCAAAGAGTAGAGCTCTGGATCAGCATCTGAAGGCAGAGAAAGAAAGTAACATATGTAAGCGAGCATGAGTGGCGCCTACCTGCAGCACTGTTGTCACTTCTGGAGCAGACCTATATCACCCAGAGCCAAACACCAACACCTAACCATATGCAGGAGTACTGTTTTTAGTTTGCCAGATTCAGCCCGATGCCGAAGGATTATTCACAAGATGAGGAATCTGCAGTCAGAAGTATCCACCAGAAACACAATTTTAACTGTGAACATCATTATTTCATTTCAACTATGCAATGTGAAGAAATCCATCTACAGCACAAAACGAAGGTTACTATGAACAATGACACAGAATTCTTAAGAAAAGAAAAAATTAGTGATAGTCCATAAGTTAAAAAAAACCTTATTGCAGCAGCTCCCTAACGTGACGTTAGAAACTACTAAGGGTCACATGCAACCCTAAACTCTATTAATGGATACCAACGCTCAAATTAAAATAGAAACTCACGTCAAACTGAGCAAGAATAGCCCCACTATGCAGTCCTTCTGCTAGTTGGACCATAGACTCCCTTAAGGCATTGTCATCAAGATGGACGCCATCCACTGGTATTTTTTCTGGGATGTACTGGAAATCAGGCTCATTCTCAAGCTTCTCTTCTACCACATCATATACGGCTAAAACATAAAAATAATTTAAAAGATTAATCCAAGCAGAAGTGAACACATTAAAAGAACCTTACGTGATAAAGACCAAGGGTTCACTTAGGTCTATGCCACCTGCAAGCAGAGTGGTGCCATATTTGTTTTGAGGTTAAGGTCAGTCATTTTCAGTTACCATCAAATTAGGTATGACCTTTTTAGGTCTGACCTTTAATCTTTCTTAATCAAAAACTATTATTGAATTCTATTTTCACCAAGGCAGAAGTACTACTGGAAATATCTGGTATCATATGCAAGGACTTTTTTTTTATATCTTTATTTGGTTTTTCAGCGTTTCATGAATAATGCAGCAAGCATTGCATTAAGGCGCAGGACATGCATTGAACAATAAATAGTAAACAGTGAAGGAGGAATGCACACACCCTCACCCTCTCATTCAAGCACGAGGGGCAATTGCATGACATTTCTAAATACAGGTGAAAACACAATGATGATTACAGTAACATAACGCCACAATACGTTTATGTCAAAGGAGTCACAGCTCTCTGTGAGAGATGAATATTATAGTATCGAAAATACATAAACTAAGGGGGATCTCTTCTTTCCTTTTCCTATCTTTAGATAGCAAAGGAAAAGAAGAGTTCTATCAAGGTGGGACAGATTGAGAGGGACAGTCAACAAGACCGTTTCATATTATCCTCACACATTCAGAGGGATGTCATGCTCGTAGGGCGGTTGCTCCTAATCGGGTCGGCGCTGCAATGCCCTAAGGGTCCCACGAAGAGTCAAAGGAGATCGTTTGCTTTATTGCTGTTTGATGAGCTCTCAACCTCACTTTTACAGAGTCAAGAGACACTGCAAGCTCAAAGTGTGTATAGATAATGAATGTCAAGATCAATTTAAGGTCTCACTGGCGTAAATGTTTTGGGAGTGAACAAGCGTGTCAAATCTTCCATAAAATGCATCATAATTATGGATTTGAACTAGGCGGTAGGTTCGTCTGACAAAGGTAGAAAGGCCTCTGAAAGTCCTTGCAGGGCAAAACACACAACAAATAAAAGGATGTCCACTCTCTTGACCTTGAGCACCACAGCAGGTTAAAAACTTGTCCCAACACCCTACTTAGATTGATTTGGTGGAAGGGAGTCTGGCATTGAAGATTACAAGTACCACCTTAGACGGCAAGTCAAATGCAACCAATTGCAGTCACTCTATCTTCATGCATTGAGATGCAAGTTGAAGAGGGTTAAACAAAAGACCCTGCCGTGTCACGGATATAGTAGGTCATCCCAAAGTGGTTTCCTGATTAGACGATAGATGTTCATACTCAGGAGGTCTGGGTGTAGCATTTTCCTGGTGATAACAATGACTTGTGCTGGGTCTGTTTAATCTTCCTCATATTTTTGTTTGATCTGTTTATTAAGAATTTTAGTTTTTGTTTGATATACATGAATACAAAGCTGTACATTATTAGGGAAAACACCACACAGAATCAATAGGTAGCCATACAATCCGATAATTGAACAACAAGTGAGTTGATTTGATACATCATTATGCATAAACAATATAGGAAAATAATATTTAGCATGTCCCTTCAGCCATAGCTTTGCCTCACTCCGACATAGAATCTGAACGACTGCATCATGGTGCACCGTAACCGCAACATGCAACAATTTGCATAATCATGTTTCGTATGGCTTCACTCTGCCATATCGCAAATCAATATATAGATTCAAACTTCTATATGAAAACACCAAACATGGGGAAAATAAATCTTATCGAGAAAGGGGAGGGAAGGGAAGAAAGAGCCACAGAAAGGGTGAGAGGGGGATCAAGCCCCCACAGCGTTATAGAACAGGGTCTTTTCAAATACTCTAAGGGTTCACCATCGGACTGCTAAGAGTAAAGATCAGCCAGTAAAGTGGGCAGATGTTTAGTCAACATATCAACATACCAATGAGGACATAGGTATACTTGAGCCAAACTCGCTAACCATCTAGAAGGGAGACATCTAATGGACCCTCCGGCGTCAGCAGCCCGTGCAGCGTACACAGCATAGTATTCCATTCAGTGGAGATAGGACTTTTACAGTGGAGATAGGACTTTTACGCAAGCCCAGTGTAAAAGTAGCAGGCACCTGTTTTGGGGTGATAAAGGGGCTCAGGAAGTTCTTTGACCTGCTGCCCTTTGAGGCAAGGAAAACTGTTACGGTTGCACTGGTGACATCACGCATTGATTATTGCAACAGTCTGTATGCTGGCACTAACAAAGTGGTCACTCAAACTCCAGATGGTGCAGCATGCAGCAGCAAGGCTGGTTTTAAAATGGCCGAGAAAATCCTCAGCAACCAAAGCCCTTAACACACTACATTGGTTGCCTATAACTAAAAGGATCCTGTACAAAATGCATGTAATCACCTTTCGAGCTGTCCACGACCTAGGCCCTCTATATTTGAGGAAGAAATTCACAAGATACTGCCCAACCCGAGCATTAAGATCCCTTAATGCTAATCTACTGACCGTTCCAGGGTTTAGACTTAAAACTCGAGGGGGCAAATCCCTGGCGGTACTAGGTGCAAAAGCATGGAATGTTCTCCCCCCACATCTTAGAGCGCTAGACAAAGAACAAGACTTCCGTAAACAACTAAAAACCTGGATCTTCAAGCTCCCAGACATAACAGCCAGAGCTCTAGTGCGATGCTGGCCCTGGTCAATTCAAGCATTAATATAACATCTGCTATTAGGGTGACTTTGCAGGGGCGCCGAGATGCTCCTTGGAGCGATTGTTGCGCGGTATAAATGGGCAATTACATTACATTACATTACATCCTCCCGTACCAGGGAGACTGCTTCGGCCTTCACCCAATTCAGCATGGAGAGGAACCAAGCTTTCAACGGAGGGGACTCCTCGAACTTCCACTTACGAGTAATCAATCTCTTAGTCACAATAAAGCCCAGATCAAGAAACCTAGTGGATGCTTTGTGCTTTTTTCATTTCTGAGAAATACACCAATGATGCACGACTCCAACGTCCTCAATCAATCAATCAATCAACAACATTTATAAAGCGCACTATTCACCCGGAGGGTCTCAAGGCGCTTGGGGGAGGGGGGTCTGCTACTGCTCGAACAGCCAGGTCTTGAGCTGCTTCCTGAAGGCGAGGTGGTCTTGGGTCAGGCGGAGGTGGGTCGAGAGGGAGTTCCAGGTCTTGGCGGCCAGGAAGGAGAAGGACCTTCCTCCTGTGGTGGCTCTTCGGATGCGGGGGACGGCGGCGAGGGCGAGGCTGGTCGATCGAAGCTGGCGAGTGGGTGTGTAGAAGTTGAGGCGGCTGTTGAGGTATCTTGGGCCTTGGTTGTGCAGGGCTTTGTGGGCGAGGAGACGGAAGGTGATTCTCTTGTTGACCGGGAGCCAGTGCAGGTCTCTCAGGTGTCCGGAGATGTGGCTGTGTCGGGGGATGTCGAGGATGAGTCTTGCTGAGGCGTTCTGGATTCGTTGGAGTCTCTTCTGGAGCTTGGCGGTGGTTCCGGCGTAGAGGGCGTTGCCGTAGTCCAGTTGGCTGGTGACGAGGGCCTGGGTGACCGTCTTCCTGGTCTCGGTGGGGATCCACCGGAAGATCTTACGTAGCATGCGTAGGATGTTGAAGCAAGACGAGGAGACGGCGTTGACTTGTCTGGTCATGGAGAGGGAGGAGTCCAGGATGAATCCTAGGTTGCGTGCGTGGTCTGTTGGTTTGGGTGCGCAGCCCAGGGCGGGGGGCCACCAGGAGTCGTCCCAGGCGGAGGGCGAGGAGCCCAGGATGAGAACTTCCGTCTTGTCTGAGTTCAGTTTCAGGCGGCTGTTCATCATCCACTCGGCTACGTCTTTCATTCCTTCGTGTAGGTTGGTTCTGGCGGTGGCGGGGTCGTTGGTGAGGGAGAGGATCAGCTGGGTGTCGTCGGCGTAGGAGATGATGTTGAGGTTGCGTTGTCGTGCGATGGCCGCCAGGGGGCTCACGTAGACGTTGAAGAGGGTGGGGCTGGGGGGGCGTGGCCTGGAGCTGTTGATGGTGGACGTGTAGTTTGACGGCTCCGTCCTGTGCCCTGAACACCAGCTAAATTATCCTATGATCCCCTGCCTACAACCCGCCTGATTCATACCCAGATTGTCTCCGGGGACAAGCGGCGTGTAACGGTGCCACGTTGCCCTTCTGGAACCGCTCCTGTGGGAAGATCGGCCGACGGACCCTGCTGCGGCCTGCTGCACTAAGTGAAGCCCCGGACTTGCGTGATCGGCCTGGCCGGCCTACCCCCATACTCCTTCGCGGTCCAATTGGGACCCAGGATCGGGCTGCGGCCGCTTTGCCGACCAGGGACGCGGGGTGAGACAAGGTGCCCACACCCCCTACCAAGGCTCTGTTGCCCCCCTCCCCCTCGGCTTATGAAGCACGGGCTGTCCGCGCTGCTGCGCAGCCCCACCGAAACGCGGGAGCGCCTCCGTGCAGTCCCCCTCAACCCGCCAAAGTGATCGGCGGGGCTCCGGCGCTGCCACCACTGGGTCCGGGAACTCAGGAAGGGCGACACACACGGCATAGCCGGCGCCGCAAACCAGCATTGTCCCGCACGGGATACCGGAGTCAAGGAGCAGGCCTGGCTGGCATCAACAACACTCTGGCGCCATCTTGTCGCTACGTTGGGGCTAAGTGGTGACTCTTGAACCCCTGATCAATCAGGCCACGTGAAACAGGGTGGCGGACACTGGAGACCGGCAGCACACGAAGGTGGGGGACCGTGGAGAGGTGGTGTGCCTCGCGCGTTGGCGCCTTCATGCAGCGCTGCGGCCCAGACATCTTTGCGCTCTCGTCAGCCACGATACATTCACTTTGAAGCGCACTGATTCACATCACCCTTGCCATCTACGCGAACCTCACCAAGGCACAGGCGGCGCATCGACTCATCCTTGATTGACGCCTCATCTGGGTATCCTACACCACCCTTACCAGCACTGAGATATACGCTGCATCTACCTCTTTGCAGTACAAAGTGGACAGGCCATAACAACTGCCGTACATTCAGAGGGCACGCGGCGGGCGGCTGCCTCTACTACAGCGCCACCCTGCAGACAAGGTCTATGGGCAGGACGAAGGGCAAACGGCAGGACCAGAGCACCCGAACGGACATGCAGTCCACCAGTTCAGAGGACCCACTGGCCTCCTCTAATATGGACATCATCCCGCCGACCGGTAAGGGGTCTCAAGACGCCAAACTAGATCTGATCCTGAATGAAATACGCGCGACGCGCGAAGCGCTAGAATTGCGCATAGACAATATGGCGACCGGCCTATCCTTACTTAAAGCGGACCACAACAAATTGGCGGATCGAGTGGCGGAGCAGAAAATAGCGCTAGACGACATTATCCCACAGCAAACGGAACACTCCGCGAAACTAGAAAATGTGGAGAAGCAACTGAAGCAGCTGTGGGGAAGGGTGGACGAGGCGGAAGGACGGGCCCGCCGCAACAATGTCCGCATCCTGGGCATTCCGGAGAGGAGCGAGGGGAGAGACCCCACACAGTTTGTAGAGGATTGGCTTAGGAAGCTGGTGGGCCAGAGAGCTCTCACCGCTCTCTACAGTGTAGAGAGGGCGCATAGGATGCCATCACGGCCCCCACTATCTGGGGCACCCCCGCGCCCACTGATCGCTCGTCTCCTCCATTTCAAAGATCGTGACACTGTCCTCCGGGCGGCCAGGGAGGAAGCGCCGATACGCTTCGAGGACAAGACCATCTCGGTCTACCCTGATTTCACGCCCACTGTGCAGCGAGCCAGGTCCACCTTCATGGGGGTGAAGCGCAGACTGCGTGACAGGAACATGAAATATGCCCTTTTGTTCCCTGCTCGGCTAAAAATCCTGCATAACAACAAGTCCCACTTTTTTGACTCGCCTGAGGAAGCATCTGAATGGATGGAGGTCGCCCTGACTCCGCCGACGTCGCAGGACCAATTCACAGACCACCGCAGCAACGCCAGTAGGGGCTCGCCAGGCCGGCGGAACGACACTCACAGCCCTGGGCATCACTCATCTCATGGAGCATCGGGGGCGGCGCATACTCTCGGACACCAGGCGACGGACCACACGTCATCATCCACACATCAGCGTCTCACTGAGGCGGCCCTGGCTGCCCACGACGCGGGAGCAACCGGAGACAGACTCACCGTTACCACTGACACTCATACTGAGGTGTCTGGTTCAGTTGACAGCCTGCAACTTTTCCCGAAGGTCGCGGCACAGATGGCAGCGGAGTTCTGAGCCACGACACGATTACTTCTCTCCAAGTGGTAACGTATGTCAAATCCCCTCCCTCACATATGGTGGGTTGAATGTGCAGGGATCTATCATATTGTGGGCTCTCACGTCCACGCAGACAGTTCAGTGCCAACCGTCGGAGGTCCACCACCCCCCGGTATGCACACGTACTTGACTGTGTTGTGCCCACGTTGGACACCATGGTTTGGCTCCTGGGTACGTAGGCTCAGGGACCTTTTTGTTTGGGGGTTTATTGGTTGCGAGAC
This sequence comes from Lissotriton helveticus, assembly GCF_964261635.1. Classification (NCBI taxonomy): domain Eukaryota; kingdom Metazoa; phylum Chordata; class Amphibia; order Caudata; family Salamandridae; genus Lissotriton; species Lissotriton helveticus. Next base: position 1,427,536,649 of record NC_136061.1, read on the forward strand.
ACTCTTCTATTTTAGCACAGCAGGACATATGGGGTCGCCCAGTTGTTACACCTTGCCACACCGCACAGATGGGAATGGGACCTCTTAACAATTACCACTTGTACACCTGGAATGTTCGTGGCTTGGGATCAGTGCATAAACGTCATAGAATCCTTGCACAACTCAACCGGAGGGGGACACAAATTGCCTGCTTACAAGAGACACATTTGAACGCTGCTGAAGCGGTGAAATTGCGCAAGAAGTGGAGAGGACAGCTCTATGCCACCTCATATTCCGCATTCTCAAGGGGGGCGGCAATTTGGATGCGTGGGTCTCTTCCTTTCCAGTTGTTGGAGCAACGGGTTGATAAGGAGGGTCGCTATGTGTTTGTGAGGGGTCTGTTGGATGGGGAGGAAGTTGTTCTGGGATGCATGTACTCGCCTAATACGAACCAGTTGGAATTTCTGTCCAGTGTCAACGGGGTACTTGCAGACTGGGCTGACCTTCGCTGGGTAATAGGGGGAGATTTTAATGCTGTACTTGATGTTCTGCTGGATAGGTCACACCCCCCCTTACTGGCTACTGAGAGCAAGAAACAGGCTGCTGCGCTTGCGAGTTGGGCTGAGGGTTGGAACTTGGCGGATGTGTGGCGTAGCATTCACCCCATGGACAGGGAATACACCTTTTTCTCCCCTCCCCACCAGCTTCACACCAGAATCGATCATATTTTCTGCTCAAGGTCCCTTACTGCATTGATTGTCCAAACACAACACATGGGGAAAACGTTCTCGGACCATAGCCCCGTGGAAATTACATGGCAGTGGGGTAGGAGGCTAGCCCCCATACCGACCTGGCGGCTAAACCCTGAACTCCTAGAGGACTCGGTTTTCCGGTCCTCCCTCTCCGACACTATCGATGCCTACTTCTCCACGAATGCGGGCACGGCTAGCTCCCGGCAGGTAGAATGGGACACTTTCAAAGTATGTCTGAGGGGGGCTGCTATGACTACTAGGGTGGGAAGGAAGCGGGAGGTACTTGGCCAGCTTCAGGAGGTGGAGGGCTCGCTTGCATCCTTAGTGAACGAGGCAGCGGGTACCAACGCTCCCTTTCCGCCGCTGCAGGAGGCACGTATTAGACATGCAGAGCTGCTGGAGGAGCTGCGAGTTATTGACTTTAGGGAATTCACGAATAGGCAGCACACACAGGCCGATCGGGCCGGCCCCCTCCTTGCCCGCATCCTGCGGGACTCCCCGATCAGCCAACCCATTCTGCGGATTTTGGACCACTCTGGCCAGCTGGCTACCACCCAAGTAGGGATTAATACAGCATTTAAGGACTACTATACCGCGCTATATGGCCCCCCACTACCCCTGTCCGAACCCGCATTAGTGACCTTCATGGCGGAACTGGTTCTCCCGCAGCTTACTGCAGATCAGAATAAAGACTTAAAGCGTGCCATTACATTGGCAGAAATCAGACAGGCAATCAGAACCCTCCCTAAGGGTAAGGCCCCTGGAACGGATGGCCTGCCAACCGACTTCTACGCCACTTACATGGACCTCCTGGCCCCGCGACTACACATTGTTTATCTGGAAGCTCTACGCACAGCCTCTCTACCACAATCAACCATGCAAGCTCTGATTACGTCCCTCTTGAAACCGGCCAAAGAAGGTTTGCAGTTGGCCGATTACAGACCCCTGTCCCTTCTTAATACTGACTCAAAAATTTTGAGCAAGATACTGGCATCAAGACTCGTACAATACGTGCCACATTTGGTCCACCAGGATCAATGCGGCTTTGTCACAGGTCGTAATACGGCCATGAACCTTCGGCGATTGGCCCAGCTCATGCTTGGGAGCGATGAGGGTGTGGGCTCCGAAGGGTGCATCTCTCTGGACTTAAAACAGGCTTTTGATTCCTTGAGATGGGACTATATGTTTGCCACATTATCAAAATATGGGATCCCGCCGGAATTCCTCGCTTGGGTCAGATTATTATACACAATCCCCACGGCGAGGGTACGTACTTCCAACCAAATCTCGGGCCCCATGGCCATTGCCAGAGGCACCAGGCAGGGCTGCCCACTTTCCCCTCTCCTCTTCGTTCTTGCCCTCGAGCCATTGCTCTGCAGACTTAGGCTGCTAGCCCCCCGTTACGGTATACGGCGGCATGGTACGGACCACATTGTCTCTGCGTACGCGGATGATATCATATTATATCTCCGAGATTTGAGGGGTGAGCTGGGCCAAGTCTCCCAGGTTTTTGAGGATTTTCGAGAAATATCTGGCCTCACCATCAGCGAGTCTAAGTCCTACGGATTCGCCTTTGTAGCTGCGGGTGATTCGACCCCCCTGTCTTTTGCCCCACATGAATTCCAGATGGCGGAAACCACCTTCCGTTACCTGGGAATACAGATATATAGAGAGGCGAGCATGATGATAGACGGCAACCTGGGGAGGGCCATTAGAGCACTGAAGTCACAAGTTCAATTTTGGCTTACATTGCCGCTCTCCATACCTGGCAGAGTGGCAATTTCCAAGATGGTGATGTTGCCCCGTCTTATCTACTACTTCACCAACCTGCCGTTCCAGATCCCAGCGGTAACATTCAAGACCCTCGACTCCCTGCTCACAGACCTTGTGTGGGGACATGGCCGCAGGCGAATAGGGCTGGCTAAGTTGCAGCTTCCCTCCAACTCCGGAGGCATGGGCTTACCGGACTTCAGGGCTTATCATTATGCATGTCAGCTACAATGGTTGGCTTACTGGGTGGCGGGCCGCAATCTTCATGAGATTAATCTGACCCAAGATGACCATGCTAAGGGGAAAATACACATCTTGCTCCTGCCTGGATCGGATCTACCTAGAAACACTACGCCACTCCTCAAATTGGCGGTCACACATTGGCGAAGGGCATTGAAATATACGTCCACTGGGACACCTTATGCCCCCACAATACCACTCTTGGGCATACCACTGGGCCCGGGCACACTTACAACGACTCTACTGGAGCCCTGGCGTGACGCGGGTGTGACACATGTGGGTGACCTGTTTGCGGAGGGGCACTTGTTGTCCTTCGAAGACTTCAGAACCACGCAGGGCATACACGGCGGCTCCTTTCTCCTGCATGCCGGTCTCCGACACTATATCTTGCGCAACTGGTCACCCGACGGACGGGAGCCTATTGCAAATCCTCTAGTCACAATGCTTTATCTCATGGGGACGGGCGGCCATCTAACTAAGTGGCTCACTGTTAGCATTAAATGGGGAGGGCGCTTACACTGGCACCACTAAGGGCGACATGGGAAGTGGATATTGGGAGGCCACTAAGAGATAAGGAGTGGGAGCGCATACTGCAATTCCCCAGAAAGGTAGCTAGAAATCCCAAGTACAAGTTCATCCAACTGATGTTGCTGCATAGAGCCTACCTAACACCACACCGCCTACATATGATGTTCCCTGCATCCAAGAGCAACTGCCCCCGATGTGATGCGGACGACGCATCTCTGGTACATATGATGTGGCAATGCCCCAAACTGGGGTATTTCTGGACCACTGTCCATGACTCACTTGAGAAGGCTGGTACATTGACCCGATCACCTACACTGGAACACATGCTCCTAGGGCTAGGTCCATCGACCCGCACCAGGACCGTGGCGGCGCGCTTCTCGGATCTGGCCCTGTTGTTGGCTAAGCGTGCCATCACGATACGGTGGAAGTCATCAACACCGCCCAACCCTGACCTATGGAGGGCGGAAGTTGTACGTTGGGGTAAGGCTGAGGGCGAGGCATTACAAAGGGAAGAGAGCAGGGGCCTTCGCAAGACACCTATCTCACTGGAATGGTTTGCCACTTTGGGGGTATTTGAGGCTGGCGATGACAGTGATGATGAGGATATTAGTGAATAGCCAATTGGGGTGCGGTTACGCCCGTACTCATTCTTATATGCACTACCACGAACAATACCTACGGTGCACTATGAGGCAACACGGGTAGATCGAACCAGTCTGTCGCATTCCGTTACCTAACCAATCTGTGTATTAACCTCAACTATGTGTAAATAACTAGAGTGTGACCCAAATAGCGATATTTAGATCATGTGCCTAATTAGAGAGTGAATAGTGGGAACTCGCAGGGTGGAGGGTGGGAACGGGAATGAACGGGGTTTGTTAGTTGTTATGATTCATCGACAAAATGAAAAATCGAATTTACCAAGTTTGTATATTTGCTATGAGCAACCGCATACATGTGCAACGGAGTTTAACATTGGTATTGTATAAACACATCTATATTCTGTTGTTGCTCTTCAACTTTGCTAATAAAGAGATTTTCAAAAAAAAAAGAAGAGGGTGGGGCTGAGCGATGAGCCTTGAGGAACGCCGCAGATGACTTCGGTGGCTTCTGATCTGAACGGGGGTAGGCGGACTCTCTGTGTCCTTCTGGCGAGGAAGGAGATGATCCATTCTAGTGCCTTCTCCTGGATTCCGACGTTGCTGAGGCGCTGCACTAGGGTGCGGTGGCAGACGGTGTCGAACGCCGCGGAGAGGTCCAGGAGGATGAGGGCCGCTGTTTCCCCGTTGTCCAGTAGGGCTCGAATGTCGTCCGTGGCTGCGATGAGGGCGGTCTCGGTGCTGTGGTTGGCCCGGAAGCCAGACTGCGAGCACCTCCCTTGCCGTACAGGTGCCTGACACATCTAGCACCCCCTCCAAATAATTCTGCTGGCGGGGCAGGACCAGAGCATGTGTAAAATATCTGCAGCTACCATCTTGCAGTGCGGGCAGCACTCAACTTGCCTATTAAAGTACCGATTGATTTTATGCGGGGAGAGATATGCTTTATGTGCAATATAAAATTGAATTAATATGAAACTGTCATTTCTGGGGACTTGCTTGGGGCTTTCCAGGACCATAGACCATTGTTTTTCCGAGTAAGGCCTCACCCGGTCCGCCTCCCACTTAGCTTGTAACAGCATTAAATCCCCAAGGTATGACCTGATCGAGTCTGCGAACCACTTTACCAAGTGGCATCCTGTGCCCATAACATGCACATATTGCACCAGGAGGTTCATCGGGGGTTCCTGCGTTAAATCTCCCCACCAGCGTCTCATTGCAGCTGTCCAGGAGGCGTGATTCAGAAATTGGCAGGGGGATACACCATCTTCGTTCATAATATTGAGAAACAGCCGTAATGTTCCTTCTGTATATAAGTCACCTAGGGTGGTTACATCCGTTTCCACCCATGAGGCAAGGTCAATGCTCCGAACCCTCCCCTGCATAGTCCCCATTCCTAGTATGGGTAACCCGGGTGCATATGGTATTACATCTCTAGTAAGACGCAGTGCCCTGCGAAAGCATTTCCGCGCTAACGATATCAACAAAGGAAGAGGTTCATTCAGTTTGTTACAGGGATGGAATAAATAAAGAATCCTGTCTAGGGAATACGGGGGATCCTGTTCCGACGAGTCTGACAAATGAAGCTCCTCTACGCATTTCGCCACCCACAAGTTTTGAGACGCCAGGAAATAGGGCTCCTCCCTGAACTAGGAAGGTATAGCTTTGTTCAATGCCACCCGGCTTCGCGAGTTGTTCCAGATAAAATCACGGGCCATCTTCTCCAAAGATCGGAAGAAGTACACAAGTAGGTGGAGTGGGGAAGGATCTTTCAACCCCACATTTAAGACACTGTTAAAATCCCCCCCCCTAGCAACCACAGGATCTCAAACCATTTCCCCAAAACAATAGACAGCTGACCAAATAATTGGCCCTGGTCAACATTCGGTGCATACACATTCCCCAACAATGGGAGACGTCCATCCAATTTACCCTTCACCAACACATATCTACCTTCTTTACTGCAAAGGGTGTCCCCGGCGTATCCAAATAAGGGACTCACCAGTGAATAGAGAATAATCTGTAGCATATATACAACCTCTCCATCTACGTTGCAATCGGGTAACTTCCTGTGCATTCAGGGGAGTCTCCTGCAATAACGCTATGTGCACATTGTGATGTTTTAAATAGGAGTACACTGCATATCTATGGAAAGGCGTACAGAAGCCCAGGACATTCCACGTATCACGTGACCCATGGCAAAACTAAGAAAAGCACACCGCACTGAACATGAACCCTTTGCACCAGAACTCGTTGTGCAGCAGTCTGATGTGTACGACAACTTTTTCTGCATCTCCCCACTGGGCTCCCGCAACAGAAAGGAAATGGGAAGTACTAACTGGGGAAGTAGAAAACCATATAAGGGCAACCCCCAAAACAACAGAAAGTCGTCCAAACACAACAGACAGCAACATAGTCGCCTGTCCTACTGGCTCCGAAAGGTTGTGGAGAACAGGGGATTGTGACACCATGCAGGGTACAGTCCGGAAGTCCCCACTCAAGGAACAATATAAAGGCATTGCTATAAGTCAAGTCCAGATTAGAAATTAAAATTATCAACACTCCCAGGAATCTTCTGACAGACCCCCACCCTACATCATCATAACACACAGATCCCAGAGAACATTAGGAACCCACCACATCAAAGCAAACAACAGCACACAGTAAAGTACTTTCAAATCAGCCAGTTTAATACAATACCATCCACTGTTTGGGGTGTAACGTCCATCCTTCGCATAGATGCTTTATCAGAAAAGTCCCCCCTGATGTGTGATAGGAAATGTTTGCTCAGTCTTCGTGTAGCATTGCTTCTGCCATCTTCTCCGCAATGCCAACCACTTCCTGCCGCTCTTTACTGATTTGATCCAGACCCGGCATCGCTGTCAGTCCCGGGAACCGTCGTCTTGGCCGGCGTCTCTGCGCACCTCTGTCACCAGCTTCGCCAGTCCACGTTGTAGCAGCAGTACCTGCAGGTCTCGGGCCAGAGTACAGACCCGATGTCTCCAGCCAATCCCAGGCATCCTGAGGTGAGTCAAAGAACCTGGACTTCCAAGCCGAGACGACACGAAGCCTGGCTGGAAATAACAGCGAGTAGGAGAGATTGAGTTGCCCGAGTTGATGCTTCACCGGTAAGAAAGATTGACGCGGGACCTTCATTGTGCAGTCCGGAAAAAAAAACACTTTCGTACTGGATGTCATCCAATTTCCTGGTCTCTTAAGGATTACGACCCAATCTCTAAAGTGCAGGAGCCTGAAGATGAGTGGACACTGTCCGTCTCCCGGAGCCGGTCTCCTGCCCGAACATGATGCGCCCTCTCGATGGTGAAGGGGGAGAATACAGTATGCCACAAAATGATCTTGAGCCAGGATTCCAAAAAGACGATCACGTCTTGGCACTCCGCACCTTCCGGCACCCTAATCAGTCGGACATTGTTCCGCCGGGAACGGCCTTCTGCATCTTCAATAGGTTCCTCCAAGTACCGATCGAAGCCTCGTGGGCATTCTGCGGTTTGTCTTGGAACTCCGCGGCAGGCTTTAATTCAGCAATCTCCTGTTCTACAGCTTCAACCTGATCCTTCAGATTCCAATGGTCCGCATGCAGAAAATTGAGTTGCAGGGACACTTTGTCTAGTTTAAATTCCATGGATGCACTGGACTTCTCAATGGCTTGTAGTATAGTATCCCGACGATCATCATGAGCCACTTGTTCCTTCGTTGATTGTGGTGGGTCAACATCACAGGCCCTCGCCGCCTGTGAGGAGGCCCACGACCCGGTCCCCCTAGTATGTCCCATTATCTCGGGTCTAGCAAGACACGTCCACCACACCACTGGAGTATGCCACAGGGTCACTCTACAGCGTCATCCAATGTAAATTCAATCTGCACCCCCTGAGGCCACGATCTCTCACCGGGCCCCCGCCGCCCATTCCTCCTGGACGGTGTCAAGGGTCTTTGCCGCATACATTATCATCAACAGGGCCCAGGGGTATCAACTTGCCCCACCGTGCAGTTATGTCTCCAGTTGAACACGTCACACAAGAGCTCCCATCAGTAATACAAACTCCGATGGCTCCACCGTCTTAGACGTGGCCCCAAGAGGATCCTTCCCTCATGTCCCTAGCACACAACGGCCGTCTCAATGCAGGCCACCATTCGACTGGACCAGCAGTGGGGGTTCCTTCCTTCCCTATAATCTGGCGCATGCCTCCTGGGTCCTCTTCATGCTATGTCCGCTTCTGAGTGAGCACCGCCTCCATCACACAATCTCCGTGAAATAATCACACCAGTTTCCCCTTTACAATGTTAGGCGATCGACTGCCTATGAGCACTCCACCTCCTGTGGTGGTGACTGTCCTAGAGCCGCCTACTTAGTTCTCAGGCCGAGCTGCGCACTGACACATTCACCTCCATTGCTGCCCTACACACCACACCACTCTGCCTGAAGGATGCAATGGAAGCATATCAAGGCCAGCCCTGGCGCCCCAATCAACTGTTCACGGATGCGACCTATACCCCATTTTGTTGTTGACTGCCCACGCAGTCCCAAAGACCTTTGGCCGTGACCGTTCAATCCACAATGGCCGGTACTGTTCCGGGACCAGCAAGTCCTGCGCCTGACAAGCACCTCTCCATTGCGAGTCACAGCGCCTGCCACCAATCGGGATTGGAGACACGTCCGCCCGACCAGCAATGCCTCACATGGCCTCCACAGTCCGGAAGGTCTGCAGCTACACGTTTATTCTTCTCTCCGTGGCGGAACACACGTCCTTCGGTCCATGCAGTAGCTTCCACAGGGACCCGAGGTTGTCCCAAGAGCACCACTCGCCGTCCGGTCCCGCCAGTTGCCAGCCTTGAAGAAGAATTGTATTGAATTACTAGGACAGAAGACGAAGCGCCACTAAAAGGCGTCCGCCATGCTGCCCCTACTGGCCACCCCCTCCCCCCCCCCTTTGATCTTACTCATAACTGGAAGCAGGAGAGGTGTGGGGGAAATGCACGCAGGACCCCTTTCCTTACATTTCAACCAGAATGAGTCTCTTAAACAGTGCTTACGAGGAACCGGGAGTCTGCTAAACCAATGACAGTGTGTATTCTCGAAAGAGGAAACAGATCTAGCCAGGGCTCTCACCGCTAATTAAATATGCCCTGCGCCACCTCAACATGCTAATGCAAACCATAGTCTGCCAGGCGATGTCTACTCAATTTACTCACCCTGGCATTCAAGATCCCAGCCAGATGACTGTTGGCTAGAAAGAAGTTTTACAACTGCAACGACCTCCAACGACAAAACGCCTCTTGACGCAGGCCCCAGGTCCTGTATTGTCCTTATTGCTGCATCAATTGAGGGGTCTGTGAGACCGGGCTTGATGGATTGCAAAAAGCCTTCACGGGGAAATAGATGGCCCATAGCTCCAGTAGGAAGATGAGGGGCAGGCTCTCTGATGGCAATCAGAAGCCTCTAATCTTCAATTGTCGTTAGATGATGCCCCAATCCAGTGGTTATGCAATCATCACCACTGTTAGCACTGGGTGAGGAAAGGAGAAAATCCTGCCATAGGACAAACTTATCGCTCAGTCACCACTGCAGAACTTAGGGCTTCTCAGTTGATATTTGTAAGGGATGGGAAAGTCAGCCTTGATGCTGGGCCCACTGAGATTCCAAGTACCATTGCAGGGCCCACATATGCCAACTGGTGTAGCTGGCAAGTAGGATGCAAGAGGCTATGAGGCCACTAATCCCCAGAGCCACCATCATTGGGATCTATGTTTGAGCCTGAAACATCAGGATTATATCCTGAACATCCCACACTTGCTTCAGTGAAGCAAAAGCCTTCAACACCAGCCTGCCTAGAACTGCCCAATGAGTGGAAAATTCTGTGAGGGATCAGGTGAGATATTTTGCTCCTTTATGGTGCACCCCAACAATGTTAGGAGGTTTTCCATATTCCACAAGTGCAAACCTATCCTCAACAGCCAGGCGTCGATGTGCGGGAATAGGAAAACTCCCAATCTCTGAAAAGGGGCAGAAAACGCCATCACTTGTATTAACACCAGAGGGGCAGAAGGGGTGCATGGCAAATTGAAAGTGTTCTTGGCACTCTTTGAACCTGAGCCACTGCAGGAATGGTGAATGAAAATAAGCAACCTGTAAGTTCAAGGACACCATCCGGTCTCCTTTTTCCTGAGTAGATGCTCCTCTGAAGTACTGGTGTGAAAGGAATGTGGTGGGAAGGAAATTAAAAGGCAGAGCATCAACCCTATGCAAAATCTGTGTAAATCATCTAGCAGACATGATCGACTGCCACCCTGGGAGAAAACACTAAATCCTGCTCCCCCACCAGTTGGTTGTGAGCTGCTGAAAATAAAGTGGATTGGTGGCCAATGCAACAAAGAATAGAAGCTGGCGGACTGGTGCTCTCACTGGCCTGTGAGAAGTCTACCACTGCTGCGTCCACACCTCAAAAGGACAAGTCTCCGTTGCCGGAAGATGATGAAGATAGCTCAGATGAAGACGAGGGAGGGGAATGGGATTGTGACAACTGAGCTGCTAGACGCAGTAGAATGCATAATGGGCTACCTCACGTGATAATGTACTTATAAAATCTGCTAATGTTTAACTGTATATCTAAATCTTCACAGAACTATTGTCGTTTTGATTGTCAAAGTGTATGTTTATTACGCTGAAAAATAATAAAAATTGTTTTTTTTTTAAAAAAGGACAAGTCTCTGCCTGCTGCATTATTGGCTCGGAAGGCTGTCCTTGCTCTTAGGCTATTCACCTGAATAAACAGCTAAAGTTGCAGAGCTTATGTGTGAATTGTTTTGAAGAAGCCAACAGCCCCAAGGAACGGGTTGTGGCCCTACTATTTTTTAAACTGTTCCAGCAGAGTCCGCCATCCTCTAAAGGGTCAAGAGATATTCAAGAGCATGACCATCAGCGATGCCTGCACATCACCGGAAAATCCAGTTGATATCATCCAGGTGTGTATACACAGGATGACACTAGTACCAAATGCTTAGCCCATGGAGTCTGTAGTTTCTAAGTCTGCGTGGATGACAAATATAGCAGCACCATGCCCATTATGGGCCACCTAAGCAAAGAAAGCCTCAAGGTGTTCCAGGACTGCCAGGAAGATCTTGTTGACTAGCTCCCTTAAAGGTATGTGGTTAATGGCCTAGCAGATAGACAGCAGTACCAGGCTGTTAAAGAAATCATTTGCTTGCTAAAAGCATCAGCTATTTCCGAAGCTCTATCACAGATATTAGTAGTGTGGCTCACTGGTTAGAGGCGGCAGACCCGGGAGCAGAAGTCAGCCCGGGACCAGGGTTCAATTCCCGACGCGGCAGGGTCGTGGACTTGGGTCAGCGGACTCGATAATTCTCGCTTCGGTGCCTACTCTAATCAGGGGTTCCACTCGGCAACTCTGGGCATTAGCTTGCCTAATCTCCAAAACGGCCCCATCAATTCCGGGGATGCCTGGCTCCACCTTGGGGACTCCCAGCAGGGACCATCACACAGGGAAAGCCAGGACAGGTTCCCCAGAGTTATACAGCGCCAGGAAACCTACGGACGGGTAGCAGTGCGCTTTACAAGCTCAAATACATTTACATTTACATATTGGTCAGACATGAGTTGGAACTCACAATATTGGTCAAAGCATGCTTAAGGTAGTATGGTCCTTGGTGAGAAAATATGGATCAATGGGGCAGGGCTGTGTTGCCTGGCCACTAGTCGACTAACAGGCAGACAAGAAAATTGCTTCAAACAGGTAGCCATCAAGGCACCTGTGGAGGAATCATTAAATAGGAGCAAGGACTCCAGTGTTACTGGCTCAGGCTAAAGAATCTCCATTAGAACACTGGAGGGCAGCTGCAAATCTAATACCACCAATGCAAATTAGACACTTTCCTCCATTGATAGCCCATATGTTAAGGCAGGCTCTGTTTCAGATGAGGTGTGAACCCCACTTACATTTTTAAGTCAAAAAAGAAGTCAGTAACATGAAGGCAAAGTAAACCATCCCGGCTCACCATCATCATACACATCCTGGATAGCATCCTGTTCTGGCCCAGGATCACGGTCAGAACCAAAAACACCCACTCCTGATAGTTGCATTGTGGTGGAGGCACTGGTTAGAGTCCGGTTGCATAACGACCGGATATGCTTTCATGATTTTGCAGCTGGATCACTGGATCACTGTCCAATTCAAGTGTCAGCGCCGGAAAACATCCATTAGTACGCGGACATTTGTTCGCGTACCATTACTAGGCAAGCGTTAGTACGCATGCGATGTAACAACCCGTCGCCTTTAGTACACGTGCTATTACATCGCATGCGTTTTACAACGCAGGTGTAGGGGGCGGGCGCCGCTTTTGCCGGTTGTCCCGGCGGCCATTCGCTCCGAGAGTCTGCTGCTGGTGCTTTTCCGGGTCTGCTGCTGGTGCTTTTCCATGTCTGCTGCTGCTTTTCCTGGTGCAGGGGAGGACGTAGGAAGCTCACGCCGGAGGAAGCAGGAAGGGGGATAAGATTGGAACCATGCGTGGTAAGAGGTAAGTGGGGTTGTGTAGGGGCTGTGTAGGGTCGTGCAGGGTTGTGTACTTGTGTAGGGTTGTGTACTTGTGTGGTGTAGTGTAGAGTAGTGTCAGGGGTACCTGGGTTTGTCTGGTGTAGAGTAGGGACAGGACTGGAGCTAGGGGCAGTGTTGTGCTGGGGGTAGTGTTGTAGGGTTTAAGGTAGTGTTCTGATGTTAGTGTAGTGTAGGGTACTGCTTTAGGGTGATGTCGTGCAGGGTAGTGTTTGGGAGTAGGGACGGTTGTGTAGGTGTAGTGTAGAGTAGTGTATTTGGGTGTAGGGTAGTGTAGGGGGGCCGTGAAGGGTAGTGTTTGGGAGTAGGGAACGGACTGGGGGTAGGGTCAGGGTCATGCAGGGGGTAGTGTTTTGGGATTTAGGGTAGTGTTGTGGTGTTAGTGTAGTGTAGGATAGTTTTTTAGGGTTTAGGGTAGTGTCGGGATGTCGTGCAGGGTAGTGTTTCAGTGTAGGGACAGGACTGGGGGTAGGGGCAGGGTCGTGCTGGGGTAGTGTTTTGGGGTTTAGGGTAGTGTTGTGGTGTTAGTGTAGTGTAGGATAGTTTTTTAGGGTTTAGGGTAGTGTCGGGATGTCGTGCAGGGTAGTGTTTCAGTGTAGGGACAGGACTGGGGGTAGGGGCAGGGTCGTGCTGGGGTAGTGTTGTGGTGTTAGTGTAGGGTAGTGTTTTAGGGTTTAGGGTAGTGTTGGGGTTGTGCAGAGTAGTGTGTTTGGGTGTAGGATAGTGTAGGGGTCGTGAAAGGTAGTGTTTGGGAGTAGGGACAGGACTAGGAGTAGGGGCAGGGTCGTGCTGGGGGTAGTGTTTTAGGGTAGTGTTGTAGTGTTAGTGTAGTTTACTGTTTTAGTGTTTAGTGTAGTGGCGGGTGTTGTGATGGGTAGTGAATGAGTGCAGGGAGCGGAGTAGGGGAATGTGTACATTAGTGCAGGGGTAGTGATTTAGGGTTTAGGGTAGTGTAGTGGTGTTTTGGTAGTGTAGTGTTTTAGTGTTTTACTGTTTTAGATGTGTAGGGTAGTGTATTTTCTATAGTGTTGTGTTTTAAACATTTTTTTTTTAAAATATGACATGTTATTTCGCATACCATTTTTATTACTAGGCAGGTTTTTACTTCGCATACATTAACACTTTCAATGTAATGGTATGAGAAGTAAAAACTTGCGTAGTAACTGTTATTGCTAAGTAATATCCGCATAGTAATAGTATGCGAAGTAATGGCATGCGAAATAACGTCTCATATTCGTCAGCACCAGTTAATCAATTGGCACAGGTGGAGTGGGTACTGGTTATGGGTGCCAGCATGGATCTTGGGGTCAGTACGGAAGGCTGTACTTTGGTAGGGGCCTGGTAATTATTCCCACCGGGACAGACTATATCAGGGGAGGGCCTATCAGTGATAACCCACCTGGAAGCCCCTGAGGTTCTGTTGACCCGAAGATGTGCCAGTGGGATCTGGAAACGCACCAAGATTTGCATCATGCCCTCCTTAAAAGACTCTACTTGCTATGGGGTTGACAAAAGCCAGGGAATTCGGGGAGAATCACGACCAGCTGAGGTATCGATTCTGTGGCTGGTGACCTCGAGGGAGTGCAACTCAAATCTTGATTCCCTTGTGCCTTCTCTTTGGAACCTGTAGGGTGGTATGGTGCAGAGTCTGCTTAGCTGTTTTGTGCTTGCTTTTGGACTTGCTCAAAGATTTTTAACAAGGAAGGCCCGTGTGACCTGGATCGGGCCCACGATTTGCAGCAGGACCTGTGTGAAGACTACAACTATTACTTATGCTTTGTAATGTATAGTTTTGCCTCCTGGACTTGAATCACCTCTGGGTGCAAGAGGACACATTGGGCACATGACGTCAAGCCATAGCAGGAGTCCATGCAAAAGGCATACCCTGTGCAGGTCTATGACTGACATCTGATTCCTACTATCTAGGCATGGATAAGAGTGCATTCCACAGAATGGGGAGGTGGAATGGAAGTGAGAAATCTGCAGTTAGAGTATCCACCAGGAAGATCGTCACCAAAGGTAAGCAACTTGTTCTTCTGATGGATACTTCTAACCACAGATTACCATCCTTGTGAATAGATACAAAAGCAGTAGTTCCCAAGGTAAAGGGTCTGTGGAATGGCTCAAAATAAAACTCCTGCAGGACCAAATGGGCTAAGTGTCCCTCTAGATGGACCTTGCTATCAAAGCAGGAGTTCTTCTTGAACATGTGTTATTGATACTCACGTTGCAGCCTGACAGATGTCCAAACCAGGTGCTCTGTGTGGTAACACAGTGGAAGGAGCTTAGGCTCTGGCTGAATGAGCCCTCAGACCTTCAGAGGTTGCTTCTTGGCTAGAGTGTAACATACCCTAATACAGAGGACTATCGACCTTGATACGGTCCTTTTGTGTACCACCTTACCCTTAGTTTCTCCCACAAGCACCACAAAGAGAGGTGACTGCTCACCTGCTGGTCCTTGATACAATCCGTACAGAAGCTGAAACCCCTTTTGGGGTCTAGATGTTGAAGTCTCTCCTCTTTCGATGGTTGAGGGGAGGTAACAAGTGAAAGAAAGGTAATGGATTGGTCGACAGGAAAAGTTGTCAATCTGGGAAGAAGGTTGTGTATGGTGAATGAAAGGACAGCAACTGTAGTGCACTCATGCGACAAGCTGGAGGTATTGTTAAGAGAAAGACTGTAGTAGAGGAAAAAGACAACTGTGCATTGGATTAAAAGGGGTACACAGAAGAAAAATAAGACCCCAATTAAGGCCCAACTTGGCATTACAAAAGGTTTGGGTGGGAACATTTGGACCAGATCTTCGAGGAAATGCATTACAAGATATGATTTAAACAAAGATGTTTGGTCTAGCAAACACAAAAAGGCCAAAAAGTAAAACAGGTATCTTTTAACTGTGTCCATGACAAGTCTCTGCTAGGTTAAAGACAGCACAAAAACCAGAACATCTGATAACTTTGCTTCTAATGGGTCTCTATAGAGGAAATTACACCAGACCACAAATTTATCCTAGCGTCCAACTTAAACAGAATGATATCAACTACTTGGGGAGGGACGGTCAACTGTTGATGCTCAATCTCCACAAATGACCATGTAAACTGCACAGACTCAGGTACAGACCCTGCCCTACTGCTGTGACAGAAGATGCTCCCAAAGCAACAGCCCTATTGTAGGACAGATTCTCATAGCCAGATGTTCCGGATGCAACACTTTAGCTGCCCAATCTGGAGCCATTAGCATGTTTTGGGCCCAGCCCTTCTTGATCATCTTCAGAATTTGCGGCAGGAGAGGCAGTGGTGGAAGGCATACAGGAGTCCTAGGCTCCATTCTAGACAGAATTAATCTCCCAGGAAAAAGCCTTCTTGGGAACTTCAGTATGCTAAAGTGTTGACAATGCACATTCTTGGCGGTGGCAAAGAGATGGAGCGAGGGCTTTCCCTGCTGCTGGAAGACATTTGCGTCACCTCCAGATGTAACTGACATTTGTGATCCACTAGGCGTCACCGACTGAGTTCATCCGTCCTAAAGTTTAAAGATTTCACTGGGGTTTCAAGATCAATGAGATGTTCTGCCGACTATGCCAGTTCTAACAGCTTAAGTCCTCCTGGCACAGGACCCTACTCCACCATGCGTGTTGCAGTATTACATGGCAGTGTGTTGTCCATGACCACCTGGACCTTTAATGGATAGTAGACAGGCCTTCAACACTGAGGAAATGGCCGACAACTCCAACAGATTGATGTGGGGTTTGGGTTTCTGCTGAAGACCAGACTCCTCTGATCTATCCCAGATGACCTCTTCAAACCAACAGCGATAGGTCTTTCACCTATGCCAGCTCTGGCTGGGGTAGTGAGAGGTGTCAGTTACCGAAGCAACTGTGGTAGAGCAGCCACCACTGCAGGTCTTTCGCAGTCTCCTTCTATATCTAGATGGAATCAGAGAGGTTCCCTGAGTGATATGTCCACTGAGACTTTAGATCCCACTGCAGACCCAGCATGTACCACCTGGCATACTTTCCTAGCAGGATATAGGAGGCCAAAAACTCTGAGACCAACTCTCACTGAGACCAAGAGTCGAGGTTGAAACTTTGAGATCATAGCCCGGATGTCCAGCACTTGTTAATCCAGAGGTAAGGTTTGAAATTGCCCCATATCCAGGACCACTCCAATGAGTGCAATCCTCTGCGAAGCAGTCAGGTGTGACTTCGATATGTTGATCGAGAGCCCTAAAGATGTTAGGTGGTTTTCTGTAGCATGGAGGTGGTCTACAACTAACTGGGGTGACCCCGCATTCAAAAGTCAGTCTTAGAGTTAGGAGAAGACTGGTATCCCCAACCTCTGAAGATGTCCTACAACATCTGCCATCATGTTCATGAACTTCAGAGGGACATTGGGCTGAGGGGGAGCACAAAGTACTGGTCCTGGCCCACCATTAACCATAGATAAAGCTTGTGGGACTGCAAGATGGAAATGTGAAAATAGGCGTTTTGCAGGTCCATCGCTAACATCCAGTGTTCTGGATCCAGGAGAGACATTACTTGGGCCAATGTGAGTATCTTGAATTTGTTATTTTTTTTTTTTTTTTAGGGAGGAACGGAGAGGGTGGAGATTTAAAATAGTTAAAAGCCACCATCCTTTACGGCACCAGGAAATAAAAAGAGTAACATCCAGTCCCCATTTCTGATGGCGATACCCGCTCTGGCTTTTTTGTCCAAAAGAGCCTCAACCTCCTACCGCAAGATGAACAAATGGTCCTCAGACAGCTTCTCTGATCCAGGTGCAATATGTGGCAGATATATATATTTTTTTTTGCAGAGTTTTATATAGCGCGAACTAGACCCGAACTGAATCAGGTCAGGCCAACTCCTCTCCCCGATAAAAAAGGAATGGTAGGGAATATCCTTGTTGGACTATGTGGAACACCCAACTGTTGTAGGTAATGCTCTGCCACACGTGAAGGTAATATCTTATCGTGCCTCCAACAGGATGGCTATCTACCACCGGGGAAAGCTAAAGCAGTTTAGTGGCAGGAGGGGCGAGGGACTGAGCACTGCACTCTTCCTGAGAGTGTGGAAAAGTAAATTTTGCCATGTTCTGTGTCCCTACGTGTCATCCATCATATGTTATGTGTGCATGATTAAATATGCATATGCATTCCCCATGTTTGATTAAAGACGCAATTACAGTTGTGTCCACCTCTAGTATGCCAGTTTCCAGTCCTCGTGAATACTACGAATATCAGGCCTATGTAAAGCTACGTTGCCACGTTTCTCAGTGTGCACGTTATTCTATTATAAAGTCTCCGTTTCTAGGCCTCAGAAGGGCCTGGACACCAGATTCAGCTCCTGTCTCCTGAAGCCTCGCTGAGGAGCGATACAGCCCCCACCTGTATCCTCGACCCTTCACTTACTTCCTGCCTCGCAGTGCCCGGTCCAGCCTGGCTCAGTCTCTGAGTCTGCCAAGAGTATGTTATGAGTCCAGTTATCAGTTCAGTCCTCCTTCCCTGCATTCCTAAGCTACTGAATCGCATCAATAGTTTCCGTCATTGTCTAGCCTTCACGTCTCCACGTTAGAGAAATACTGCATTTAATGGTCATTTAATATTCTTCATCACGCACTACATGTAGAATAATGCATGGTCCAGTCTTAGAATCAAGTTAGCCTTTCCCCTCTTGACTTCTAGTTTATATCAACATGTTCCCTAAACATCAGATACTAGATAGGGTTTAGGTACATGTCGCTCCGACCCTCCAGACTTCAGTCTCTGCTCCTAGCACAGAGTTCATAGCCCCCAGCTTCTCCTAGTGATACGTCATTGCCAGTTTGCGCGCACCACTAGGTTAGAGGTCCCGGCTCCTCAGGTAGCCCCCTCCATGGTTTCCGCCCCATTCATGACATATTCTGTTACGTTTGCATCACATGTCTATGTATACGCCCTGTTACACCTCTTTTCCCCCTTATCTTTCGCGACTGCTACGCGTCACGCCTTCTGCTCCACCCACTGCTACGCCTACTGCAATGTAATGCTATGTGTTTGCGTTATGTATATATGCTCATGTATTGTTATTAAAAGTCAGCGCGCTCATCCCAGATCCAACCCCAGCAGCTGCTGGGCCCTGCCATCCTATTCCTATGCAGGTTGTCCTGTTCCTGTCCTTAAGCTGTATTAAACCTGCAAAACTCCTACTACCTCGAATCTTGACTCTTATTTATTGAGCTATCTGTTATGATATATGTCTAGTCAAAAATAGGGTATTATTTATTTATTTACCACATAATGGCGCCCGAACAGGGACTTGCCCTTTCCCCACGCGTCGGTGAAGCCACGCCGACCCCCTGACCCTCTGCAGTCGTGACGGAACTCTTCTGCGCAGTGGCAGATATTTCTGCTCAAGTATCCCTCAGGCCCACGGAGGAGACGGAGGAGGCGGTCCAGCATCCAGACGAGACGGTGGAGGAACGCGGCGAGTCCCGACCAGAGCCCAAGCCAAGAGTCCAAGGTCCGAGGTATCCGGAGGTCCACCCGTAACTGAAGTCCGAAGTCAGAAGTTCGTCGTCCGTCGTCGTAGCAGTCCAGTCCAGTCTGAGGCTTTCCGTTCTTGCTGCCCGGTGAGTACCGTTACTGGGGTGGTATCTAGACAGGGTCAATTTAATTGACTCTGGTCTGTGGGTTGGTGGTACACAGTCCCACAAACGAAGTGTCCACTTCGGTGGATGCGGGTCCTGACGTGTCTCTTTATGAGACCGGTAAGTTTCGTACTGTTTCAGCAGTGCATCTAGTTTCTGTTCTAGCCAGTTTCTGTTCTCGAGAAAATTTATGTGTTCTGTTCTCAGTATTTCCAGGTAGTATTCTGTTCGAACTGTTATTTTAAATGTTTTTTCATGTATTTCAATGTCGTGGTATGAATGGGGAATAAGTATCGTGTTCATTGTGTATTGTATTGTGTCTAGATTACAGTTCAGTCATGCCCATATTTTCCAAGTTACGTCAGTTAAAAACTAGAAAGGGTCTGCTGGAAGCAGCAGTTCCCGTCCCGCCCAGGGACAGTCCAGGTCACTATATGTATCAGAAACATGGCATAAGTGCCATATTGTATCTAGATTTATGGGTAGAGTATACCAAACAGTTAGAAGAAAAGTATAGATGGCCCGTATCGGGTACATGGGATGCCGAATGCATCATGCGAGTAGAAGAAGCATTATGGAAAAAGAAAGCCAGACAGTCACAGAAAGATGCCATCGAGTTATGGCGTAAAGAAGCTCATAAAAGAACCGAAAAAGAAATCAGAAAGTCAGAATTAAGTAGAGAATCCTTAGAACGAGCCCAAGAAAAAGAATTAATCGAGATAGGTGAACAAGTCAAAGCCGAACAATCAGACAGACAGAGGAATGCCCTTATTAAGGGTATGTACCCTCTTCTTGCCGAGGGCTTGCCAAAAGCGACCCCGGAGGCATCCAGTAATTTCCCGCCACCACTAGTTCCGACCAAGCTACGTCACAAACAGACCGCAGCTGATATTTTTATTTCGTCCTATTTGGACGACACAGTCCCTGAATATGCAGATCCTGTTCGCGCTCCGCCAGTCCCAGTAAATCAGGCACATCCTGCTCCTCCAGACACCGGGGCACCCCATGCAGTACCTGCTACGGTACCCCCGGTCCAGCCAGCATTTCAATTTCCCGCTCCGCCACGAAGAATATCAGTCGACGATTCTAGTCTAGGGGCCGCAGGAGGAGGTCCTCCTCAAACCCCGCCGCCACGCAAGCGTTTATCAGCACTCGAATTACATGCTCAAGCATCACAGCGTACTCCCAAGAGTAATAAGTCTGTTGCAGAAATCAGGCAAGCCCTTGGCGAATGTGCCTATGACCCAGTCCCAGGCGAGAATAATATGGTTTTATATTCAGTACGCATAAGGAGGGTGACCGAGTATCTAGTCACCCTACCCAATATGAAAGAAGATCTAGACAGAATATATCGTTTCATCCGTACAGGGGATGATCCAGAAAGTATTAGTGATGCCATGTCTCAAAGGAAAGCTGAGATCCAGCGTATGATATTAAAGTTTTTAATTAACTGTCTAATAAGAGAACAAGATTACCCGTCTAAAGATCAGGCCGAAATGAAAACCCTGACAAAGTGGAGTGATAATATAGCCGAGGGTAAGCACAATACCATTAGTGCCATGGAGAGTATGTACAAGAAAATCCGTAGAGAAATAATAAAGATACACGAACAACGTAAAGCAGCACAAGTAAGCGAGAAAGAAAGTAACTCTGATACTGAAGAGGTAGACGACGAGAATACTGCCAGGATAGCGTATGTAGGAAAATCTAGATTTCCAGATCGCCATTTACGCCTAGAACACAAGTCAATTTTCCATCATTCAGCACCAGAACAAGGTTCCCTAGAACAAGTATTCCAAGCTACCGATCACATTCTGAAATCACGAATCGGTTACAGTGAGTTAAGTACCATGCATGAGCAGGAACTAGCCCGATCAGCAGTCCGATGGATTACTGATTCTACCACTTTTCCAGACGAAATAGTGGCACAAATGTTTCTGAAATTGCCCCCAGCCGAGCAACGACTGGTGGGTATGTATATGATTCAGCACCTCATTACTTTGTATGAGGGTCAGCACTCTGATCCAGGTCCGTTACATGATATCCTGAACGAGTTACTCCAGTATAGATGGAGAGGTCTAGGTACCGATTTAATTAGTGTCATTCTAGAACAGCGCCACAAATATAGAACGTTCCTGAATCCGCATTTTGTTCATGTCTCACCCCCAGAAAGTAAACCATTTTACATGGAAAGACAGAACCCGTTACGAGAAGTGCATCCAGTTAAGACAGAGGACGGTGAAATGCAACGAGTGTTTGTTTACACTCCGATTACAAAGATGGAACTCCTCGAAATGAAGAAATTAATTCCCTGTCATGACAAAGATCCAGCAGGGTTCCATAGAGAATTAAAAGACATGCTCCGTATGGGAGAATACACTTACCCAGATATCATTAAAATGTTAAAGGTCCTGTTGCCCGCAGGGGTGTATGAAAAGCTAAAGGAAAAAGAATGGGAGGTGGGAGAGAAAAAGATCGATTGGGCAGTTCTAGAAGCCGAAGATAAGGCACGAGTACCAGGTACCGGTCTAGGAGAGAAATGTAAAGAATTACCAGAATTATTGATTCAAGTTTTACCCAGATTATTGACAACTAGAAAAGAAGACTGGGATGCAATCTCAGCCTGTAAACAGAAACAAGAGGAAGATATTAGTGATTTTTATTCTAGGTTTGAAAAATGCTTTAGCATCAATAGTGGCCTCAAGACAAGTAGTGAGTCATACCCTCACCTTTTTGTTACTAAATTAGTCGAGAATTCAAGCCCACAAATTAAAAATCGAGTTTTGAAAGTCGAAAGTACCTGGCAAGCTAATACCCCGTCCCAGATGTTGCAGATGCTCCAATACCACCAGAATAGAATCAGGGAAGAGCAAGAACACGAGAGAAAACGTATGAAAGACACGAAAATGAAAGTACTAGTTGCACAATCCGTTCCTCAAGACAGTCAGAAGAGGGGTCCGAATCAAGCCAGTCATCCTGCAGCTCCCGTTAAAGGGAATTGCAATTATTGTAAACAGCCAGGTCATTTTATAAATGAGTGTGCAGTTCTGAAACACAACATAGCTACTGGTAAGACTAAAGAAAGACCACGTCCGCCTAGACAAGAACAAGTTTCCCAGATTCCTCAGTCACAGAATGCACCACAGACAGTTACAGCTCCGCAGCCTATCGCTGCAACACAGCACGTTACATCGCAGATGTACCAGTATGCACAGTCTGAGTATCCAGAGTACCAGCAGTATTCATGAAACAGCCTAGAGAGGGAGGTAGGCTTGCCTCTCATCGAGATACCTGTAGATCAAGAAGGTCCCTATGTTCACAGTCAAGTATTAGGGAAAGACAGAAAGTTTTTGATTGATACAGGGGCAAGTAGGACCACAATTAGTCACGCCGAAGTTCCAGGGGCTCCGCTCTCAGGCTCAAGAAATGTTTCCCTTGGATTTTCAGGAAAACCTATCGTAAATGAGATTTCAAAGCCAGTTACTCTAGAAGTAGGTCCATTGTCCCGCACTACTGATCTGTTACTTACTAAGTCATGTCCAGAAAATCTATTAGGCATTAAGACACTGAAAGAGTTGGGTGCAGTTATATGTTGTTCCCCAGAGGGAATACGTCTGTTCCTGCGTGACTTTAAGGGTCACTATGTATTACGAGATTTTGATTCAAGACTGTATAATGTTCCGCAGCATTTATGGGCGCAAGGTCCAACTGATGTAGGTTACATGCAAATCACACCCTATCGTGTGACTCTCAAGCCAGGTGTAGTGTTACCACGAATCAGACAGTACAGATTGCCACCTGAGGCTGTAGCAGCCTTATCCAAAATTATTGACAAGCTCATCGCTCAAGGAGTAGTTGTGGAAACTGACTCCAATGTATGTAATTCTCCGATCATTCCAGTCATGAAACGTACTGATCCAAATGCACCCCCAGTATATCGATTAGTGATCGACCTACGAGAGCTTAATAAATGTATTATTCCGCAGTACCCAGTTGTCCCAGACATCTCTTCTCTATTGACAGCTATTGATTCCGAAGCCATGTTCTTTACAGTAATCGACCTCAAGAACGCATTTTTTAGTGTTCCTATTCATCCAGACAGCCAGTTTCTTTTCGGATTCTGTTTAAATGGAAGGAGCTATATGTTTACACGAGCTCCTCAAGGTTTCACAGAAAGTCCTAGTATTTACAGTCAAGCACTCAAGAAACAACTAGACAACATTCACATGCCAACTGACACTGCCCTGCTCCAGTATGTCGATGATTTACTGATCACAGCCCGTTCTGAACGTGCTTGCGAGCGAGCATCCCTTACAGTTTTGTATTTCCTAGCCGAGATGGGGCACAAGGTGTCCCCTTCTAAACTTCAATTCTGTGTCCAGCAAGTGGTCTACTTAGGACACTTACTGTCCAAGAGGGGTAGGCAGTTGACACCAGACCGTATCCAGTTAATAGCGAGTCTTCCTCAGCCCAAGACCCAGAAGGAGGTACGTGCCTTTATCGGCCTTACTTCTTACTGTAGACAATGGATTCCTCAGTATGCATTCCTAGCCAAGCCACTGATACAGTTAACGACACAGGAGGCAGCCGTATCGACTGTCCTCCCTTGGACATCTGAACATACACTTAGTTTCAATGAGTTAAAGAAAGCCCTATGCCAAGCTCCAGTTCTAGCGACACCGAACTACAGTAAGCCTTTTACACTTTTCGTTACAGAACGTGAAGGTACAGCATTATCTGTTCTCACACAAGATCAAGCAGGACAATACAAGCCCTGTGCTTATTTTTCTAGCACATTAGATCCAGTCGCCCAGGCTTTGCCTGCGTGCCTTAAGTCAGTTGCAGCCACAGCCCTAGCTATCAGACAAAGTGATTCCATAGTCTTAGGACATACCTTGACAGTACAAGTTCCACATTCTGTGGATGTTCTTTTGAACCGAACACAAACTCAGCACTTGACAATTGCACGTTTAACAGGTTATGAATTGACACTGTTCCAGCCACACATAGAAATCAGACGCTGCAACGTTTTAAATCCTGCTACACTGTTACCATCAGTTAATTTAAATTCTGCCACACATGACTGTGTGGAAGTAGTTAACATTACGACAAAGCCAAGACAAGATCTGACAGATATTCCGTTACCAGACCCCGACCTGACACTTTATGTGGATGGTTCATGTATGAGAACTAGTACAGGAGAACTAGTCGCCGCGTATGCAGTGACTACTGACACTGAAGTTATTGAGACCCACCGCATTGATACCCTGTCCGCTCAAGCAGCAGAGCTAGTTGCTCTGACACAAGCCTGTATACACGCCAAGAACCTGAAAGTTAATGTTTACACAGATTCACGCTACGCATTTGGAGTCGTACACGAATTTGGAGTGCTCTGGCAGGAGAGAGGTTTCATGACTTCTCATGGAACCAAGATTCAGCATGGTCTCCTTATTCAAGCTCTGTTAGATGCCATACATTTACCGACATCCATTGCCATCATGAAGTGCAAAGCACATACGAAAGTCACTGACATTATTTCCCAGGGTAACGATCTAGCAGATCGCACAGCCAAGCTTACAGCCCAGACTCCAGACATTCAAGTTAATCAGACACATACTCCAGATCCGATTACATGTATGACAGTTAAGGACCCTACACAAGATGTCATAGATATCCAGTTACATGCTACTCCCGATGAAATCAAGAAATGGTCCGAACAAGGAGGGGTCCAGACAGATCAAGGATGGTTAACAAAGGGTAGAGCCACATGGTTTCTCCCCGACTCTATGGTTCAAGTCATTATTAATACCGCACATAGTCCAGCACATCTAGGAGAAAAAGCTATGTTAGACAGTATCCAGAACATTTGGTTCAATAAGCATTTACGAGCTGCAGCCAAGCAGAAAGTCCGTACCTGTATGATATGTTGTCAGTTTAATCCAGGTAAAAGTGTCCCGGTGGAACAAGGTGGTTTCCAGCCTCCTGACCACCCTTTTGAAGTCCTCCAGATGGATTATATTCAGATGGAGCGATGTCGAGGTTTCAAGTATGTCCTTGTAGTTGTATGCGCTTTGTCCAGGTGGACAGAAGCATATCCAGTCCCAGATTACACAGCCGCGACCACTGCCAAGCAGTTGGTTCGTGAATTCTTCCCTCGTTATGGACTCCCTAGAGTCGTATATTCTGATAACGGCCAGCCATTCTCCTCAGAGTTAATGAAGCATGTTTCCCTTTTGTTAGGGTACCAGTGGAAGTTCCATTGTGTACGCCATCCTGAAGCAGCCGGTCTCGTTGAGAGACATAACCAGACCCTGAAAACCCGAATTGCCAAAGTGTGTAAAGAAAAGGGTGTGGACTGGCTAGTAGCTCTGCCAGTCGCTTTATTTTATATGCGCATGGTTGCACATTCCAGATCAGGTCTGTCCCCGTATGAGGTCGTTTTCGGCCGCCCCCCTAATATGTGGGGTACTCCTAGACCCCGAAGTATTACCGATGTTTCAAGTAATATGCTGACAGATTACCTAGCTTCCTTGATGTCTGCCCTCAACTCATGTCGTTCACAGGTTGCCGCCGCATTTCCAGACAATACCGAGGTGGCACCGCATGAAATCGTCCCAGGATCCATGGTGATGGTCCGTAACTTTGACAGATCAAGTCCGCTGGAGCCTCGATGGAAAGAGCCCCGACAGGTCCTCCTCACCACCCGTACAGCCGTGAAGTTGGAAGGACGCAAGGGCTGGGTGCACCTTTCTCATGTTAAACTTTTTAATGGACTGAAACCCGTCTTTAAGAACATTTCCCAGGATTCAAAGGATTGCCAGAATATTGTTCTCAAGGACTGTCCCGCAAAAGACATTGCTACAACCCCTTCCCTGTTAGAGAAAACTCCGCAGCAGGAGTATAAACAAAAACTACGGTCTAGTAGATTCAAGATTCAAAAGTACTTTATTCGGTTAAAAAGGGAAAATAACCATAAAAGTAGCATGTAAGGTGCAATTTACAAAAGGTAGAGTAAGTATTTTTCCTTTAAAATCACAAAATAAGAAAAACAACAAAATTAAATCCATATCAGCAATATTAAATTCATATACACAATAAAAGAGATCAATCCATTTGCATTGATTTACGACATTTAAAAGCCAATTTTAAAAATTCTGCAATAGAGGCAACCATAAAAACAGTATCCATTTTCTGGCACTCTGTAAACGCTAGGCGGCATCTGTAAACATTTAGATCTTTAAGAATAGGAATGATAAGTTTCTTTCGGGGAAAGGTATAAAATTTACAAAAAAATAAAATATGTATATCCGATTGTTGGGAAACATCGTCGCATGGACAGAGACATAAGTCCTTCAGCCAACAATTCATCACGGGGAATGATAGTGTCCTAAAAACTATATTCAATCTAAATCGGGTCAAAAGGTACCGTTCATGATTAGACATATACAGTGAAAGATATGGCTGCAAATTCTCTCCACATATAATATCCTGGTGGGCAGAGACAGTCTTTTTTCTTGCCTCCTTTATATTTCTCTTTTCCTTGAGGTAGGTCATACACAAATATTTCAAATCGCTTCTGGATATACATTCCATTGATTGTGGATCCTCAAAGTATTGGGGGCAACTTATTTTTTCAAGAAAGTCTCTGACATAGCCTATCCATTTGTAATCCCTGATATTGTCCAATACCATGATGTCCTTAAAAATGGCACGATTAACAACACATTCTTCATTTGTCCAGACCCTATGCCAAAGAAGAACTGGCTGAATTCTAATAATGTCGGTGACATAAGATATTCCCAATTCAACATGGCATATCATTGTTGCAGTACTTTGGGGTACAGACAATGTGTGACATAAAAACTTATTTTCCAGGATTTGAATTGGGGTGATGTTTGAATAACCCCATAATCCTGCCCCGTAGATGGCTACAGATATACAAGTCGCATTATAAACGGTTAAAATCTCTTTTATGGGTTTTTTACCTAATTTTTTCATAAAACATTTTAGGGCCATAATGGTCTTAGAGAATAACAGAGATCTGGCATGAATTGCTGTGGTCCATGAGCCGCTTTCATGAAACAGTATCCCTAGATAAGGGAAGGTGGGGGTCCTTTCTAAGGGATTGGAGTTCACAAAGATTTGCTTCA
This sequence comes from Lissotriton helveticus, assembly GCF_964261635.1. NCBI lineage: Eukaryota > Metazoa > Chordata > Amphibia > Caudata > Salamandridae > Lissotriton > Lissotriton helveticus. The sequence goes on from NC_136061.1 coordinate 1,427,563,878, forward strand.
CATGCTTGTTTGTTCTGGACCCGCAGTACATAGATAAAGTTTTAGAACAATTGATTCTCAAATCTAAGTCAAGCATAAAGGTGTTAAAGGCTGTAACCAAACTTTGTAAAGCCATTGGGGTGCGCGCCATTAGGACAGCATCATCGGCGTACATCAGTGCAGGGACAGGCCTACCTCTCACCACAGGCATGTCCCTGCCCTCCTGCACGAGATGCTTTTCCATTCCATTTATGTACAGCAGAAATAGGAAGGGGGCTAAGACGCACCCTTGGCGCACACCCCGACCGATCCCAAATTGTCTACTGCACTCACCATTTTTCCCAAATCTGACACTGGCAGTGGCCCCAGAATACAGCTCTCTCAGAAAACATATAATGGCATTGGCATTGTCTATACGGTCTAGTAAATTAAGTCAGCCAGTTTGATTGTCTAAGTCCTCCCCTAGGTGAAACGGTTAGACTGTTTCTGACATGTATAAAATAGACCCCCATAGTGAGAGAGTTAGTCAAAACTCAATCCGATGTATCGTTTTTCTATGTTTTATATTGTTTTCCAGCCTTATGATTTCCTGCACCAGTTATGCATTTTACCTATGTTTCCCAGTTTCACATGTAAATAAGTCTGCTAATGCTACAGTAGAGCACACGTTTAGTGATCTGCCTCCTCACGAGCTGTCCTACCGCCTCGCTATGCGTAATAACTCATTTATCCGTATGTTACATTACTCACACCAGACCAGCAATACCACTAATTGTTGGGTGTGTGGTCGACTCCCCCCTTTCCAGACACCGAAGGGAGTTCTGCCACTTTTTCCTTATCCATTTTCACATAATGGTTCGTGTGGAGCATGGTCCACGTTAACGTCATCCTCAACAGATATGTCTTTTCTTAACAGTACATGTTTCCCAGACAAGCAAGGTCTCCCTCACCGAACAGGTTTAGATCTAGAAAATGAAGTGTATAATTTAGGTAATTATTCTTCGAGTTTTATGGTCCTGAATGTTCAGTCTGATACTACTCCAGACTTACCTGCTATTTCAGTACTACCAGTCAAAGGCGAATTATGTGTCCGAAATTATGGTTCTGTACATGTAGGACATAGTGAATGTACTACTATTGTCAAGTATAGTGACAGTGGGACATCTATTTTCAAAGCTTCACGTCATTCATATTTTATTTGTGGTCAAACCGCATATATTCGTCTGCCCCTCGATTGGGAGGGAACCTGTTACATTGCCTTCCTACTGCCACCAGTTTTTCTAGCCCCACCTGATTATCATAGAAATACACATCTAGTACACATTAGACATAGAAGGGAGTCCCCGATTGTCGATTATACGGAAACTGCTCTAGAACAGTATACAGATTTCAACAGAGGTTTCTTTTTCTTTATAGGACCTATCCAGAATAGTAAGCTAATCCGTAGGTTAACCAGAACCCTCGAAGCTGTAGTAAATGAGACTGCCTCTGCTCTAGGTAACCTAACCGAAGAGCAATCTGCTATGAGATTTGTCGTTTTACAGAATCGTCTCGTCCTTGACATCATACTGGCCGATAGGGGCGGGGCCTGTAGAGTCATCGGATCTAGTTGCTGCATTTTCATTCCAAATAACGCGCCGTCTGTTTATTCAGCTATAACCAGACTCCATAAAATTGCCCATCTGATACACCAAGATCCAGGCACCTGGACATGGTCCGGTTGGTTCTGGAATATAATTTCCGCATGGGGATGGAAAATATTGTCCTTTCTAGGTATTGCAGTAGCAATCATATTCAGCTGCTGCCTCTGTATACAATGTGGCCCTGCGATTTGCGGCATTTGTGCTACCTCTTGTATTCCTAGTCCCAAGCCCCGTTCTAAACCCCGTTCCAGGATAATTCGAGACGAGCAAATGATACTGTATGAAATGATAGATGGTATCATGAATATTGATGTTTCCTGATGGAAACGTAGTGACAAGGAGGGAATGTGGAAAAGTAAATTTTGCCATGTTCTGTGTCCCTACGTGTCATCCATCATATGTTATGTGTGCATGATTAAATATGCATATGCATTCCCCATGTTTGATTAAAGACGCAATTACAGTTGTGTCCACCTCTAGTATGCCAGTTTCCAGTCCTCGTGAATACTACGAATATCAGGCCTATGTAAAGCTACGTTGCCACGTTTCTCAGTGTGCACGTTATTCTATTATAAAGTCTCCGTTTCTAGGCCTCAGAAGGGCCTGGACACCAGATTCAGCTCCTGTCTCCTGAAGCCTCGCTGAGGAGCGATACAGCCCCCACCTGTATCCTCGACCCTTCACTTACTTCCTGCCTCGCAGTGCCCGGTCCAGCCTGGCTCAGTCTCTGAGTCTGCCAAGAGTATGTTATGAGTCCAGTTATCAGTTCAGTCCTCCTTCCCTGCATTCCTAAGCTACTGAATCGCATCAATAGTTTCCGTCATTGTCTAGCCTTCACGTCTCCACGTTAGAGAAATACTGCATTTAATGGTCATTTAATATTCTTCATCACGCACTACATGTAGAATAATGCATGGTCCAGTCTTAGAATCAAGTTAGCCTTTCCCCTCTTGACTTCTAGTTTATATCAACATGTTCCCTAAACATCAGATACTAGATAGGGTTTAGGTACATGTCGCTCCGACCCTCCAGACTTCAGTCTCTGCTCCTAGCACAGAGTTCATAGCCCCCAGCTTCTCCTAGTGATACGTCATTGCCAGTTTGCGCGCACCACTAGGTTAGAGGTCCCGGCTCCTCAGGTAGCCCCCTCCATGGTTTCCGCCCCATTCATGACATATTCTGTTACGTTTGCATCACATGTCTATGTATACGCCCTGTTACACCTCTTTTCCCCCTTATCTTTCGCGACTGCTACGCGTCACGCCTTCTGCTCCACCCACTGCTACGCCTACTGCAATGTAATGCTATGTGTTTGCGTTATGTATATATGCTCATGTATTGTTATTAAAAGTCAGCGCGCTCATCCCAGATCCAACCCCAGCAGCTGCTGGGCCCTGCCATCCTATTCCTATGCAGGTTGTCCTGTTCCTGTCCTTAAGCTGTATTAAACCTGCAAAACTCCTACTACCTCGAATCTTGACTCTTATTTATTGAGCTATCTGTTATGATATATGTCTAGTCAAAAATAGGGTATTATTTATTTATTTACCACAAGAGCCTGGATGTTGTCGGCTGGATTCCCGACCCTGGCTTCAAAAGGGCTGCAGAGGTCTGATTTGTGGAGGTGGTTTTTGAGCTAAACCTCTTCCGAAGCCTTTGAAAAGGGCGAGACTGGTGTGGATACTGCAGCAGGGGTCCTAAAAAGCAGAAGGAGCGTGCTGTGGCTATACTTTCTCTGAAATGCTCCAGGTCCAAGTCTGCCTTTTCTCCAAAGAGATGGGTGCCTTCAAATGGCAAGTCAATCAGTGATGCTTGAACTTCATCCAAGAAGCCTGTGTACCTCATCAATGCTGGATGCTGAAGTACTACGCTGACAACGACAGCTCTGTCCAGTCAGTGGGGTCCAACCCAGAGTGGATGACGTACATTGCTGTATCCTGACTATCTTGAATGATCTGAACGGAATATGTTATGAGCTCCTCTAAGATTGCTGGCAAACGTTCAGCAACAGAGTCCCATTATGCATTGGAGCAGCATCTTAACAAGCAGCTGGAGTTGATAAATGTAAGGTAAAGGGATAAAATCATCCTTTTTAAACATCTAAATCCTCTTTGAATCCGTATTTGGTGGGGTATTAGGGAAAGAATAGTGTTCGACTTTGCTAGTGGAGGCTTGTACCACCAGAGTCTCCAAAGTAGGGTGCTGCGTAAGGAAAGTACAATCACCAGGAGCTGCTTTGTGGAGACGTGCCACTTTATTCACCAGCAGTCATGAACACAGTTTTTCCCAAGTGCCCATAAGGGTGTCCGTCAGTGCCTCCTTAAAAGGTAAGAGATGCTCTGTAGAAGATCGTCAAGCTTGTAGGATCTCTGGCAGTACGTTAGTCTTGACTTCCATAAAAGACAGTTGTAGATCCAGGACTTCAGCTGCTCGCCTAATAACCATGGAGAAGGATGCAGATTCTGCTGTAGAAGAACCAGGAGGACACCAGCCCTGTTTCAGGGGATGTGTCTTGTCCACAGGATCGTGGGGAAAAATCATCCCGGTCATCATCAAATTAAGGTTGGCTCTGATCAGAATCTGACCCAAGAGTTGCTGGAGTACTGGAGGGTAGCATCTAGGTAACGACACAGTACTGGCTGAAACAGAAGAGTTAGGTGTGCAGGAACCAAACTCATACACAGATTCGTTCGAAGTCGGACAGGATTCATATTGGGGAGGACATCCTTGAGACTTCTCAGAAAGACAGAGGTGAAGCTAAGACAAACCCTGCTTGGACTTCTTGTGTTTTTTGTTCGATTTGAACTTACCCAAACATTTGAGAGTACAAAGAGAATCTGTCAAGGGACTGATCTCAAGAACTGGAACGGGTCAGAGTCTTTGACTAAGAGTGGGAGCAGCCTTTTCATAAAATTCAACAATTTTTGACAATGTACAATTTGGCTTTGCGGATCCAGATCGCCTTCAGAATCATCATGGGAACACTCCCTGCACTACTTGGATTTGTGGCCCTATCCTAGACTCCAGAGGTACACCTCATGGAGATCAGTCACAGGCATCTGTTTGCAACAATCGCTATAAGGTTTAAAGCCCGTGGTGTAAAGAGGGAACATTTCCCTTGCAAGATGGAAAACTTTTGTGGAGAAAACACTTGTAATCTGCCGAAGGAAAGGAGCTTGCTTCGATCCAGATTGGAAGATGCAGAAATAATGGCCAGTAGGCATGGGTGGCTCTTTTATGCAGCTCTGGCATCACTTTTGGGGCAAACAGTCCCAAAACAGAGCTTCACAACGCCACCTGCTGGTCAGCAGGGCAAAGTATATACAGACTAACTGGTAAAATGCGGGAACCAATTGTAAGAAAAGTAATTACACAGTGAGAATTTAACTTAATCCCTGGTGATGTCTTTGAATTTACAAAGCATCATTTATTGTGACTTATCAAGCAGACTAATCATCACTCTTGGTTTAGGTACCTAGGGTATGCATAGATATTAAGAACTGCCATTACATTTATACGTATACAATTTAGGAAACAGGAGAAAGGAAAGAGAACATATATCTTACTATGTTTACAAAACAAAACATGGAATGAAAACAATAAATGTGTCAACTAGAAACTTGACTTTAGTCTTCCAGTTGCTTAGACAATTATGGCTGTACTTTTCATTTGTCGCACAGCCCAAATTGGAGGTAATCCATACAGAGTACACACATAAGGGAGAATCTTGCCCTCTAAGTCCTAGTGTTTCTCCACAGAATCCTTAGTGTATTTAAAGTTTAGAAGGAATCCTCTAGCTAGAAGCGTTGACACGTTTCAGCCATGTTACTAAAGGCCTTTTCAGGACGGTGAAAGAGTGAAAATATTATCATATGCACTGCAGGGAGAGCAGAAGGGACAATTTGGGGTTGTTTAGTGGTCGATCCGCTAGCACTGGCAAATCGCCAACCACGAAGGAATGCACAGACTGGGGGAATTTTGTCCATGTCTATCGTAGTACAGATAGCCACTATAAGGAGTCCGGAGGCTATCAGATGGATAGGAGGGTGGTTGCCATGATCCCGAGTAAAATTATTGTAAGTAAAGGTGGGAGAATTTCTGATGAGTGTGCGGTAGCCCAAGTGGCATTGATCGTTCTACAGGAGCAGCTACAATCTCTTACTGGTGCGCCTGAAAAGTCTGATTGATAGAAACTGGGCGAGTCGTCGGGAACTGACAACTATATGATTGACAGTTGATCATGGTGTGCAGGAGAAAAGCTTAGACACATCTATGGATCCAATTTGGTGATTGGGGATATTCACAAGGTGAGGAATCTGCAGTTAAGGAGTATCCATCAGAAATACCCTTAATGACTTCAAAGTGTTGCTGGCTGGACTTCCACAGGGGATTGGCTGTCCTTAGTTGTAATTTTAATATAGTTATGGACCACCATAAGGACATGTTGTGAATGGTAGTAGAAGGACTGCATAGACACACTTGCACTCTCAAATTTGGCTAACTCTGCAGGTTTGTGACATATGGTAGGCAAGGAACCCCCATCCAAGGGAATATATCTATATCTCACCAGCATATAAATCTATGTTGTGAACAGATTATTTCTCAACGGCTACAATATAGGTCATGTCCATAACAGGCTTTCATATTCTTCCAATGGAATATCAGACCACATACCCCTTGAAAAGCATTATTTGATGTCCTAGGGAGGGAAAGCGAGCTAAATGATGGTTTAACATATGGTGGTTTACAAATATAGATCTTACCCAAAACTTGTGTGTCCAACTTAAAATCATATTTAGAGACACAAGAGGGATCACTGAACTCACCAGGCAGTGGGCAGTGAGGAAAGAGGTGCATCTATGCTAATATTAAGGTTAGCCAGATAAAATTGGAGCATCTGTGTTTTTCTCCAGAAGAGGAGGCCCTGCAGAGTCAGCTACATAATGAGACCTTGCAACAATACTGTCTAGATTCATCCAGACATATTTGGATGGCTGCAGATGTGTTTATGAGATAGGAATTAAATCTGAGAAGCTACTCGATTGGTTGGCCACCTGAGATGATGTCTCTGCTAGTCATTCCTCAAATATAGGACTCCCAGATGGTCAGTCACTCGCTGCGGCAATAGATATTGCATCTGCCTTTGCTTCTTTCTACCAGACATTATATGCTAAACAAGAAATCTCGGACTGCAAACTGACCATGCCACTTTTAAAAGACCTCCCTATCTCGACCTTGGATGTACAAGACTAGGAAACGATTGACCGACCTAAAATGGAAGAGGAAATTGCTGATACTTCTATAAACATACAAGCGAGCAAGATGTCTGACTCAGATGGGCTTCCTCTTGAATACTATAAAAAGGTTTAATAACTACAGTGCTGTCATCTATAAAGCGTGTTTTTGGAAGCTGATCAATTGGAAACTACCATTCCGTCTTGATTTGGTAACAGTTCAATAAATATATTCAACTGTACTCACTGGCCATCAGGCAGACTTAGTTTTTCAGATATTTAAAAAAAAATCTTTTATTGAAAAAAAATCAACATAAAAACAATACAAACCAAAGCAAGTGCAGTCATCAACACTTTTCAGTAATCGCAATATATTAGTACAGTAAAAAACAAATCATCCAACGGAGGTCTACAATGTGATCACATATTTCATAGTTCTCATTATCTTTAAAACATTTCAGAGGCTCATTATCAGTTCCCAATGGGGGAATAACGCTGAAAGGGGTACATAGCAAACCTCTACTCTCATTCCAAGGGCCCCAGATTCTTGTCCATTTACGGGGGCATCCCCTGCTCTAATACATAACCCTCTCCGCTGGCATACACCAGTCCATGTCTGACTCCCAGTCAGTGTACCATGCCTTGACCACTCCCTTCCATGTTATGGCAATATTGCGCTTGGTCACCATGCGGCCCAAAGAGACCCACATCCTCTCAGTTCTTGGCAAATCCGTAACTTCCCAGATGTTTAAAAGACAAAGCCGGGGTAGACGTCAATGGGCGCATGACATATCTGGGACAAAGCAGATACAACCTTTCCCCAGTACTTCTGGAGGATCAGGCATTCCCACCAATGGTGTAGGTAGATACCAGTGATGCTGCATCCTCGGGGACAGGCCGGAGAGTCAAGAACCCCCATCTTAACAAGTACTGAGCTGGTATAGTAGGCTTTGTGGAGTATTTATTTATTTATTTATTTATTTTGAAGGTTTTATATAACGTGAACATGACCCTTGAAGGTATCAGAGCGCTTTACAAGTAAGGTAGTTAAACAAAAGAAACAATGTACAAAAGAAATATAGTATTTCGAGATAAAGACTTATGTTACAGCTGGTTGTTCCAAGAGTCCGAAATAATGTTCAAGTGAATTTCGTCATGAGAAGAGATTTAACTTCTTTTTTGAAGGAGGCATATGATGGGTAGTTTAATGATCAGTAGTTTAAGTTGGATGAGTTTGAAATGAGAAGCGATCGCCACCTCACAGGGAGAGGCCAGGGCCTCCCGCCAGTCCTCATTGCTTATGTCCACTATATCGTCCACCCATTTTGCACGAGTACTGTCCTGGGTATCAATTGTGTCATTGAGGATTTTGCGGTAAGTCAATGAAATGGATTTTTCTTGGAGGTAGTCGTCCAATAGCCTGACTTCTAAGGGCAAGGAGACCGGCAGGTCTGTTACTTTAGGTATTGCGTTATGTAACGTGCTACGGGCCTGAAGGAAGCGAAAGGTTTCCCCCCTTGCAATTCGTAGTCTCTCTGCAGGTCGCTAAACGGGATCACCCTACCCTCCACCCATACGTCACCAACCCTCGAGAGGCCATTTAGGTCCCACTTATCGAACCCTGGCTGCTTTGACAACATGCCCAGTTGATAAGCTTCAAGCAGCGGAGTGTGTTGCGTAATTCTATCTTTCCAACCAAGAGAAGCTGTTGCCTTATGCATAGGGAAACTGTGGTGGAATTGGGGAGTGTCTGGGAAAGTGCTTCGCCCCACCATGTAGTGCCCTTAAGAAATTACCAGGAAGCATATTATGCCTATCCATTTTATAGACCGGATCTGTAACAAGTCGATGCACCTAGTGATTAAGGACCACTAACTGCGAGGCCCAATAGTAAGATCGAATGGCGGGCAGGGCAATGGTACTGTCGTACCAGCTTTTTGTGAGCTTGGCTTGGGCAATTCGGTGCGTGCCATTATTACAAAGCAAGACGCGTATGTCAAAGTCAATTGATTGAAAGTAGTGAGACGGAACCAAATGGGGCATGTTCTGTATGGCATAGAGAAAACGTGTTGCGCCATCATCTTATAGAGGGCAGCTCTGCCGAATAGTGTAAGAGGTAATGTTTTCCAGGGTGGTACGAGATTCCGATTATGGAGAACTGTAGGATTGGGCGTGATATGTATTCCTAGATACTGAAAACCGTCGGTAACTATTTTGGCGTCACAACCTGCGGGTAGTCGGGCTGTCTCCGCTCAAAACATAGATTACTGATTTAGCCCAATTAATAGTGTAACCAGAGTATTTTTGAAAGAGGACAAAAGCACAAGTTACTACTTGTGTAACAATAGATCTGTAAGAGACATTAGTTAGTGATAGATTCCTTAACTTAGAATATCCCCAGGCGTCAGACTGGATCTGGAAAGTTTTTCGTCAGCAGTACCCCTGTGCGTCGGTAGGTGGTGTCGTGCGGCTCCGCGTCCGTCGCTGGCGTCATAAGCGCCGAGATGACGTCACGGAGACTACTTAGGTGTCACCCAAACGCACTGACGTCAGTTCTGTACACGACTTTCTGTGCAAGGAACGCAGAGCCATGCAAGAAACTGACCACTGGTGCCATGAAACTAGGGCCCTGAAAGGGATGACCTTAACCATAGAAATCAGTTTGCAGCACGGAGAGGATGGGTGGGGCGGCAAGGAATCGATCACTAACTAATGTCTCTTACAGATATATCGTTACACAAGTAGTAACTTGTGCATCTGAAAGAGACACGTTAGTGATAGATTCCTTACCTTAGAATAGATACCCCAGCAATACCAACCCCAGTGGTGGGTCTGCGAACAAGATTATACCAGAAAGTCACGGAGAACAGAACGGCCAAAGAAGCCGTCTCTCCTGACTTGACTGTCAAGGCAGTAATGCTTGGTAAACGAGTGCAGTCAATGGCAGATCCCTTCCCCAATCGGAGCACACAGTGGTGACGGATGCGCCCCTCTTGGGATGGGGTGGCGACTTGGGAGAGGCGGAGATCAGAGGCCTCTGGTCTCCGGTGGAGTCCCGGCTCCAAATCAATCTTTTGGATCTTCGGGTGCTCCGACTTGCACTAAAAGCATTCCTCCCCTCTGTCAGGGGGAAGGTAGTGCAGGTGTTCACGGACAACACCATCGCCATGTGGTATTGCAACAAACAGGGCGGGGTGGGGTCCTGGACCCTATGTCAGGAGGCTCTGCGCCTTTGGACATGGCTGGAACATCAAGGCATCACCTTGGTGGTTCAACACCTGGCTGGTTCTCTGAACTCCAGGGCGGACAAACTCAGCTGACGATGCTTGATGGATCACGAATGGCGTCTGAACTCGGACGGTGGCGCAAGTTCTCTTTCAGCAGTGGGGAGAGCCTTGGTTAGATCTATTCGCCACCGCAGAGAACGCGCAATGTCATCAGTTCTGCACGTTGCAATTTCCAAGGCGGCACTAGCTCACCAACGCTGTTTGTCGCAAGGGGAGTTGCGGTCTGTTGTACACCTTTCTGCCTGTACCACTTCTGCCCAGAGTGCTGAAGAAGATTCTGGACGACCGGGCCCAGGTCATTCTGGTGGCGCCGGATTGGGCACGAAGATACTGGTATCTCGAGCTACTCAGCATGGCGATCGATCACACGATCCAACTGCCTCTTCGGGAGGGTTTTCTATCGCAGCAGCAGGGGACGGTACTTCCCTCGAACCTGTCCAGCCTCCACCTCCATGCGTGGAGATTGAGCGGCAACAGTTGACCGCTTTCGATCTTCCTCCCAAAGTCTGTGATGTCATTCTGGCAGCCAGGCGTCCCTCCACTAAGACAGTATGTACCTGCAGGTGGAACAAGTTTGTGGCATGGTGCATAGCTAAGTCTAAGGATCCCCTCTCTGCCCCTCTTTCTGAAGTCCTTCTGTTCCTCCTTTCTTTGGCTCAGCAGGGCTCTGCTCTGGGCACTATCAAAAGTTATCTTACGCCCATCTCCGCCTTCCTACAGCTTCCAGATCAGCCCTCTCTTTTTAAGTCCCCAATTGTTAACCGTTTTCTGAAAGGCATTACACACATGTTTACTCCCGTGGCGTTCGTCATGCCTCAATGGGACTTAAACCTTGTCCTGACCTTTATGATGTGCGCTCCCTTTGAGCCGCTTCACAACTGTGTTTTACGTCATCTCACCTTAAAGACTGCTTTCCTGGTTGCTATCACCTCTGCCAGAAGAGTGAGGGAGCTCCAGGCTCTTTCTTCTAAACCTCCTTTCCTTTCTGTTCATCCGGACAAGGTGGTTTTAAGGACCCGTCCTCCTTTCTTGCCAAAGTTTGTAACGCCCTTCCACATCGAGTAGACCATCACTTTGCCCACCTTCTTTCCACCTCCGCATCCTTCAAAAGAGGAAGAGAGGCTCCACCGTCTGGTCCCAAAACGGGCGCTCTCGTTTTATCTGAAGCGCACACAACAGTTACAGGTGATGACCAACTCTTTGTTGGCTACGTGGGTGCCAAGAAAGGACGGGCCGTGCACAAATGGACCATCTCTCGGTGGGTCGTTCTTTGCATCAAGGCCTGTTACTCCTTGGCTAAGAAGGAGCCTTCTGTGGGGCTTCGTGCCCATTCTACAGCGGCCTTTACTGCTCTGGGACGGGGAGTCCCTTTGCAGGATATTTGTCAGGCAGCTACGTGGTCCTCGCTGCATACCTTTACCAAGCATTATTGCCTTGACAGCCAAGTCCGGTGAGACAGTTTCTTTGGCCGTTCACTAACTAATGTCTCTTACAGATATATCGTTACACAAGTAGTAACTTGTGCATCTGAATTAAACAGGTTAGTGTTAGATTCCTTACCTTAGAATAGATACCCCAGCAATACCAACCCCGGTGGTGGGTCTGCGAACCAAGATCACACCGGAAAGTCCTGGAGCACGGAGCGGCCAAAGAAGCCATCTCTCCGGACTTGGCTGTCCAGGCAGTAGTGTCTAGCTGTCAGACTCTACGAAACTTAGTAATACTACACAGGAACAGAGATGCTAGATCCCAAATCCACCCAGACAGCAACCCAGAGCTTGGTATTCACAAGTCTCTAGATATGCTACCTTGGGGGAAAGGGGGAAAGTGGATAAAATAACAAAAAATAAAAATAAAATAAGAGAAGAGACTGTTCTGGTCGGTTCCTCCTGAAGTCTTTTCTGCAGACCTCTGTCGTGTGGCGAAACCCTGAAGACAATGAATAATATTAGCAACCAATTTCTATCTTATTCTGTCTTATCTTTTTCTTTGGAATCTGACTTCCTTACCCTTTTATACTCAGAACTCTGCTTCTCTTCTTTTTTTTTCGCACTAACTTCTTCTTTTGTTTTAGTGCTATCTGGCCTGCATAGAGTCTTTTCCCTGTAATTCAGAAAATACCCTAAGTCACTGTGTTCCTCTCTCTCTTGTAATTCTCTCCTTCTTATTATTACTCACTTCTCTATCGCCCACTCTTTATCCTGACTTCTTGGATTTTCAACTGCTCCGCTATGTCCTTCTTTGCCTGTCTTTTTCCTGGCTTTCCTATAAAATATACAGTTATTAGTCTCTCTCCCTCTCAACTCTTTTTAAGCCTTACTATGTAAACTATGAATTACTTATTAACTTACTCCTTTTTAACCTTTTCTTTTCTTCTATATTCTTCCTGTTCACACTAAACTCTTCCTTGTTTTATTCATCCACAGGTTTTAAATTTGAATGTGCACTAGGAAAAGCTGACTGCTTCTCTTGACGCGGACTCTCTGGTAAGTATGCGTTATATTCTTCTATTCAATTTTACAATTATTTTACATAGGCTTAACAACTTTTGGCAATAAATCACTTAGCTTCGGTGTTCTTTTTTTCTTCAGGTGCACCTATGCCGTTGTCGCTGGTTTCTTCTGGAACTGAGGCAAGTATTCACTTCGGCGGCGCTGGTTTGTGTCTCGCACTCAAAACCTCGTTATTATTCCTCTTCTGGTGTGTAGGTCGTCGTCTTCCGACCTTTCCAAATAACTTTGACTTTTTGGGAGTTATTTACTCGCTCGGGACTATAATACTGAAAACTCGGAACTCCTAACACAAAACGCTACTCTAGCGGTGAAAATCCTGGTGAAGTGCGCAGTTCTGACCGAGCGCGAGCCTCACCTGGATTCCGCTGTGATTGCGGCTGGCAACTAGACCGCTGACCTCCACTCAGCACTGGCGACCATTTTAAGGTGCCATTTCTGAGTTGACTCCGTCCAGGTATCTCCCTTTACTCGAATAGCGCCGCAACCTTCTCTCTTCTGCTCTATTGCTCCGATTTGGAGCCTTGGAGTCCTGACACTAGCGAACGTGTGCAACGAGGCCCACGTAGCTGCCTGACAGATGTCCTGCAAGGGGACTACCCGACCCAGGGCAGTAGTAGCCGCCGTGGCCCGAGTGGAGTGGGCACGCAGCCCCACCGGAGGCTCCTTCTTAGCCAGAGAATAACAGGCCTTAATGTACAAAACGACCCATCGAGATTTTTTGCGTTTGTGCACTGCCCGTCCCTTCTTAGTGCCCACGTAACCAACAAAGAGCTGGTCGTCCACCCGGAACTGGTGTGTGCGGTCCAAGTAAAATGAGAGCGCACCTTTTGTGTCCAGATGGCGGAGCCTCTCTTCCTCGTTTGAGGGATGCGGAAAGGAGGTGGGCAAGGTGATGGACTGCCCGATGTGGAAGGCTGTAACAACCTTGGGCAGGAAAGAGGGACATGTTTTTAAGAGAACTTTGTCCGGATGGACAGAAAGGAAAGGAGGCTTAGAAGAAAGAGCCTGGAGCTCGCTCACCCTCCTGGCAGAGGTGATGGCAACCAGGAATGAAGTCTTAAGAGTAAGAAGACGGAGAGGACAATTGTGAAGTGGCGCAAAGGGAGCGCACATCAAATAAGTTAGAACAAGGTTCAAGTCCCATTGAGGCATCACAAAAGGAACAGGAGGAAACATGTGAGTGATGCCCTTCAAGAATCTATTTACAACAGGGGACTTGAAAAGAGAAGGCTGATCAGGAAGCCTTAAGAAGGCTGAAATGGCAGAGAGGTAACCTTTGATAGTGCCCAGAGCAGAGCCCTGCTGGGCAAGTGAAAGAAGAAAGAGGAGAACCTCTGAAAGAGGGGCAGAAAGGGGATCTTCAGCCTTTGCTGTGCACCATGCCACAAATCTGTTCCACCTGCAGGCGTATACCGCTTTTGTGGAGGGACGCCTGGCTGCCAGAATGACATCACAGACTTCAGGAGGCAAGTCAAATGGCCTCAACTGCCGCCGCTCAATCTCAAACGCATGGAGGTGGATACTGGACAGGTTCGGGTGGAGGACTGTCCCCTGCTGCTGCGACAGAATGTCCTCCTGAAGAGGCAGACGAATCGGGGGATCGACTGACATGCTGAGTAGCTCGGGATTCTAGTATACTTCGTGCCCAGCCCAGGGCCACACGTAAGACTTGGGCCCGGTCGCGCCTGACCTTCTTCAACACTCTGGGCAGAAGTGGCATGGGTCGAGAGGCGTACAACAGACTGCAACTCCACTCGCGACGAAAAGAGTTGCCGAGCGAGTGCCGCCTTGGAAATTCCAACGCGCAGAACTGATGACACTGCGCATTCTCTTCTGTGGCGAATAGATCTAACCAAGTCTCTCCCCACTGCCAAAAGAGACCTTGCGCCACGTCCGAGTGCAGACGCCATTCGTGATCCATCATGCACCGACGGCTGAATTCGTCCGCATTGGCGTTCAGGGAACCTGCCAGGTGTTGAACCACCAGGGTGACGCCCTGATGTTCCAGCCATTGCCAGAGGCGCAGAGCCTCCTGGCAAGGGCTCCACGACCCCACCGCGCCCAGTTTGTTGCAGTACCACATGGCGGTGGTGTTGTCCGTTAACACCTGCACCACACTTCCCCGGACAGAGGGAAGGAATGCCCTCAGTGCAAGCTGGATCGCCCGCAGCTCCAGAAGATTGATATGGAACCGGGACTCCGCCGGAGACCAGAGGCCTCTGATCTCCGCCTACCGCATGTGGCCCCCCCCAGCCCAGGAGGGAAGCATCCGTCACATCTACGTGCTTCCGTTGGGGTAGGGAGAGGGATCTGCCGCTGACCCAATCGCGGTCCGTGAGCCACCACTACAACTGTCTCACAGTGCCCTCCGAGATCAGGACATGGTCGGACACTTTGCCCTGATGCTGGGCCCACTGAAACTTCAGGTCCCACTGCAGAGCCCGCATCTGTCACCTGGCTTGATGCACCAGAAGGATGCAGGAGGCCATCAGCTCCAGAAGCCGCAGCTTCAACCTGACCGAGACCCGGGATAAAGGCTTAAAGATCGGAATCAGAGCCTGAATATCCCAAACACGCTGTTCGGAAGGATAAACCCAAAACTGCGCAGAATCCAAAACCGCTCTGATGAAGAGGAGCTTTTGAGAGGGACACCGGTGTGACTTCGGCACATTGATGTAAAAAACCCAAGCAAGTGCAGGAGGTCGGCCGTAGTCTGGAAGTGGCTGACGACTATCTGAGACGAGCCCGCCTTCAACAACAACCAGTCGTCGAGATAGGGGAAGACTGACACCTCTAGTCTGCACACATGAGCTGCGACCACTGCCATCACTTTCGTGAACACCCGTGGGGTGCTGGTAAGGCCAAAGGGGAGCACGGTGAACTGAAAGGGCTTGTGGCCTACCGTGAACCGCAGGAAACGCCGGTGGGCCGGCAGGACGGGGATGTGAAAATATGCGTCCTGCAAGTCCAACGCTACCATCCAGTCTTCTGGGTCTAGGGCAGCCAAGACCTGAGCCAAAGTCAGCATCTTGAACTTCTCCTTCCGGAGGAAGCCGTTGATGATCCGCAGGTCCAAGATAGGGTGTAGGCCCCCTTTGCCCTTCTTGGGAACCAGAAAGTAGTGGGAGTAACAACCACACCCTACTTCTGGCCCAGGAAGGCGCTCGATGGCCCCCTTGGGCAAGAGGGCTGTAACTTCCTCTTGCAGAAGTTGCAAGTGATCCCCCGACACGCGGTGGCATGGCTGGAGGGGTCGCCTCGAAGGGGAGGGAGTAGCCCCTTCGGACGATTTGCAGCACCCACCTGTCCAATGTGATGGTGCGCCAGTGGAGGAGGTGATGGCGAACCCTGCCTCCCACTGGCGTCAAATGGGCCTGATAGCTCAGACTAGGAAGGCTTTGAGGCGGATGCTGCGGGGGTGGATGTGGACTGGCCTCGCCGCTGTCCCCTGGCACCGCCACGGCGGTTACCACGTCCACCGCTGTGAGAAGTTGGCCTGGTATATGATGTTCACTATTCTAGTGTACACCTTGCACCAGTCCAAACAACCCTTATGGTGATGGTTGTAAGTCAACCTTATAGACCAGCTATCCTAGTGGTAGCGTGGACAGAACAGTCTTAGGCTAAAAGACTCTTGAGGGCGTGTAAAGCCAGCTGTTTTACCATATGTAACCCGTTGAATACCAAATGAAAGGACACCACACAGGATATATAAACTTTTAAAGCGCAATTACCTGGAGGTGCTTCTTCTGGGACATCACCTCTGCCCTCTGCCCGACGGAACCTCGCCGCCTGCTCGAGGGGCAGTGCACTGGACGCTGTTGGAAGCGGAACAGGAGCCGTGCAGGTGCTGGGTCAGTGGCTACAGCGGGGCTGCGAGCGTTGCAGGGCCTCCATTGCCCAGGAGTCCCTGCGTGACCGTGGGAGAGCTTCCGGTCCGCTCTCCCTGCTGGCCCGCCCACCGCCCACTGGAGGGCTTTTAAACAACTGTGTTCTCCTCTCCCTTGGGACGCCTAACTTTTAAAGCGCATTTACCTGGAGGCGCTTCTTCTGGGACATCACCTCTGCCCTCTGCCCGACGGAACCTCGCCGCCTGCTCGAGGGGCAGTGCACTGGACGCTGTTGGAAGCGGAACAGGAGCCGTGCAGGTGCTGGGTCAGTGGCTACAGCGGGGCTGCGAGCGTTGCAGGGACTCCATTGCCCAGGAGTCCCTGCGTGACCGTGGGAGAGCTTCCGGTCCGCTCTCCCTGCTGGCCCGCCCACCGCCCACTGGAGGGCTTTTAAACAACTGTGTTCTCCTCTCCCTTGGGACGCCTAACTTTTAAAGCGCATTTACCTGGAGGCGCTTCTTCTGGGACATCACCTCTGCCCTCTGCCCGACGGAACCTCGCCGCCTTCTCGAGGGGCAGTGCACTGGACGCTGTTGGAAGCGGAACAGGAGCCGTGCAGGTGCTGGGTCAGTGGCTACAGCGAGGCTGCGAGCGTTGCAGGGACTCCATTGCCCAGGAGTCCCTGCGTGACCGTGGGAGAGCTTCCGGTCCGCTCTCCCTGCTGGCCCGCCCACCGCCCACTGGAGGGCTTTTAAACAACTGTGTTCTCCTCTCCCTTGGGACGCCTAACTTTTAAAGCGCATTTACCTGGAGGCGCTTCTTCTGGGACATCACCTCTGCCCTCTGCCCGACGGAACCTCGCCGCCTGCTCGAGGGGCAGTGCACTGGACGCTGTTGGAAGCGGAACAGGAGCCGTGCAGGTGCTGGGTCAGTGGCTACAGCGGGGCTGCGAGCGTTGCAGGGACTCCATTGCCCAGGAGTCCCTGCGTGACCGTGGGAGAGCTTCCGGTCCGCTCTCCCTGCTGGCCCGCCCACCGCCCACTGGAGGGCTTTTAAACAACTGTGTTCTCCTCTCCCTTGGGACGCCTAACTTTTAAAGCGCATTTACCTGGAGGCGCTTCTTCTGGGACATCACCTCTGCCCTCTGCCCGACGGAACCTCGCCGCCTGCTCGAGGGGCAGTGCACTGGACGCTGTTGGAAGCGGAACAGGAGCCGTGCAGGTGCTGGGTCAGTGGCTACAGCGGAGCTGCGAGCGTTGCAGGGACTCCATTGCCCAGGAGTCCCTGCGTGACCGTGGGAGAGCTTCCGGTCCGCTGTCCCTGCTGGCCCGCCCACCGCCCTCAACGCCCACTACATCAAAGCCTCTGACTCCCGCAGCGCGGGACGCAGCCTGGGGCGAAGACCGGGCAAAGAGCGGGCCGTTTGAGGCCGTTCGAGGTCTAAGAGGTCTGGTCTGGGCTCCCCCTCTTTCGCTCCTTACTCTGTCATCAGTACAGTCCACATTGCTCCCACCTATAGTTCATGCTGGTGGCCTATTGTGTTAGACATGTGCACACGAGCTACCCGCAGTAGGGCTGCTAAGGGGGGGTTGATTCAAAATGGTCCCATGGATGACTTTATTACACGCACAAACATTGCTATAGACAATGAAATTACCAAATTGCAAACTCGAGTCTCCTTAGATTTGGCTGCTGCTAGAAAATTGTCGCTGGAGTTTGCTAATTCTAAAAAATCATCCTTGGGTCACATAGCATCTGCTGTTACCCCGGAGCGTCTGGACAATCAGCGCTGCGTAATTACGCAGGCCGATGTCCATCACACTCCGGTTTCATTTGTCTCACCGTTACCCCTGTGCCCCATACCTCCGCTTGTAAGCCAGCCCCCGCCCGTGGATATTCTTGACCAACAACTTACCACTATTCCCCATTCCTCAGAAATTTCTGATGTATCCACATGCAATAGTATCAAGGGTAACCTACACAAAAGGAAACGTATCTTAAGGTCTGCATACTCACGCAAAAAGGCTAAAATTGTTGGGGCACACCTATTCAACGTTGGTAATACCTCAGTGACTAGCGTTATAGGAGGGCATGCTACCCCGCCACAGGTCCCCCGGGGAAAAGATAGAGATGGTTCAGCCTCTGCAACCACTAAAGTTAATATAATTGCAGAGGAAGTCGGCCTCCACTCAACGGATCAGGAAGGGAGGGATGGGGACTTTATAGGAATAGTTTGGGAAACCCTAAAAAAGCTCCTATCTCCCCTGGACCTAAGACTTTCTCGCATCGAGAACCATCTACTAGATATGGAAAAGAGCATTATAGCCTTGGCCACTCTTGGCTTGCGAGGTCTAGAAAACCAAGGTCTCCTAGAGAATAATATAGCCCCACAGACTCCAATCCTTCCCCCTCCAGCACCAGTTACAACACAGCCAATCCCCAAACCTCGTACTAAGGGAGTTGATCATAAAATCCCTGATCTCCTGCCCAGGGCGCCTAAGTCAACGGACCCCACTCCCCAAGCCCCCATACATACTAATGCGGGTGCTCCTTCAAGGCAGAATGTTAGCAACACTATACACCGACACACTCAGGGCTCACATAACAAGAGCAACTTTAAAGGGGGGTATATCGATCTCCCCCCAGAGGCCAATGACTATGTGGTGGTGCTGACGGGTGTGCCGGAGGTTGTGAACGGCCAATACGAAAATCATTGGTCTCTAAAGAACAAAGTCATGCACTGGCTTAACGTGCATAGACCGATTCCAAATGGTCGGACAAGTGGAGTTAAAATGGTGCGAAGAGTTCCCTGGGTGGGTCCCTCACGGAAATCTAGACCTGGCGATTGCATAGTCGTGACGTTTGAGGACCCAAACACGGCCCACCACATCTGCTCATGGTCTATTGAGGCTGAGGGCTCATCCATAGCACCTAGGCCACTAACCTTCTTTTATCCACCACGTAATGCACACACTTATGGGGGCAATTTGTCCATGGCACACCATCAGTCCGGGAGGGGGTATTCTACTAAAGAGCAAATTCCACCTAGTCGCTGGTTCGGGGTACCAACCTCGAACAGGTACAGTTGTCTCGAAGAAGTAGATTGACTGCTTAAGTCTCTTGATCCCCCACTGTCTCCAAAGATCTCTCTACCTCATGAGGAACCTGACTCCTCTTTCTTGTTAACTAACCCTGACGGGACTAGCTTCGCTCCACTTGCCCAACCAATGGCCCATCCCTTGCTAGTGCAGGGAGCGTTGTACACCTCTAATACTAATAGAACTCATGCAATTGTGCATGACTTAGTTGCACCACTAACGACTTCTATGCTATCCCACCAGCTGTCCTTGCCTCCTGGCAAACGAATTACTGTCCCCAGGGCTAATATCCAAAACCAGAAAGAGGCTACTCAAACACCAACTAGAGCCGCTGAAGTAGCGGCAGCGTCTGATCATGGCCCAAGAGTAGGCCTTGGCTCCAATACTGCTCCCCCTGCTCCTGCCTCCCTGACCAGACAGAGAACCATAGGAAACCCCCAGCTGAAGATCTTAAGTTGGAATGTGGCAGGGCTTGCACGTAATGTTGATCCTTTCGGGATTTGTCTCTTGTAAGAAACATGGTGCTTGGAACCCCGCCACAGGGTAGGCTATACAACTTACTTTGTGCCAGCATCGAAATCACAGGGCAGTAAAGGTCGCCCGTCGGGTGGCCTCCTCATTTGGGTCAGTATTGCATTGGGTTTAAACATAAGGCATATTAACACGCAATCTCCTGATCTTCTGAGACTCACAATAACGTGCCATGGGGGTAGGAAGCTAGAAGTGTTTAACCTCTACTTAAGGGGGGCCGGGGGGGGGAATTCAATGTTATCCACATCCGGAGTAGAAGAGGAGCTTAGAGCCTGTAATATCGATTCCTTTGTAGTCTTAGCAGGAGACTTCAACTGCTGTTTTGAACCTTTAGCCAGTGAAGACATCTTGGAACCCTGGGTAGACGATGCTAGGAGAGGCATTCCCCTGCTCTCTCTAGATCCGATTAAAAAATGGTCCCAGAGTGCCATAGATATCAAATCACTTTGTTTGGAATACGACCTTAGAGCTACTAATGGTCGATCTAAGTCAGATTCTGGGGGAGCGCACACCTACAACAGGATGGGACACACTTCTAGAATTGACTATGTACTGCTGAACCATAATCTATGGTCGTATCTCCATGATATGGAAGTCTTATTGACATCCAACAGTGACCATAACCCTTTGGCCCTAACCCTTACCCCCCTGTGGCAAGACGGGAATCCAACCATGTCTCCACTTATATGGAAGTCATCCCATGAAATTGTTCCGTCGAACTGCGGCAGGCGATTGAAATGGGCTAAAGTTGCTGCGGACGAGGGAAAGATGGCTCAAGCTAAGACCATAATGACAGCTGCAAAGCTCCGCTTAGACACATCTGTATCCATCAATCGTGATGTCCTCTCGGCCCTCACAGAAACTGTCTCAGCCCTAAGTGAATTGTTCATAGTCCCACAGAGTAGGGCAAGGGCCGCTAGTAGAACCGCAACCAAGGGTAGAGATAAATGGTACTCCTCTGCATGTCGTGCGGCCAAAGGTGAACTTGTCCTAGCTGTGAAAGTGAATGATCCAGCTCGAATTAGACTCGCTAGGAAAAGTTACAAAAAAGTTCTATCCGTGGCAAGGGAAGCGCACAAAACCAACTTTTGGAGAGATTTAATGGATGCGAGCTCCAAAAAGGATACGAAGGGGTTTTGGGATTTGCTGAGAGGTAGGGATAGGCCCGTCGACTCACAATTGACTTGCAACATTACAGGGGAGGCGTGGTTTGCCCATTTCTCTAAGCTCTACTCCATGCCATCAGGCGCACTAGAAACAAACAGGGGTCCTTTGCATAGAGCGCTGGTTGCTAATATAAGCAATGACTACCCCTTTGATGCCAAGGAAGTCGAAGGGGCAATTAGGTGCCTTGTTCCTAACAAGGCTGCAGGCCCAGATGGCCTCCCAGGTGATTTGTTGCGGGTTAATATAGAGTTCTGGAGCGGGCTTATTGCCTTACTTCTGAACGAGGCCGTGATGGGAGGTCACCTTCCGGACTCTTGGATAGGTGCGGAGGTCGTCCCGATTTTTAAGAAAGGCTGTCGGGACGACCCTGCTAATTACCGTCCAATTAGTTTGCTCGATTCCACCCAAAAGGTAGCAGGCAAAGTAGTCCTAGGTAGGATTTTGCACTGGGCTGAAGAAAATCAGGTTTTGTCTGACTTCCAGGCCGGCTTTAGATCAGGAACTGGCACCATCGAACAGACATTTCGCTTTTTAATGATCTATTGGAAAGTGGTCGTACTGGGCAAAGGCAGTCTGTATCTCGCTTTTATAGACTTACGGACTGCCTTTGACCAGGTCCCACGTGACCAATTGTGGAATGTCTTAGAGGGTTTAGGTATCCCTCCGTATTTATTGGGTTTGCTTATTAAGTTCCATGAAAGCAACTTTGCTCAAATCAGGTGGGGTGCCCAGGGCCAAAAAACATCTCGCATTCCTGTAGATAGGGGTGTCCGCCAGGGTTGTGTGCTAGCCCCCACTCTGTTTTCACTTTATGTCAACGGAGTGGTGGAGCATCTTCTTAAACATCCAGCAGATGCACCTTCCCTGGCGGGCAGGAAAATACCTACCCTCCTATTTGCAGATGACACCCTCCTGATTTCAAAAACCCCGATAGGACTTCAAACGTTGCTTTCCAGGTTCAAGGACTTTTGTGATTCTAGGGGCCTAGTCATCAATATAAGCAAAACCAAATTCCTGGTCTTAAACCCCCCTAGGAAGTCAGTCATTCCCCCAACCCTAGACTCAGTCCCACTTGAAAGGGTAAGGGAATTTGATTATTTAGGCATCATACTCTGTGACTCTATGAGTTGGAAGGCCCACCACCAAAAAGTCTTTCTGACTCATAAGAGGGTTACAGGGGCTTTGCTAAAAGAACATCGTGCCTCGTCCCTTAAACCCATTGGGGTGATATTAGACATCTATAGGGCAAGGGTTGTGAGTGCGGCGCTGTATGGGTCGGAATTGTGGGGCACCCAGAGAGTTGATACATTGACCCATCTTGAAAACAAATTTCACAAAGATCTTATGAGGCTACCACACAGCACTCCAACACTCCCTCTTTTATTAGATGCAGGTACACACCCAATATGCGAGCAAGCAAGGTTACGTCCCCTCTTATTGTGGGCTCGAATATGGAATGTACCAGAATTGTCGAGTTACGCAGAAGCCCTGAGTGAACTTCTCTCATCCCCTGGCTGGCACAAGGTGGGTTGGCTCATGGAAGTAAAGCGGCTTCTCTGTGAACTGGGCCTTGGAGACGCTTGGGCTAACGGAAGCTCCACCCAAACAGATGTTAAAGCAATTGTACTGGTCATGGGTGGCTAATGAGAGAATGAGTAATTCTAAATTATGCAGATCTGCTGTTGAGTTTCTGTTAATCAAGGACCTCCCCCTTAGAGAACCTTATTTGGACATGATCCCCAACCCGATGGACAGGTCATTGTACTTCAAATTTAGGGTGGGAGTTCTACCTTTAGGTCAATGGACAGCAAGCTGGAAGCCACTGCTGCAAACCACACCGTATTGCCCTTTTTGCGAAAAAAGGGATGAGTCCATTGCCCATCTAATGTTTGAGTGCCCAGCCTATGTAGCACCTCGGTGCAGATGGCTGAAACCACTATGCTTGAGCCTTGGCACTCGATCGCACTTGGAGGCCCTACGTATCTTGAGATCTGATGCTCGCCCTTTGTTTGCCTGTTGCCTGGCAAAATTCCTGGGTTGGGTTTGGCGGATAAGATCCGTGAGGAAACTGTTTCTCCAGTAAAAAGATCTGCATTGATTTAGCTTGTTTTAATAATTTCATGGTGAATGATTTCCTTCCTATGTTATTTCATTGATGGTTATAAAAAACTGTAGAATTGATAAATGGCATAAATTGAATAGAGGGATGAATTGTTAAATTGTATTATATTTTTAACTGCTTTTGTATTGCAATGCTTTTATGATATGATAAATATATCGAAATAAAGCTATTCATTCATTCATATATAAAATATATATGTATTTATTTACTAACACACTCCTCTGAACTCTTTATGAGATCAGAGGCCAAAGCACATAACAAGTTACTTAATCAGAATAGGTTAAGTTGCACAAAATACAGTTAGGCCCTAGGGGCGAAGCAAACCATATACTAAGAAAGTGGTATAAGTACCACGTCACGAGAAAAGGAAAGGCCAAGGGCCTGGGGAATCGCAGGGGCTACACTATCTGAACCTTAGGTTAGGAGTAGGAGGCCCACAGGTGGCGCGTGCACAGTCTTTACTCACACGCGAGAGTCAATGTTAAGTCAATGGGAACTTAGAGTTTAGAAAAAGAAGGATTTAGGACATTTCCAGTTTAGCTAGGAGGAAACAACTAAAAACCTAGACACTTGGATAGTCAATACCCTTTGGAGCACCGAAGTACTCGCGTTACCTCACCCACAGGAAGCGGGTGCATAGGTGTGAAGATGTGTCGGGTTTCGCCGCTGAAGCCTATGGTGACCTGGAGGAAAGATGCTGCAGGCGACCAGGAGGAAGATGTCCGGGTGGATCTAAGGGTGGATCAAGGATGAAGAAGACTTGAAAGCAGAGGGGACAGAGTCTAGGTCACTAGCCAGTGACTGGGTGCAACCAGGAAGGAACCAGACGACGTTGAGGAGCAATCAGGTGCTGTTGTGAAGCTTGTCTCTTCAGCCATGCGGACCAGGAGGCGTAAAGGACGACCAGATGCTGGAGAGGAGCTGTCCCACGAAGGTTCTCGCAGATGGAGGGGTCGACGGCCGGAATGGAGTCAACAAGCCTTGGCAAAGGCAACCCACGCAGGATTCAAAGAAGGCTTCTGATGCAGACCAGCAAGGTCTGAGGTGCCTCACCTTTGCAGGGAGGCAAGGGCCAGTCTGGAGCAACCAGACCAGCGAGTTGATTCAAAAGGTTTGTCGTCACAGAGGCTACTAGCCAACGGCCAGCAACCGGACAACGCGTCGAGCAGAACACAAGCAGAAGGGCACCACGCAGAACTCGTGGAGTGTGGAGGGCTGATCTTCGGTGCAGGTGGAGCTCGGATTCGGGGCTTCTCAATCCCCAGTGCATAGCTGCGAGGACACCAGGAGCTGCACACTTAGCAAGTCGTGGACTTTTCAAGATGCCCGGTCCCACTTGTCTGGTCGCCTCCACGGATCTCAGCTATGGTGCAGACGTGAAGATCGGGTCAGAGAGGTCTGGAAGTCTGGGTCTTGTCAGGCTCTGTGCTCGGGTCCCGGCAGGAGCGTCGACAAAGCAAGCCGTTGATTTGCTGGAGGGTGCCTGGTTGTCCAGGGTGGTCACTCCTTGGCCACAAGGGAGATTCTTCAGTCTTCAGCAGAACGTCGAAGGTCTAGAGTTTTGTTTCAAGTTTCAGTTCAGGATCAAATCTAAAGTCCTGGGGTTCAGCTCCTACCTTTAAACAACTAAAAGGGGCTGAATTACTTACTTTCTAGGTCCCTCCTATGGGTGGGACCAGGAAGGGGGGTGGTTTACACCCCCTTTCCTTTGTCCAGTTTCGCACCAGAGCTGGGGCTTGAGTGCCCCAGCAACCGGTTTGAACTGGGGTATGCATGGAGCACCTAGTGTGCCCCAGGCAGTGTCTCATTCTATTCAGCCCTCCCTGTCCCAATACACAAAGTCCTGTCTGGGGTGGTGCTCGCACCTCTCCAGGCAGGAAACCTATTGTCCAAACCTCCGTGACTGGAAGGACTCCCAGCAGCAGGAGGTCAGGCTTGTGTCTGTGGCAGCAGCGTCCATTTTGTGACGCTGGGGCTCTGGTTAACTTTAACCGGGATAGTCAGCAACAACTTGTCTTCTCCCTCTAGAAGGGTGGAATACTACCCTCGTCGCCAGAATTGGCGAGGGGGTAGTATTCCAAAGCGTATGACACCTTACAGGACATGTTTAGATAAAGACAAACCAAAGTTAGCATTCAACCGCGAGGATTATAATGCACTTAAGAGTATATGGTATGGTGATATCATAGAACAGCTATAAGGACATGGTTCCGAAAGCTGCAGACAGGCTCCGCTCATGCTAGAGCACCATCTCACACATAACCAAGCACTCTGCCTCCAGGATTGTTAAGGCCAGCCACACAAGTGACTTATAGGTTACTGTGTGTCTATATATAAGGGTAGATATAGGAATACTATACCTAAGCAAGGGGTGATTACACGACCTTGCCCCAGCTGAGTGATCAGCCAGTTGTGTCAGTTTGAATGGCCAGCCAGGGGTGGCATAATACATGCTGCAGCCCCTGGTAGGCCTTGGTTACACCTATGCCCCGAGAACCTAGGGTACACTTCTACAGGGGCTGACAAGGTGAACCAATTCCCAATTGTGGTTGTACCTAGAGTACATGATATGAATTTAGAGAGAGTGCATCTGGGCTGTGGGTCTGATTAGCAGGCCCACAGCCACATCGAAGTCGAAAACCAGTGAAGTAAAAGCAAAAAGTGGGGTTACCATAGGAAGCAGACCCTACTCTCCTACACCCCCCCCCCCCCAAACTTAGGGACATTAAACTAACCTTGACCAGTTGAGTCTTCATGTTCTAAGTGGAAATATCTGGAGAGTCCATCTGCATTTGCATGGTCAGTCCCAGTTCTATGTTCCACTGTAAAGTCCATACCCTGTAGGGAAATGGACGACCTAAGAAGTTTGGGCTTTCCACCCTTCATCTGATTTAACCATAGGAGGGGCTTGTGGTCTGTCTGAATCTTGAAGTGAGTGCCAAACAAGTATGACCTCAGCTTCTTCAGGGTCCAAACCACAGCAAAGGCCTCCCTCTCTATAGCTGACCAATGTTTCTCTCTAGGGGTCACAGCCTTCTGCTTATGAAAGCAATGGGCTGGTCTAGACCATCTATATTCAGTTGTGAAAGTACAGCTCCCACACCCAACTCAGAAGCATCTGTTTGGACTATGAACTCTTTTGAGTAATCTGGACTTTTCAGAATAGGTGCAGTACACATGGCCTGCTTCAGGTCATCACATGCCTTTTGACAGCTAACTGTCCACTGAACTTTCTTTGGCATCTTTTTGGAAGTTAAATCATTCAGTGGTGTCACAATGGACCCATAGTTTTTCACAAACTTCCTGTAGTACCCAGACAGGCCCAAGAAAGCTCTGACCTGTGTCTAGGTGATTGGAGGAGTCCAGTCTCTGATGGTCTGGATCTTGCTCTCTAGTGGTTGAACCTGACCCCCCCTACCAGGTGGCCCAGGTACACAACCTTGCTCTGCCCTATCTGGCACTTTGTAGCCTTGATAGTGAGGCCTGTCTTTTGCAGAGCCCTCTAAAACATTCCTCAGGTGGACCAGGTGATCCTCCCAGGTGGAGCTAAAGACAGCAATATCATCTAGATAAGCTGCACAATAGTCATCCAGTCCTGCGAGTACTTGATTCACCAGCCTTTGTAAAGTGACAGGTGCATTCTTCAAGCCAAACGGCATTACCACAAATTGATAATGTCCTCCTGGGGTCGAATATGCTGTCTCGGCTTTTGCATCCTCAGCTAATCTGATTTGCCAGTAGCCTGCTGTCAGGTCAAATATGCTCAAGAACTTGGCAGAAGCCAATCTATCAATGAGCTCATCTGCCCTGGGGATGGGGTGGGCATCTGTCCCAGTGACAGCATTGAGACCTCTGTAGTCCACACAAAACCTCATCTCTCTCTTACCATCTTGGGTGTGAGGTTTTGGCACCAGGACTACTGGACTGGCCCAAGGGCTCTAGGAGGGCTCAATAACTCCCAGCTCCAACATCTTTTGGACCTCTGTCCTAATGCAGTCCCTGACATGGTCAGGTTGCCTGTAGATTTTACTCTTGACTGGCAGACTGCCACCAGTGTCCACCTCATGGGTGCACCAGCTTGTCTGACTTGGGGTCAGGGAAAACAGATGTCTGAAGGACTGAAGAAATTGTCTGCAGTCCTGTTGCTGATGTTCAGAGAGGCTGTCTGCAAAGACTACACCATCTACTGACCCATCACCAGGGCTCTGAGTTAGCAGGTCTGGGAGAGGGTCACTCTCTTATTCCTGCCCCTCATCTGTAGCCATGAGCAAGCCCATGTCTGCCCTGTCGACAAATGCTTTAAGTCTGTTGACATGAAGCACCCTGTGGGGGCTTCTGGGAGTCCCAAGGTCCACCAAGTAGGTGACATCTCCCTTCTGTTCAACTATTGTATGGGGTCCAGACCATTTGTCCTGGAGTGCTGCTGGGGCCACTGGCTCCAACACCCACACTTTCTGTCCTGGCAGGTACACAGTCAGCACAGCCTTTTGGTGATGCCAAGCTTTCTGAAGTTCTTGGCTGGCCTCAAGGTTTTTGGAAGCCTTCTCCATATACTCAGCCATCCTGGAGTGGAGACCAAGTACATAGTCCACTATGTCCTGCTTAGGCTTTTTGAGAGGTAACTCCCATCCTTCCTTCACAAAACATAGGGGTCCCCTTACAGGATGCCCAAACAAAAGCTCAAAAGGGCTTTAGCCAACCCCCTTCTGTGGGACCTCTCTGTAAGCAAACAGAAGGCAGGGTAAAAGGATGTCCCATCTTCGCCTCAGCTTTCAATAACCCTTTTATCATCCCTTTGAGGGTCTTGTTGAATCTTTCCACAAGCCCATTGCACTGTGGGTGATAGGGGGTGGTGAACTTATAGTTGACACCACACTCCTTCCACATTGCAGTGAAATATCCTGACATGAAGTTTGCACCTCTGTCAGAGACAACCTCCTTTTGAAACCCCACTCTGAAGAAAACTCCAAGTAGGGCCCTTGCCACAACAGGAGCTGTTGTGGTCCTCAGGGGAATAGCTTCTGGATACCTGGTGGCATGATCCACTACCACCAGTATAAATCTGTGCCCAGATGCTGTTTGGGGGTCCATTGGTCCTACAATGTCTATCCCCACTCTCTCAAAGGGTACCCCCACCACAGGTAGTGGTTTGAAGGGGGCCTTTGTTGTGCCACCTGATTTGCCACTGGCTTGGCAGGTAACACAGGAACGACAAAACTCCTTGGTATCTTCTGACATATGGGGCCAGGGAAAGTGAGGGACAAGCCTGTCCCAAGTCTTGTTCTGGCCCAGGTGTCCTGCTAAGGGAATATCATGGGCCAAGGTAAGAAGAAAGCCCCTAGATTGCAGAGGTATAACCAACCTCCTGGAAGCACCAGGTTTGGGGTCTCTAGCCTCTGAATAAAGGAGCCCATCATCCCAATACACTTTATGGGTACCTTTGAGCATTCCCAGCAGCCGCCTGCTGTCTGAGGGGTCCAAGAGAGGAACAATCTAATAGAGCCTGCCTCAGATCTGCCCTTGAGGGTCCCCCTGTCCCATGAAACTCAACCTAATCAGGCTCAAGCTCTTCTATGACAGTTCCCTCTTGGATCTCAGAATCATTCTCCTGGGAGGGCTGATCCTCAACCTGAGGCAGGGGGGAAGGCACTGCCTTAACCCTCTTGCTCTTTCTCTTGGGTAGAGTCTGGTCTATTGTTCCCAGATCCAGCATTTGTTCAGGTAAGCACTTTTTGGCCTGTGACCTGGTCACAGCAAGGACATGTGCTGATATTCCCAGCATTTCTGCATAGGTCCTATACTCCACCTCAGACCAAACTGAGGTTTCAAGATCATTACCTAACAGACACTCTACTGGAAGGTCTGAACTCACAACAAGTATTTTGAGGCCAGTTACCCCTCCCCAGGAGAAGTTAACAACTGCCATACTATGGGAGGTAGTGGCATTGCTAGCGTTGGTCACTAGGTAGGTCTCACCTAGTATGATCTGTTCAGGGTCCACAAAGTTAGGTGTTACCATGGTGACACTGGCACGAGTGTCCCTGTAGGCCTGAGCCATCTTGTCATTTATAAAAAGGTGTCTGTCTGTACTTGCTCAGATTACTGGGACTTACAGTAGAGGACATTGCTATGTCCCCATCACAGACAAGAACAGCCTGAGTTGTCCACCTCCGTTCCCAGGGTCAACCCTACTACACCCTTTTGCTGGGAACCACCACTAACAGCTGGACTAGGGGGAACAGTTGCCTTAGGGGCAATGGTGGTTGGTGCTGTGCCCTTCTTGGTGCACTCCCTAAACCAGTGAGAGACTGATTTACAGTATCCACACCAGGGCTTCTTTGGACATTCTTTTTTCTGTTTGTTCTATTTGGAGCCACCCTCCCCCTGTGCCTTTTGGGGGCCTGGTGAAGACTTCTGGTCTTTTTGTTTATGCTCATTACCCTTCTGTTCTGCCTTTTTCTGATCACCCCCTTGGTTCTGGTTTTTCTGCTTAATCCTGGTTCTGACCCATTTGTCTGCCTTCTTTCCCAATTCTTGGGGAGAGGTCAGATCAGAGTCAATCAGGTACTGATGCAATAGCTGGTTTTGACAGTTGCTAAGGATTTGCTCTCTCATGATCAAATTATACAATCCTGTATAGTCCCTAACTTGACTTCCCAATAACCAGCCATCCAGAGCCTTAGTGGCACAATCAACGAAATCAGTCCAGTCCTGAGTTTGTGTTTTCTGGGTATCTCTGAACATCAACCTATACTGTTCAGTGGTTAGGCCAAACCCATCAATCAGAGCACTCTTCAGGACAGAGTAGTTGTTAGCATCCCCATCACTAACTGTGAGGAGCTTATCTCTACGTTTTTCAGAAAATGAGAGCCATAAAATTGCTGCCCACTGACTTTGGGGTACCTGCTGCACTTTGCAGGCCCTCTCCAAAGCAGTAATCCATTTGTGGATGTCATCCCCTTCTTTATAGGGGGGCACAATCTTGCTTAGGTGTCTATTTTCATAGGACCTATCTTTATCCTTAAAGATACTGCTGCCACCAGTGGGTTCTAACCCACTCTCTCTATGCTCTCTAGAACGAGCAAGCTTCTCTTTGGCCAGGGCAACCTCAAGTTCCTGCCTCTCAATCCTAAAAGCAGCCTCTCTCATCTTTGCCTCATGTTCCTTTCTCTGAGGGGGAAGTCATCCCTCTCTGAGCAAGGCTATGAGAGCCATTTGAAGCCTGAGATTGGAGAGAGTCCCTGGAGTGGGATCTCCCTCTTCTCTGCCTCTGGTTAAGCCCACTTGGAGATCTGTATGAGGGCTGCCCATACTGACTCCCATGAATGCTTAAGTTAGCCTGGCTAAGTCTTCTGACTGGGACCTGGCTGTTAGTCTCAAGATCAGAATCATCTTTTTCTACCCCCTCTTCTTCCTCTGGTACAGAAGTATCAGTATTATCATCAGAAGAGGGAAAGACTTCATCCGCACTACCTGTGTCACCTGTCTTAGGTGGCTGTTGAGCATCATACTGTTCTAAGAGCTCAACCAGGAACTCGGTGGTAGGGTTTGAACCCTGTTTTAGCCTTCTAGAAGTACACAATTGTCTCAATTCTTGGAAGGCTAAGGCTACATATCTTGAAGCAGTCCTCAAGGGATCTACCTCTGCAGTCAAAGAATCACTGGGGTTCTCTGGATGAGACATGGTTTCTAGTGAGGTGGGGTGTTGCACCTACCTACACTATTTGTTTTCCTGCAGAACCTTTCTAGGAGTTGTAGTCAGGGTGTGCTAGGCCCAGGCTCTACAACAACTAAGTTCAGTAGAACTTAAGTATCCTAAGACTTGTTTTTATATGTACCTACAGGTACCTATGTGATCTTTCAAATGATATTTCAAGATTACAAGTGGTAAAACAACAGCAAGCTCTAATCCCAACCGCTGCACACCAATGTGAGAAGTTGGCCTGGTATATGATGTTCACTATTATAGTGAACACCTTCCACCAGTCCAAACGACCCTTATGGTGATGGTTGTAAGTCAACCTTATAGACCAGCTATCCTAGTGGTAGCCTGGACAGAACAGTCTTAGGCTAAAAGACTCTTGGGGGAGTGTAAAGCCAGCTGTTTTACCATATGTAACCCCTTGAATACCAAATGAAAGGACACCACACAGGATATATATAAAATATATATGTATTTATTTACTAACACACTCCTCTGAACTCTTTATGAGATCAGAGGCCAAAGCACATAACAAGTTACTTAATCAGAATACGTTAAGTTGCACAAAATACAGTTAGGCCCTAGGGGCGAAGCAAACCATATACTAAGAAAGTGGTATAAGTACCACGTCACGAGGAAAGGCCTAGGGCCTGGGGAATAGCTGGGGCTACAGTCTCTGAACCTTAGGTTAGGAGTAGGAGGCCCACAGGCGGCGCGTGCAGAGTCTTTACTCACACGCGAGAGTCAATGTTAAGTCAATGGGAACTTAGGGCCAGATGTATCAAGCAAATTCGCATTCGCAAAGGCCGAAATTCGCAGAATTTCGGCCTTTGCGAATGCAAATTTGCTAAATGGAATGTATGAAGCAAAATCTGGTTCAAAATAAGAAATCGCAAAATTTGCGATTCCTTATTTTGCAATTGCATTTAAGGAATCGCAAATTTTGCGATTCCTTAAATGCAATGTATGTAGCAAAAAACATTTAGCAAAATGCCCTTAAGGAATCGCAAATTACCACCAACTTCTAGTTGGTGGTAAGTTGCGAATTCCTTGAAAAATGCAAGTTTTTGCATTTTTCAAAGTGCCGTGTGACGCACATACATGCCCTTAGGGCATGTATGTGTGGCACATGTGCACCCATGCATATTTCAGGGGTGCAACAGGGTGCACTTTGGACACCCCTGCACCCTTGAAATTATTCTCAATTTGCGATTAGCAAATTGCGAATCGCAAATTCAGAATAACTTCCCATTCATTCATATGGGCCTCCTGGCCCATAGAAATGAATGGGAAATTATACCTTAATTGCGATTAGCAATTTGCTAATCGCAATTAAGGAATTTGAAGAAATCGCTAAAAAAAATAGCGAATTTCTACATACATCCCAATTTGCAATTCCCAAATAGCGATTTCTAAAAAATCGTTATTTGGGAATCGCAAATGATGGTAATGATACATCTGCCCCTTAGAGTTTAGAAAAAGAAGGATTTAGGACACTTCCGGTTTAGCTAGGAGGAAACAACTAAAAACCTAGACACTTGGATAGTCAATACTCTTGGGAGCACCGAAGTACTCGCGTTACCTCACCCAAAGGAAGCAGGTGCATAGGTGTGAAGATGTGTCGGGTTTCGCCGTTGAAGCCTATGGAGACCTGGAGGAAAGATGCTGCAGGCGACAAGGAGGAAGATGTCCGGGTGGATCCAAGGGTGATCGAGAATGAAGAAGACCTGAAAGCAGAGGGGACAGAGTCTGGGTCACTAGCCAGTGACCGGGTGAAACCAGGAAGGAACCAGACGACGTCAAGGAGCAATCAGGTGCTGTCGTGAAGCTTGTCTCTTCAGCCACGCGGACCAGGAGGCGTCGAGGACGACCAGATGCTGGAGAGGAGCTGTCCCACGAAGGTTCTCGCAGATGGAGGGGTCGACTGCCGGAGGGGTCGACTGCCGGATTGGAGTCAACAAGCCTTGGCAAAGGCAACCCACGCAGTATTCAAAGAAGGCTTCTGATGCAGACCAGCAAGGTCTGAGGTGCCTCACCTTTGCAGGGAGGCAGGGGCCAGTCTGGAGCAACTAGACCAGCGAGTTGATTCAAAAGTATTGTCGGTACAGAGGCTACTAGCCAACGGGCCAGCAACCGGACAACGTGTCGAGCAGAACACAAGCAGAAGGGCCCCACGCGGAACTCGTGGAGTGTGGAGGGCTGATCTTCGGTGCAGGTGGAGCTCGGATTCGGGGCTTCTCAATCCCCAGTGCACAGCTGCGAGGATACCTCAGGATCTGCACAGTTAGCAATTCGTGGACTTTTCAAGATGTCCGGTCCCACGTGTCTCGTCGCCTCCACGGATCTCAGCTATGCTGCAGACATGAAGAGAGGTCAGAGAGGTCTGAAAGTCTGGGTCTTGTCAGGCTCTGTGCTCGGGTCCCAGCGGGAGCGTCGACAAAGCAAGCCGTTGATTTGCTGGATGGTGCCTGGTTGCCCAGGGTGGTCACTCCTTGGCCACAAGGGAGATTCTTCAATCTTCAGCTTCAGCAGAACGTCGAAGGTCCAGAGTTTCGTTTCAAGTTTCAGTTCAGGATCAAATCTAAAGTCCTGGGGTTCAGCTCCTACCTTTATACACATAAAAGGGGCTGGATTACTTTCTAGGTCCCTCCTATGGGTGGGACCAGGAAGGGGGTGGTTACACCCCCTTTCCATTGTCCAGTTTCGCGCCAGAGCCTGGGCTGGAGTGCCCCAGCAACCGGTTTGAACTGGGGTATGCATGGAGCACCTAGTGTGCCCCAGGTAATGTCTCATTCTATTCAGCCCTCCCTGTCCCAATACACAAAGTCCTGTCTGGGGTGGTGCTCGCACCTCTCCAGGAAGGAAACGTATTCTTCAAACCTCCGTGACTGGAAGGACTCCCAGCAGCAGGAGGTCAGACTTGTGTCTGTGGCAGGAGCGTCCATTTTGTGACGCTGGGGCTCTGGTTAACTTTAACCGGGATAGTCAGCAAGAACATGTCTTCTCCCTCTAGAAGGGTGGAATGCTACCCCCGTCGCCAGAATTCGCGAGGGGGTAGTATTCCAAAGCGTATGACACCTTACACGACATGTTTAGATAAAGCCAAACCAAAGTTAGCATTCAACCGCACGGATTAAAATGCACTTAAGAGTATATGGTATGGCGATATCATAGAACAGCTATAAGGACATAGTTCCGAAAGCTGGAGACAGGCTCAGCTCATGCTAGAGTACCATCTCACACATAACCAAGCACTCTGCCTCCAGGATTGTTAAGGCCTGCCATAGGAGTGACTTATAGCTTACTGTGTGTCTATATATAAGGGTAGATATAGGAATACTATCCCTAAGCAAGGGGTGATTACACGACCTTGCCCCAGCTGAGTGATCAGCCACTTGTGTCAGTTTGAGTGGCCAGCCAGGGGTGGCATAATACATGCTGCAGCCCCTGGTAGGCCTTGGTTACACCTATGCCCTGAGTACCTAGGGTACACTTCTACAGGGGATGACAAGGTGAACCAATTCCCAATTGTGGTTGTACCTAGAGTACATGATATGAATTTAGAGAGTGCATCTGGGCTGTGGGTCTGATTAGCAGGCCCACAGCCACATCTAAGTCGAAAACCATAGGAAGCAGACCCTACTCTCCTACAGCCGCCGCACTGGATGTTGGTCTGCGTCCCGTGGCTGGCAGGATGCGAGGGGCGCCCCTTCCTTGGCCACGGAAGGAGCGAAAGGCAGAAGTTTGCTGGCGCGACAGGCCCAAGGACTTGGCCGTAGCCCTGGAGTCCTTGAAACGCTCAAGCGCACTGTCTGCCTTATCGTAAAAGAGGCGATGGCCATCAAACGGCATGTCCATGAGGGAATTCTGGACATCAGCAGAAAAGTTGGCGGATCTCAGCTAGGTGTGGCGGCGAACCGCCACCGTCGTGGAAATCGCCCTGCCCAGCGAGTCCGTGGTATCCAGCCCACATCGGATAGAGTACCGTGCTGCATCCCGCACTTGAGCGGGCTGTAACGCTGCCCTCTCTCTGTGTTTACCCTACTAGATGATTCCGGTGTGAAGAATACCCCCGCCACCGACCCATGAAGTGAAGTGAACCTCTTCTTCACGTAATTATAAACTGATATACTCTTCCTCTTTGTACATAGCCCCTTCTGGTCCACAATGCGAGTAGCTTGTATTTTAACTGTTTCATTTTAAATTGCACAATTCTATTTGATCCGCATTAGGAAATCGTGATAATTTACAATTTGCACTGTGTTTGGTTAATTATCAAGACACATTTCGGCGCATGTTTGGCGTCTTGGGTTTGTCAAAAGAGCGAATATTGGACTCTTACCTATGACCCGATTAAAATATAATGATGTACTCTATCAGACCACCTTTAATATGAATTTCCATCTTGGCAAGTTAGGAGGGCAATCGGTGTAATGCACTTATTTCCAGGATGTCTTAAAAAACTATTTGTGGCATTTAAAGGAACACATTCATTGTTTTCATAATTATGATTGCTTGTCTTGTTGTTTCCTTGTTTTCTTTCCACAGATGTTAAAAAACCTGGATATACCAGGGTGATCCGGTAATAATAACCGTGAGTCTCGAAAACATTTTTTTCAATCACACTGAGGTTAGGGTACGCCTTAGCGTGCTTATACTGCCCAGTGTTTGTGATTGGTCCTGATGAAAGCTCGGCCAAAATGGCCATCATGAGCAGAAACATGTCGACCATTTGTTGCACCTAATAGGACATTTTGACTCAAATTTATAGTCAAGCCTGTCCTTTAACTATTTTTTAAGGACGTGCCTGCATCAACCTTTATTAAAGTTGGGTTTAGGTTGGAGCTCGCACTCTTTTATTTTTACACTTTTTTCACTATCACTTTTCACACTGTTTTTAATAAGTAACCAGCTCCACTGCAGTTGCAGGTGTAGTAGCACACCAGGCACGCATTTGGCTTGCCCGGTGAAAATAACCCAATGATGAAGCATGTCACCCAATAGACGGGTGAGTGAGGGTTTTATAAAAATCATTTTTGATATTTCTTCACTTGACACTCACTGGTTTCCTCTGTTTGCGTTTCACTCTTTAATTTCATTTTTGAGTCACTCCTTTGTTGCTTAGTGATATTTAGATTGGGGTATAGGAGTGTCCTGTGAGCCCTATCTCTCTTGTTCTTATATATTTCCTGTAGGCAGTCAATGCAGCCAGATGAACCGTAATGGAATGCACATTAAGGCCAGACTGCGCCAGATGTAGAAGACGTGGAAGGATGACATCTTCCTTACATGTCGTCGGGTCATAGTTCTTGGACTTGCACCAGATGCAAAACCTCTTCCACTTGTAAGCATAAGAAGTCCTAGTGGAAAGTCGCTCAGCCTCCTTCAGTATGTCCATGCAATCTTCTGGGAGATTCAGATGGCCATATTGCACTATCTCAGGAGCCATGCCGCCAAACTCAAAGACGAGAGGTTGGGGTGCAACATCTGTCCCCCGAACTTCGTGAGAAGGTCCGGCTTGCACGGCAGCCGCATGTGAGGAAGGAGAGCCCGGTGAAGCAGGTCCGTGAACCACCACTGCCTGGGCCATTCCGGGGCAATCAGGATCATCTGCGCCCTGGAATGGGACAGTTTGATGAGCACCGCTGGAACCAGGGGAATGGGTGGGAAAGCGTACAGAAAGCTGTTCGACCAGTTAGTCAGTCAGTCAGAATACTTTATTTCGATAAATCAATATCATAAAAAGACAATGGTACTGTACAGAGCATACAATAAATACATTTATACACCGTAAGAACACAATATTAGACCAGTTAAAAATTTCCCAAGAAATTTTCAAAAGATAAAATAAAAATTTCATGAGTTAAAAGCACAATAAATAGAATTAAAAAAAACATTAACCAAATTGATTACCCACCCTGTCACTTTTTACGGTACAAACGTCGTACAGATTTACGACCAAATTCATTTATGTACAATTAATCATTTACCTATTCCTAGTCCTAACAGCACCCACTAGAAAGCTAGCAACGTGAAAAATGGTCCTGGGGTCTGTAATAATTGCAAGTACAAGAGAGCAGGCTTGACCTGCAAGAACCCAGCCTCTCTAAGTATTGGGACCAAAAATGTCATCCTTAATTCCGTGTAGTGACCACAGAACATCAGAAAGTGCATTGTGTTCCGAGTGGAAAAGTTGTCACATGAACACGGCGTTGCCTTTTCGGGGGTACTCCAATTGGGGAACTGTCCTAAATTTAGGTGGATCAGATTAAAACGAAAACGAGTTAACAGAAACCTATGGTATGGACGGTTCACCACATTAAGGTAGATTACAGGACCAGGTGAGCTGGTTATAATGAGATTAGCCCTTACAGTGTTTTTTTTAAGTTCAAGTTCCTCTCTCTCCAGAGACAACAATTGTGCCATTGCTACCTTGATTAGTGCAATGTCCTTTGGTCTTATTGACTCTGGTGAGGAGAAAAGCTCTGGTCTCCCTAGTTTAAACATGCTGTTTTTAATATATATCAGCCACTGAATCTTACTGTAATTATCTAGTAGGAGACAATCTTTCATGATAATATGGTTCAAGGAGATTTCCTGGTTCATCCAGGTCTTCATCCAGCATATTAAAGGAGCCATTCTTATCATGTCAGAGAAGAAGCCTGCCCCCAGTTCAGCGATACAAAAGGGGATGATGGACGGAGCGTTTGAACAAATCAAACACTCACCCCCAGTCAACTGATCTGTGTTTAATCCATCACCATTCTTTAGTTCACTCAGCCACCCCAGTTCAGACATGGCTATATGCAAATCAGTCTGACCCTGTGCCTTATGGAACAGTCCAGCCCGAACTGCCAAGCCATGTCTTCCCTGGACCGGAAACAAGCATC
Organism: Lissotriton helveticus; assembly: GCF_964261635.1. NCBI lineage: Eukaryota > Metazoa > Chordata > Amphibia > Caudata > Salamandridae > Lissotriton > Lissotriton helveticus. The sequence continues at coordinate 1,427,601,874 of NC_136061.1, forward strand.
CTGGGACCGGTTTTGGATTCATAATCCTCATCAGCCAGGCTATCTTGAATCCAGTGGCCAAGTGAACAAGGGACTCACGTCTGAGTATACCCTGCCACACTTAGGGCGAACAAAGCGATACAAAAGGGGATGATGGACGGAGTGTTTGAACAAATCAAACACTCACCCCCAGTCAACTGATCTGGGTTTAATCCATCACCATTCTTTAGTTCACTCAGCCACCCCAGTTCAGACATGGCTATATGCAAATCAGTCTGACCCTGTGCCTTATGGGAACAGTCCAGCCCGAACTGCCAAGCCATGTCTTCCCTGGACCGGAAACAAGCATCCTGGGACCGGTTTCGGATTCATAATCCTCATCAGCCAGGCTATCTTGAATCCAGTGGCCAAGTGAACAAGGGACTCACGTCTGAGTATACCCTGCCACACTTAGGGCGAACAAAGCGATACAAAAGGGGATGATGGACGGAGCGTTTGAACAAATCAAACACTCACCCCCAATCAACTGATCTGGGTTTAATCCATCACCATTTCTTTAGTTCACTCAGCCACCCCAGTTCAGACATGGCTATATGCAAATCAGTCTGACCCTGTGCCTTATGGGAACAGTCCAGCCCGAACTGCCAAGCCATGTCTTCCCTGGACCGGAAACAAGCATCCTGGGACCGGTTTCGGATTCATAATCCTCATCAGCCAGGCTATCTTGAATCCAGTGGCCAAGTGAACAAGGGACTCACGTCTGAGTATACCCTGCCACACTTAGGGCGAACAAAGCGATACAAAAGGGGATGATGGACGGAGCATTTGAACAAATCAAACACTCACCCCCAGTCAACTGATCTGGGTTTAATCCATCACCATTCTTTAGTTCACTCAGCCACCCCAGTTCAGACATGGCTTTATGCAAATCAGTCTGACCCTGTGCCTTATGGGAACAGTCCAGCCCGAACTGCCAAGCCATGTCTTCCCTGGACCGGAAACAAGCATCCTGGGACCGGTTTCGGATTCATAATCCTCATCAGCCAGGCTATCTTGAATCCAGTGGCCAAGTGAACAAGGGACTCACGTCTGAGTATACCCTGCCACACTTAGGGCGAACAAAGCGATACAAAAGGGGAAGATGGACGGAACGTTTGAACAAATCAAACACTCACCCCCAGTCAACTGATCTGGGTTTAATCCATCACCATTCTTTAGTTCACTCAGCCACCCCAGTTCAGACATGGCTATATGCAAATCAGTCTGACCCTGTGCCTTACGGGAACAGTCCAGCCCGAACTGCCAAGCCATGTCTTCCCTGGACCGGAAACAAGCATCCTGGGACCGGTTTCGGATTCATAATCCTCATCAGCCAGGCTATCTTGAATCCAGTGGCCAAGTGAACAAGGGACTCACGTCTGAGTATACCCTGCCACACTTAGGGCGAACAAAGCGATACAAAAGGGGATGATGGACGGAGCGTTTGAACAAATCAAACACTCACCCCCAGTCAACTGATCTGGGTTTAATCCATCACCATTCTTTAGTTCACTCAGCCACCCCAGTTCAGACATGGCTATATGCAAATCAGTCTGACCCTGTGCCGTATGGAACAGTCCAGCCCGAACTGCCAAGCCATGTCTTCCCTGGACCGGAAACAAGCATCCTGGGACCGGTTTCGGATTCATAATCCTCATCAGCCAGGCTATCTTGAATCCAGTGGCCAAGTGAACAAGGGACTCACGTCTGAGTATACCCTGCCACACTTAGGGCCCCCAGTTCAGAATGGATAGTATATGAGAGCGTGGACTGTGGCACGGATAGGACAGATCTCATGAATTTATTTTCGGTCACCTGTAGCCCCAAATTGAACTACCATATGTGGCTACTGCGAGGCATTTTGCTTTATAGATCTTCATTAGTGCTACAATAGGCCTTGTCCCGAGTTTTTTTGTAAAGCCCTGGAGTGCAGAAGTAGTTCTTGCAAAGGAGATGTTTCTGTTTTTAAGCTGCGGACCCCAGTTCCCTCTCTCATCAAAGGTAAGGAAATGTGGGCACTCTACAGAGTTCTTCTTTGCAGCAAAAGAAAGTTTTAGACTGCTTCTTCCTGGAACACCTCCCCATAATCATAATTTGGGACTTCTTTGCATTTAATTTAAGGTCCAGGGATCCCATGAAGTTCCCAAATACATCTAGCAGCCGTTGCAGTCCAACCCCTGTCCGTGAGAGAAGGACAGCGTCATCTGCGTAGAGGAGAACTGGAATACCGAGTTCCCCTATACGCGGTATGTCGAGGGTAGCCTCCTTTAGTACAGACTCTAGGGCATTGATGTATACCATAAAAAGAAGGGGGCCCAGGATGCACCCTTGCCTGACCCCCCCTTTCCGAGTTAAAATGGCTGGTGCAGCGCCCCTCAGCAGTAACCCTGACGGAGGCTAATAGGCCAGAATGTAAGTTCGCCAAAAGTTTAACTAAGGCCCGATCAAGACCCATGTTAAGTAAAATTTGCCATAACTTTGTCCGGTTTACAAGGTCAAATGCCGATGAGAGGTCCATGAACCCCAGATACATTGACCCCTCTTTAGCCTTGGTATATTTGTCCAGTAACAGTTGCAAGTTAAGGCATTGGTCTAATGTGCTCCTTTTCGTTCTAAACCCATATTGCAGGTTAGACAGGACCCCTCTATCATTGACCCATTCTGTTAGTTTGTGCAAGATAACCCGTCCCAAAATTTTGACCGAGGAATCTATTAAAGAAATAGGTCTATAACAAGAGGAGTCCTGCCCGTCTCCCTTCTTTATTTACAACAAGGGGTGGTGAGGGACAGAGTCTCTGAATTAAGCAGAATACTCTCACCCAGTCAAGAGATCAGGGCTAGATCCAACACCGTTTTTAGCTCATTGCACCATCCCAGTTTCAGAACCTGGCTGTATGCAAATTAGTCTGTCCCTGGCCCAGTGCATCATGGGAACAGGGCAGACCAGACTACAAAAGCCAATTCTTACACTGGGAAGGAAACAAGCTTCCGGGGACCGGTTTCTGGCATTACAGCAGTCTTCGGCCCGGCTTGCTTGAATCCTGATGGTGCAATGAGCAAGGGACTCATGTCTGAGTATACCCTTCCACGCTTAGGGTGGACAAAAATATTTACAACAAGGGGTGGTGAGGGACAGAGTCTCTGAATTAAGCAGAATACTCTCACCCAGTCAAGAGATCAGGGCTAGATCCAACACCGTTTTTTAGCTCATTGCACCATCCCAGTTTCAGAACCTGGCTGTATGCAAATTAGTCTGTCCCTGGCCCAGTGCATCATGGGAACAGGGCAGACCAGACTACAAAAGCCAATTCTTACACTGGGAAGGAAACAAGCTTCCGGGGACCGGTTTCTGGCATTACAGCCGTCTTCGGCCCGGCTTGCTTGAATCCTGATGGTGCAATGAGCAAGGGACTCATGTCTGAGTATACCCTTCCACGCTTAGGGTGGACAAAAATATTTACAACAAGGGGTGGTGAGGGACAGAGTCTCTGAATTAAGCAGAATACTCTCACCCAGTCAAGAGATCAGGGCTAGATCCAACACCGTTTTTTAGCTCATTGCACCATCCCAGTTTCAGAACCTGGCTGTATGCAAATTAGTCTGTCCCTGGCCCAGTGCATCATGGGAACAGGGCAGACCAGACTACAAAAGCCAATTCTTACACTGGGAAGGAAACAAGCTTCCGGGGACCGGTTTCTGGCATTACAGCCGTCTTCGGCCCGGCTTGCTTGAATCCTGATGGTGCAATGAGCAAGGGACTCATGTCTGAGTATACCCTTCCACGCTTAGGGTGGACAAAAATATTTACAACAAGGGGTGGTGAGGGACAGAGTCTCTGAATTAAGCAGAATACTCTCACCCAGTCAAGAGATAAGGGCTAGATCCAACTAAGGCCCGATCAAGACCCATGTTAAGTAAAATTTGCCATAACTTTGTCCGGTTTACAAGGTCAAATGCCGATGAGAGGTCCATGAACCCCAGATACATTGACCCCTCTTTAGCCTTGGTATATTTGTCCAGTAACAGTTGCAAGTTAAGGCATTGGTCTAATGTGCTCCTTTTCGTTCTAAACCCATATTGCAGGTTAGACAGGACCCCTCTATCATTGACCCATTCTGTTAGTTTGTGCAAGATAACCCGTCCCAAAATTTTGACCGAGGAATCTATTAAAGAAATAGGTCTATAACAAGAGGAGTCCTGCCTGTCTCCCTTCTTAAAAACTGGGATAATGATGGATTTTTTCCAGGAGACCGGTATGTTGTTTTGGTTTAGAGTTGATCCATAGCGCATTCCCCAGAGTCCCTGGCTGGTAGTACCTGGAGGCGAAGTCTCTGCATTTGCTGTTTTCGGCGGTGGCAAACAGATCTATTTCTGGAGTCCCCCACCTTGCGAAGACTTCTCCTAGTACTTCGTCGTTTATGACCCATTCGTGGTTTCCTGAATCAGCCTGCTCAGTGCGTCTGCCTGAACATTCTGCACACCTGGCAGAAGGGTAGCCGTTATCGTCAGTCCTCTGGCCAGAAGCCAGTGCCAGATCGCCTGCGCCTCCTGCGACAGAGTGCGCGATCTCGATCCCCCCTGCTTGTTGAGGTAGTACATCGTGGTCGGATTGTCCGTCTGAACAAGCAGAGAGTTGGTCCGGAAGGACGGATGAAAGGCTTTCAGTGTCAAGGGAACAGCTCTGAGTTCCAGGAAATTGATGTGGTACGTGGACTCCGTCGGGGACCACGTCCCTTGAATCTGTAAGTCTCCTGAGTGCGCCCCCCAGCCGTGGAGCGACGCATCCGTCACGATAGTCTGCGTGGGAATGTCCTTGTGGAAGGGAACCCCTCTGAGGATATTCTCCGCTGAACACCACCACTTCAGAGACTGAAGAGCATGCAGAGACAGTCGTATCTTGTCGTCCCAAGATCCTTTCCTCTTATCCCACTGATTCTCCAAGCACTCCTGCAAAGGTCTCATGTGCAGACGTACGTGTGGCGTGAGGAAGATACAAGAGGCCATCGACCCCATTAGAGAAGACACCGTCCTCACTGTTGTAGATGGAGCGGTCATAAGAGCCTAAGCCTTCCGAAGGAGTGATAATCGTCTCTCCTCCGAAGGAGACACGCTTGCTGACAGCGTATTGATGGAGGCTCCCAAGTACTGTATGCACTGGACCGGAATCGGGACAGCCTTGGACATGTTGATGTGCAACCCCAGCTTGTTCAAAAGAACGCACGTCTTCTGGAAGTGTGCTTGAGCTTCCGAGAAAGAGGAGGCCTTGATCAACCAATCGTCCAGGTACGGGTAGACAAACACCTCGTTTATCCTTAGGTGTGCAGCTACCACTGCCATGCACTTCGAGAATGTTCTGGGCGCAGACGTCAGCCCGACTGGAAGTACTGTGTACTGATAATGATTGGCGCCGACTTGGAATCGCAGGAACTTCCTGTGTTTGTGTGCAAAGGGCACATGGAAGTACGCATCCTGTAGATCTATGGCACAGAGCCAATCTCCCTGTTGCAGCTGAGGATAAACCTGATGCAACGACACCATGCGAAATTCCTCTCTCTGCGAATCCACTTGTTTGCTTGTCGCAAATCCAGAATGGGCCTGAACTCGTTCTTGTCCTTCTTGCGAACCAGAAAGAACCGGGAGTACAGACCTCTTCCCCTTTGAGACAGAGGTACGTCTTCTATCGCCCTTTTCCTTAACAGGATATCGGCCTCAGCCTGGAGCTCGCGCAGCTGAAACCGCGAGCTGACCGGAGGAATTGCAGGAGGAGGGCTGATGAACCGAAGACTGACTTGGACCCGGCCGGCCTTTGTTCGCCGAGGAGCATCAAGGTCTCCCGCGTATGCGCACAATATACTTGTGAAGTATTAAAGGCGGCCCAGGACCACAGACAAATCCTGGGAGGAAAAACGCTGCTAGAAAGGGAAGAAGGCCTCAAGCCGTTCTCCACGCCCCAAACCTACAGCCTTCCAAAAGTCTCCGAGTCAGACTTCATGCGGGCCACTCACTACCCTCATGGCAGCCCAAGGGTTGCCCAAAGAACGGGAGAGTAGAAGCACACTGCTGAGCCGCAGGCTGCACAGACGTCAGACGAATACAAGTATGGCAACGTAGGACAAACCCACAATACCTGGGGGTCGGCAGGAGAAAAAACTCCGCTCCGACACCGATGCTTAGATCTGAAACTATCAGGCCCATAGACTCTCTTGTAAGGCTTCCCTCCTGTCTCTTGGCAGGGGAACCATAAATCGGTGAAGAAAACACCCACACACAGGGATCTTACCACAACGGCCCAGCAACAGCCGGCCACAGCATGACGTCTACATGCCACCACCCCTGCGACCAAGTCAGGAGAACGTTCGAAGCCAGAACCTCCTGGCAGGTGGTAGTGGACGAAAGTTAAGTACCGCCAACCAGTTAAGAGTCGGAGAGAGACTCCCCGTACTCATGGAAGACGCATCCCTGGCATCAAGGCACGGGGATTCGCAGACTGAGGGGCCAAAGGCCCCAGGGGTGGTGGGTGGGAGAGGGAACAGAGAGAAACCTGAAACATCCCCGGTGGTCTCACCAGTGGTGGCAGAGCAGGAGGCGACCTAGCCGATGAGTAGGTATGCGAATACTCAAAACTAAGCAAAAGGACCAACGTCCCTCGCTTACACATGGTGAGTGTGAGAAGCTGGCCTGATATATGATGCTCACTAGTTCTAGTGATCACCTTGTATCAGTCCAAACAACCCTTATGGTGATTGGTTGTAAGTCAACCTTATAGACCAGCTATCCTAATGGTAGCATGGACAAAGCAGTCTTACAACCAATCACCATAAGGGTTGTTTGGACTGATACAAGGTGATCACTAGAACTAGTGACCATCATATATCAGGCCAACTTCTCACATTGGTGGCAGCGGTGGGATTGAGAAGCCCCAGCCCGAGCAGCCCCTGCACCGAAGATCAGCCCTCCAGCATCCACGAGATCTGCGTGGGGCCCTTCTGCTTGTTTGCTGCTCGACGCGTTGTCTGGTCACTTGCCGGCTGGCTAGTGGCCTCCTAGACGACGAACCTTTGCATCTTTGCTGCTGGTTTGGTTGCTCCAGACTGGCCCTTGCTCCCTTCCAAAAGAGGGGCACCCCGGACTCTCCTAGTCCGCACCAGACGTCTTTTCCCTTCACAGTGTGGGTTGTCTTTGCCAAGGCCTGTTGACTCTGATTCCGGATCCGACACCGCCGACAGCGACAGCCTGCGTGGGACAGCTCGTGCCTCCATCCTGGTCGAAGACACCTCCTGGTCCACGTGGCTGCAGAGTCAAGCGTCCACTCTTCACCTGATCGCGACGACAGCATCTGGTTCCTTTCTGGTTCCACACCGGTCACTGGCCTGTGACTTTGAACACTGTCCCCTCTGCTTTCAGGTCCTCTTCTTCACCGATCCACCCTTGGATCGCACTGGACATCTTCCTCCTGGTCGCCTGCAGCATCTTTTCTTTCAGGCTCCATTGACTTGAACGCGAGAACCCGACACACTTTGGCACCTATGCACCCGCAGCCCATGGGTGAGGTAACGAGAGCATTTCGGTGTTCAAGGGAAGTCTAACTGTCCTAGTGTCCAATTCCACAGTCGTTGTTGTCCTAACTAGTCAGGATTGTCTGTACATACCTTTTTCTTGAACTGTACTGTCCATAGACGTTGTTACGCCTCTTGCGTGTGAGTTCACACTCTGCACACGCGTTCCGTGGGCCTCCTATTACTTACCTAGTGTTAGTGTAGCGTGGTCCCATCGATCCTACAGCCTCTGGACAGCTCCATTCCTTTTATCGACTCTCACATTCCACTTACTTAGTATATGGTTTGTGGTGCCCCTAGGGCACCATTGTAATTTTGTGCAACTTGTCGTATTTTTCGTAAGAGATTGTCATGTGCTTAGCCCTCTGACCTCAAAGAGTTCAGAGGTGTTGTTATTAATAAATAGACGGTTTATTTTCCTAACAACCTGTGTGGTGTCCTTTCAGCTGGTATTCAAGGGGTTATATTGTGGTAAAACAGCTGGCCCGATATTAGGTTAAGTAAGACTCCTTTCTCCATTCTGTAATGGCCTCCATAGTTACCAACAATACTACCTGACTTCACGTTGGGGGCACTCATTATGAAATAATAGGGCTGGACTTCCTCATACATGGACTTATACTGAAATAAACTTGATTAGCTGTGACCTATAGATTGTGCATCAACCCACTCCCGGTCCACTTACCTTAATAAACTTTAGTCGTGACCAACACAATGTGGTAAACAGATCATTTTTATATGGTGCTTACTTCGTGCCTTTATATCCAGCAATTTATTTCACCCCTCTAGGCACATGGGAGTAGAGCGCATACCCCCTTCAACCAAGCACTCACTACCCAGCTTGGCCCGATACTAGGTTAAGGGAGACTCCTATCTCCATTCTGTAATGGCCGCCATAGTTACAGACAACACCACCTGACTTTAAGTTGGGGGCGGAGATACGCATTGAGTATTGACGCTTCCGCCTAGAAATGGCGACCGCCACCGAGCTCCAGTATCTATCCGAGCTCGGCGGCGATGGGTAGGTGAAAAAGTGTGGACGCGGGATCAGTGAGGTAAGGAGAACTCCCGAGGGACGCGTTGGGCATCGTATAACGAATCATTGCCCTGATGGCAGCTTCGGGTGTTTCATAACTCGATATAATATACAAGGCTTTGATAATCCTGACCGAAGCCATATCCTGACCATGTACATGTCTCCTTCCCCCAGCCAAACCTTATGGGTTCCTTCCTGCGGTACCAACCCGCCGAGCATTGTTGTGGCATTTAATCCCTGACCTTTAGGTGAGTTGGTTTTACGGCCATTCATAGGAGTACTATGCACATCTAGTGGGAACAACTACACTACACACTGGACCTGTTTACCAAACGAGAAGGAGAGTGTTTCTCCTGAAGAACTGCTGTTGTTTTTATACTTTTGTTTTTAAACTCTGCTTGTCACTTATACTATGTGGGTGTGACGATAACAATTCACGTTGTCACAAGACAGTCACGTCACTTTGAAGCTAGTATAAATACATGACCACTAGCATGACACTGTGTGTAAATTTGGTCCCTGACCATATATTAATTCTGGTGATCATTATATGCAATTAACCCTGTATTCTTATTTCCCATTTAGGCATAGAATAAAGCTACAGAGGTAACACATAGAAATCCACAATTTTGTTATTAGGCACATGACACCAGCATGTTGTTTAATGTTTGTAGACCTTGTTTTTACCCATTATAGGTCCTGATGAATCGCGGGCACTTAACCCAAGCGAGAAACATGTTGACCAACTTTGTTCTAAATCTAATTTAGGGCCACTATACCTAACCTGTTGGCACCTAGTGAGTTAGATTCACGTTTTTAACTGCAGTAGGGGACCCCTGAATAAAGTAGTTTCCGGTACCCTCTACTACATTTTAAATCACCACCCAGGCTACAGATTACATCACCCGCACTTCACCATAAGGCAGTTGGAATAAAAAGATCTCCGCCAAAGAGCCCCTCTTAGAGGTGAGCCCGTCGGGGATTGCACCGCCTCCCCGACGAGGAGCAACGTCGATGATGAAGCATGACACCTGCGGTGTGTGAGGCAAATACTTCCAACAAAATGGATGCCCAAAGGTGTCACATCTTCACCTCCGGTCACGCCAGATACACACACTCTCCTATGTAAGGAACAGTTCAGCATTCTTCTTTGTTGACCTAAAACAGCTGGCTTCACATGCCAAAAGAGTTTAGCCTAAGACTGCTTTGTCCATGCTACCATTAGGATAGCTGGTCTATAAGGTTGACTTACAACCAATCACCATAAGGGTTGTTTGGACTGATACAAGGTGATCACTAGAACTAGTGAGCATCATATATCAGGCCAACTTCTCACAGTGAGTAGACACAGACTCCCCATCAGAGGGGTTCCTCAACGCTGATCAACTGCTCGGCGTCGTGAGTGGACGGTGCCGGTAACACAAAGTCCCCTCCTACGAAGAGAGGCTCACCACGGAGCGAGGCCTGGAACAAGACCCAGGCCGCAAGCGCGGGCAAGTATTCCGCGGCTGTAACCCATGACGTCGACCTCACTACGACGTCACCATCAATAAGACAGTGGCTGTCTCTACGACAACCAACGTCAAAATATCACTACGGTGTCAAACACAGACGCCGAGCCATCCATAACGGTGACGTCTGGACCCAACGGAAGATAGCGGAGCCCAAGCGATCAACGCCCCAAAAGGAGCATCACCGCTCCAGGACGTCGAGCCTCACGGCTCTAGGACGTCGAGCGTCGAGGCACTCCATGGCGTCGAGGCACTCCATGGCGTCGAGGCACTCCATGGCGTCGAGGCACTCCATGGCGTCGAGGCACTCCATGGCGTCGAGGCACTCCATGGCGTCGAGGCACTCCATGGCGTCGAGGCACACCATGGCGTCGAGGCACCCCATGGCGTCGAGGCACCCCATGACGTCGAGGCACTCCATGACGTCGAGGCACTCCATGACGTCGAGGCACTCCATGACGTCCTCGACGCTGACCGGAACCGCGTCATAGCTCAGACGTGCCCTTACTGGGGAGAACCCCAGAGGTCACAGCATGGGACTCGGTAGACCTACCCTCTCCTTACCCAGAGGCTGAAGATGCCTTCAAAGTCCTCTGTTCCAAACCTGGGAGCCGAAGCCTCCTAGAAAAGAAGTTACAGAGAAGACAGGTTTCAAAAGACACAGGCAAGCACAGAATACAAACCCTGTAAGCTTCAGCTTTGGTCTTTAGTACAGCTGCAGACAAAGCACTTGTCAGACTAGAAATAGTATAAAGACAAGAAGACTGCAGAAATTCTGCCAAAAAAATACAGCAGAATGTAGATAAAGGCCAAAGACGTCGAGTGAAGCTGCAAAAATCCAAAATTATCACAAACATTGTATAGAAAAAGCTCAAAAAAGAAGAGCTAATGCTCCAGGGTCCTGCTAGCAGGAGCCGGAAAAAAGAACTGAAAGTAAAAGGGACCTGCAGTGCATTCTGAGATACTGTGAGGCTTCTGGAAAGTTCCCTTAAAGGCACAGTATCCTGTTTTGAGCCACATAATGGCAGCCTATGGGGCTTGTCTGTCCACTTCTTCCTCTCTATCATTCCAGAGGGTTTTGCTGTCAAAGGCAAGGTTTTCTCTGTAGAAAACCCTGGACAGGCTGTGCTGTTTGTGGATTTTGGTGGAATTTCTAGTTGAAGTACTGGACAGTGTAGCCTGTGGATATAGGCTGCATTATCCGTCTTTAAATTCTCTCTTAAGTGTCTGTGCAGTTCTGCATATTTTGACAACTTAAGAGATTATTTTTGATTGCTCCGGGATCCGCGCACATGGGCGGGACTATTCACTAGATTATGACTGTACTCAGAGATCCCCTACTACAGAAGGGACATTTACACAAATGCACTTATAACAAACTAGTATTTCTGAATGCCACAGATAACAACCAATGGCGATCAGTGGGCATGCCAAAGCCTACAGAAGAAATACAACAGGGCTTGTAGACAGCGCAAGAGCTGCTTAGGCTCGACTTAAAAAAAAGATACCCAGACAGAAAAATCAGTTTAAAGAGGACAACATTCTCCTTCAGTGTGTTGATTCAATAGCAGCAAATGCCCCCCCTCCTTCGAGGTCGCAAAGGGATAATTGAACACATCTGGAAACTATGCAGTTAGCCACCACCAGGCTTGTTACCTAATAGGTATCTAAGTGGGGCAGAACAAATTGGTGGGTCTATGACTTATCACCAACAGTGCACACTCATATACATGATATAGTGAATGGCAAGTAAATGGTGTTACTGTTTACAGCTGTTTTCCTGAAGCACCCAGAAAAAGGGGGTGCAATAGAATGGATATTAGAAGCAGACTGTTGTGTTAATGCATATAAATGTATATGCCTTTAGACAAATATTTTGTATAAAGGTCCAAATGGTCAGATGGGGTGAGAGAAACTCATTCTACGCACAAAAGGTACCATGGGACTCGTCCTTTAATGAGACAAATTCTGCTGACCTTTATGAATAACATCTTGACTAGTGAACATTACAATGCTCTATCTAAAAAATAATTTGTCTTTAATTGACCAACACTGATCACATATTGAGAAATCAAATTTGTGCTGTTCCATCGGGTCTTCAATATGCTCACTATTCAAAAGTACTGGATCCATCTATGCTGGGCATCAGTTAATACAGCTGAATCAGACCGGCTTCCGCAAAATGGCCAGTACATCTACAAAGATCCTTGCAACCGCTCTAATAATTGATGCAGCAAAAGCCTTCAAGCTACCTCTACACCTGTGTTATATTGACTTTAGTGCTGCCTTTGACAATGTACAGAGAGGCAGACTGTGGGGAAACTGGCGCGATGGGGCATACCACAGTCTATTCTAAACATGCTGCAGCTCTTACATACTGACACCTGGGTGCAGGAGAAACTAGGTGGTGGCACTCACCTCTCCTCAAAAGTTCCCACAACAAAAGGCCTGAAACAGGGTTGTGTGCTTCCACCAACCCTGTTCAACCTATTCATGGCTGACCTTCCAAAAGTGCTTGACCCCTGTAACTCCCACTCACCAAGGGTAGGAGGGAAAACTTTAGTCAATCTCTTGTAGGCAGATGACGTAGTTCTGCTCAGTCACACGCTTGTCGGCCTTCAACAACTACTGACGAAAATGACGAACTACGCAACGGAAAACTACTTAAAAATAAACATGAGCAGGACACGGACAATGACCATAAACAATAAAAAGAGCTTGCAGAGGAACTGGTTCCTTGATGGCACCAAATTTGACCCAGCCAGCGAGTACAAGTAACTGGGAGTTACATTCGACAAGGAAGGGACGTTTGGGCATCAGAAAGAAGAAATAAGACGGAAAGGTCTGCTAACGATGAAAAACCTTGCAAACCAATTGATGGGTCCGACTCTGACCCCGCTCTTGAAGGTAGTCCAGGCTAAACTTCTCCCCTCGATTACTTATGGCAGCGAGGCAATGCAGGGAAGAGACGCTATGGAGCTGGATAACACGTAGGTCAAAAGCCTACAGAATTATGTTCAGTCTCCCGTCCTACACATCACCTGCTCAAATAACGTTGGAGTTCGGCCTTTAACAACAAGTCTTAGCCAGGTATGGCACTTACATCATCTTCTGGTATAAGATAAGAAGTGCTACAACAAACACGGTGAACCATCTGCTGTGGCACGATATACAGGACAGGGAGTCTTCTCAGTCAAGGAGCTACCTTCAGTCAGCCTTGGAACATACCAAACATTCTGTACTCTGGGATGTGCAACTCGGCTATCTCAACTTAAAAAAACTAGACTGGAACAAATCCTTAGTGGAAGACGAGGCGAGCTTCTCAAACAGATCTCATGCCTGGATGACCCTCAACTCCTACACATCACTTGCCCCGCAACCATACTTTAATCAGGGCTATCCCAGGGTAATAAAAATTAACTTTCTAAGGTACAGACTGGGGATCCTTTCATACGCCCAACATCTACCTCCATGGATGAGGACAAAAGAACAAAATATTTGCAGGCTGTGTAACATTGAGAATTGTTACATTCTACACTTAATCTGCCTATGCAAAGATCTGCACCAAGCGCGGCAACAGCTCCTAAAAGAACATCTTAAGCAGATAGGCATCCACACCAGGAAGTAAGCAGTGCTGGCTTGCTTAAACCCAGCAAATATCCAAGTAAACTGCAGATTGGTAAAATATCTGATGATGGCTGAACAAAAAATGCCAAAAATACCCAAAAATGCTTCACAATGCCTTGTCAACGCAAGCAGTCCAGTAGACGGGAAGATGTCTTAGCCGGACCACATTAAAGATGCCAGCCAGTAACAGAGGGACTAACCTTACAACAAGTCGAGATAATTTGAACGTCATGACAAACGGGCATGCATGGCTGGAGCAAAGAAAAACTGAGATAGCTCATCGCAGCATCCAGCGAGCCAATGACTTCCTTTTAACAAGCATAATTAACTGTGATCTTAAACCGCAATTAATTTTCTACCTTAGACTTTTAACTGGTTTTAACAAAGTTTTTTTCTGATTAAATGTAACAACTAAAAAGGCAGTTAAGATGGTGGAAATCATATTGAATGTCTATTTAAAATAGTTATTCTTTCAAATGTTAATACTGCAATGGTTTTAGTTAACTATAGAAAAATAAATAAACAAACTATGCTGGGCATGCAGAAATACATTTTTAAAGGAGTGCAGCATTCCATTAATTTTTAGCATGGCAAAGATCAACCATTCAAGCTCCAAGGTACATTGGAATTTCAAAGACTCTAGTTTGAATTTAACATCTAGAATATGGAGGGCATTCCTTTACCAGAGTCCTTAATATCACACTTCAGGTTTAAAATCAGTATGGCATGTGATGGAAATGGGTAAATGCCAACACTTGAACATGATGCTGTGGAAGAGCAGATATTATGACCAGGCTATGTTTTTTTAACATTGAATCCTCAAACTGTCAGAGGGCAGCTCTTTTTACCATCTTCCCACAGCCATTCTTATTGAAAACATTCACTGGCATCGTTGATCAGGTTGAACTGAAAGGCAGGGTTAGCAATCAATGAATAGCAAACAATTTTTTTTTAACCCTGTTGCCAGACTGAAGACTTGATGTCCCCCTAACCATTACGTATGGAACTTGATCTCTTAAAATAAGTTTCACTGGACATTTTAAGCAGCACAGGGAGAATGTTTTTATTGCACAGTTAGAGTTCTAAAATGTATTTTAGTCTAAAATTGGTTGTGAATCTCAACTTTTGTTTTGCAAACGTTTTGTTTAAAATAAATAAATGTAACTGGAATATGGTAAAACCAGGGATATAACAAGGTTACACATTCTGTTTGGAAAACAATTGCAATTTGGAGTTTTAAGAATTCTTAAATATCTTACAATGTGTAGACATTAACTGTTGTGAGTTAAAGGGTTTTTATGATTTTAAAAGCTTTGTATACATTTGAAGAAATGTTAAGTTAAAAGAATTTAAGCATTAAGGAGGTTCTAAAAATGTCTTTTGAATCTATACTTTTAAATTCTAATACACTCTTAGCCAAGTAGCTCTAAACCTCTGAGGGTGATTTGAAAACATTAAATTATTTCAAAAAGCTTGATTTTCTAAAAACTTTGAAAACATGGTGCTTAACACTATATAAAGAGGGATGAAGGAGATTTTTGGAGGAAAACAATCTCTATTTAACTGAATGAGAAGGGATACTAACTGGAAAAGTTTTTTTAATAACAAATTAACAATTTTTAAATTTTCACCAAACCTATTTAGGGATTTGCCAAAACATCTGTAAGTTCTTTCTTTGCACCAAATAATTCATCCTGGTCAACAGAAAATGGTCAAAAATGGTAATTATACTGGACAAAAGAAAAATAATTGGAAACTGTAAATGCAGAAAATCTCGGTTGTATAAAAACTATATCTGAGTTAAGGATCTAATCCTCGAGCATTTGCACGCGTACAGAAATCTCCACAAAGGGATCAAAACATTGGACACCATATTAGCAAACTTACGAACATTGTCTATGGTAGCTGAAAAATCTATAGAGGCAAAGATTTCTTCTTTGCATTACGCACTGATCACCAGCAGTGAGACCATGTAAAAACAATACGAGTCTGAGCGAGTCTTGTCTTTTGTTTAATAGCATTTCTATTTTGTTTTAGATGTCTTGTTTTGCTCAGGTGAAATTACTATAGGAGGCAAAGAACACATTTTTAGACGGACAATGGACTACAATTCCTTTTACTCACCATTTGGTCGAACTAACAGCACTAGTTCACCTGAGTGCCTCTCACAGCTTGCTTTTATAAACATAACCACTTGATCATGAGTATGCTCCGATATATCCCTGCCATTGATCAGTACAACTTGATCCCCTTCATTCAACCTAGGGACACACAGATCTGCCTGGAACAGAAAAAACAGTTAAATGTTAAGCTTTACCTTAAAAACAATTACTTTTGTTTGAGTTCAGGTCTCTTTTCAATATGTTGCAGTCATGCGTAACATCACAAAAGCCAAAGTCTCAACCTTTTTACAAGGTACAATGGACAGATTACAAAACAATGACTGCAATTGGGAGTTTTAGGAGATGGCCTTCTAGCTGTCAAAACACAAACTTTGATGATATGAATCTTAAAAACTGTACAACAGTAGTTAAGTGCATGCTTGCAATCAATTCAGGTACCGGGTGGTCCAATAATCCCTTTTTCTGAAACAGAGCAACCTCCCTACATGGAGCATCACTGAAGTGGGAAGAGCATTATAGCAAATCTATAAAGTACTCGTGGCCTAGTTTTTTTCTAGCATTCCCCTGGCATTACTGTCAAACGTTGTACACTGATCCAATATTTCACAAAGGGACAACCCTGGGCCAGCTCTTGACGTTGTTGCCATTTGTCACACAACTCAATCTGCTCTGAAAATCATTTTTTCAGCGACACCAAATCTACCACGAATAGGAATGCACCAACAATCTGACATATGGAGCGACTAATGCAAGATGGCAGTGGGCCGAAGAACCAGAAGGACTCCATTGGTTACAAAGGACAGAACTCAACAGAGTATTTGTCTATTTGACATAATTAGAGTCAGGAATCCCCGTGCCTGCCCATGCCATGCACACTACTCCGGTAATATCAGGAACTCCTGTGCCCACCAGCGCCACTGCCCACGAATCATGAACCCCAGACTTTCACAGGATGACACAGTAGGACTGTGCTCGTCTTGGAAAAACCATTGGCATCGCCCAACATTCACCAGGGCCTTGTAAACAGTCTTATCATTACTTCCCTGCAACTCTAAACTGGTCAAATGATCTCAGGTGTTATTCTGTTTTGGCTGTGCTAAGTGTAGGAGAGTAGGGTCTGCAATCCTATGATCACCCAGATTTTTGCTTTTTGCTTCACTGGTTCACGACTTTCCCTGGCTGTGGGCCTGCTAATCAGACCCACAGCCTAGCTGTTCTCTCTATTCCAAATTGTACCCAGGTACTGAATTGGCACTGGGCCCTCTCCAAGTCCCTGTACCCAGGGCAGAGGTGCACCCAGAAGTCTCCCAGGGGCTGCAGCATGTATTATGCCACCCCTGGGCTGACTAACTAAACAGACACAACTGGCTGCTTGACAGCTGGGAGCAAGGTGGTGTAATCACCCCTTGCTTTAAATATAGTATACCTATATCTAAAACCTAGAATGGGCACACAGATCTCCTATCAGTCACTCCTATGGCAGGCCTTAACAATCCTGAAGGCAGAGTGCTTGGAATCGTGTGAGATGGTGCTCTGGCATGCGCTGAGCCTGTCTGCGGCTTTCGGGATCTATCCCTTAGCCGTTTCCATGATAGCGTCAGACCATATACTCTTAAGTGCCTTATAATCCTCGCGGTTATGGTAACTTTGATCTGACATTATCTAAACATGTCGTGTAAGGTGTCATACGCTTTGGAATACTACCCCCTCGCCAGTTCTGGCGACGGGGGTAGCATTCCACCCCTCTAGAGGGAGAAGACATGTTGGTAGCCTGTAACCCCAGTTAAAGTTGAACATAGCCTCAGCTCCACAAAATGGATGCTGCCACCGAGACACAAGTCTGCCCTCCTGTTGCTGGGAGTCCTTCCAGCGCGGGAGGCTTGGACAAAGGGTTTCCTGTCAGGGGCGGTGCTAGCACCATCCCAGACAGGGTTATGTGTATCCCAGGTAGGCAGGGCTAAAAAGGAAGGTGACTGCAAGTGGCACCCCGGTGCTCACTGTGCATAGGCCGGTTTGAACCCGTTCCAGGGGCACACCAGCCCCTGAGCTGGGGAAAGTCCGGCAGGGGAGAGGGGTGTAACCACCCCCCTTCCTGGTCCCACCCATGGGCAGGACCTAGTCGCGTGCCAGCCCCCTTTTTGAGAATAAAGGTAGGAGCAGGCCCCCTTCCCAAATTAGATAATTCTGAATCTTGACTACTTTCCACGAAAGGACTCTTGAACTACTTCTGAAGACTCTCCCTTGTGGCTAAGGAGTAGCCACCCTGCACCCGCAGGCACCATCCAAGCATCGCGGTTTGCTGTAAGTCTCTCCTCCGGATCAAGACTGCCCAGCTCGACGAGAACCGGCTTCCCTGGCACCTCTGACCTCTACCTGCATCATCAGCCCAGCTGAGATTCGTGGGTGTGACGAGACCTCGAGGGACCGGCCATCTTCAAGACTGCACGACGCTTGCCCAGCACGACCGCCGAGGGATCCTCGAGTGAGTGCTTTGGGGTTTGAGAAGCCCCGACCCTGAGCAGCTCCAGCACCGAAGTCCAGCCCCCTTGAATCCATGAGATCTGCGTGGGGCCCTTCTGCTCTTTGCTGCTCACCGCGTTGTCCAGGTCACTTGCCCGTTGGCTAGTGGCCCTTCTGACGACGAACCCCGACGACAACACCGCTGGTCTGGTTGCTCCAGACTGGCCCTTGCTCCCCTCCAACAGAGGAGCATCCCGGACCCTCCTGGTCCACTCCAGACGCCATCTTGAGTCCACCGCGTGGGCTTGCATTTGCCAAGAGTTGTTGCCCCAATCCTGGGTCCAGCGACGTCGACAGCAGACACCTTCGTGGGACAGCTCGCACCTCCATCCTGGTCGCCGACAACGCCTCCTGGTCCGAGAGACTGCAGAGCCCAGCGTCGCCCACTCACCTGGTCGAGGTGACTTCGCCCGGTGCCATCCTGGTGCCCACCTAATCACTGGCTAGTGATTCAGGACTTGGTCCCCTCTGCTTACAGGTATCCATCTTCATCGATCCAGGCTTGGATCACATCGAACTTCATCACTGGTCGCCTGCCAGCAACTTCTTCTTTCAGGCTCCATAGACTGCAACGAGGATTCCCGACGTCTTTTCAGACCTATGCAGCCGCAGCCCCTGGGCTAGGTAACCTGAGCATTTCGGTGCTCCAGCATAGCTTAACTATCTAAGTGTCCAGATCCTTTTTTCGTTTCCAGCCTATCTAGTCGGATTCGTCCGATAACTGTAACTTTACATTTACTAGCCTCCATATCCGCATCCCGCGTGAGAGTGCACACTCTGCACCCGATCTCCCTAGGCCTCCTGCTCGTAATCTAAAGGTTCAGTAGTCTAGTCCTAGCGATCCCAAAGCCTCTGAGAATAGTTACTTACCTGCTAGTAGTTCGCATTCCACTTTTGTAGTATATGGTTTTTCGTGCCCTTCGGGCAGTGTAAATTGTGCAACTTAAAGTGTTTTCATAAGAGTTTTGTATTGTGCTTAGCTCCCTGACTCATAAAGAGTTCAGGGTAGTCTTGTTATAAATAAATATACTTTATTTTCATAACAACTTGTGTGGTGTCCTTTCACTTGGTGTTCAAGGGGTAAATGTGATGGTAAAACAGCTGGCTTAACACGCCCTCTAGAGTTTAGCCGAAAGACTGCTCTTGTCCATGCTACTAGGATAGCTGGTCTATCAGGTTGACTTACAACCAATCATCAATAAGGGTTGTTTGGAATGATACATAGTGATCACTAGAATAGTGAGCACTGCATATCAGGCCAACTTCTCACATTGGTGTCAGCGGTTGGGATTTGAGCTTGCTGTTTTACCACACACGTATCCTAAGAATATCATTTGAAAGATCACATAGGTACATAGGTACATATAACTTAGCTTATAATACTCTGAGTTCTACTGAACCAGCTGTTGTAGTGTAATAGGGCTTAGCACACCCTAAACTACAACTCTAGCAAGGGATCAGTAGGTAAACCCATAGTGTAGGTAGGTGCATCACTTACACCACACTAGAAGCATGTCTACCCATGGAGAGTCTTCAGAGACTCCCCTAGTGGCTAGTGACCCTCCACAGGTCATCTCAAGATATGCAGCTCTCAGTTTCCAGGAGATGAGACAATTGTGTACCTCCAGGAAATTGAAACAGGGGTCTAACCCCACCACTCCCTTTCTGTTAGGTCTCTTAGAGACATATGATGCTAGGAAAGCTTCTCATACAGATGGGAACATGCCAGCCTTAGAGGGTACCCTTGGTGATCCAGACCTCCTTGACACTGAAAATGTAGTTGAGGAGGAGGAAGAAGAGGAACTCTCTGGGGATGAGGCAGACAACAGGCCTGAGCTAGTCAGCAGACCTACTAGGGCCAACTTAGACCTACCCCACCACTCCCTTTCTGTTAGGTCTCTTAGAGACATATGATGCTAGGAAAGCTTCTCATACAGATGGGAACATGCCAGCCTTAGAGGGTACCCTTGGTGATCCAGACCTCCTTGACACTGAAAATGTAGTTGAGGAGGAGGAAGAAGAGGAACTCTCTGGGGATGAGGCAGACAACAGGCCTGAGCTAGTCAGCAGACTTACTAGGGCCAACTTAGACCTACTTAGGGAAGGATCTGGGGGACCCCCCAGTACTGACCCTAATGAGGCCTAACCTTGGAGTTAGAAGAGATAGATCTCCTTCTAGGGACTCCAATAGATCTGTGCACTCTCATGCCTCTTCCCAGAGGAGAATGATTTCTCCCCAGAGGAGACTGACTTCTCTTCAGAGAAGAGAACATGAAGCAAGGATGAAACAGGCTAATCTGAGGATCCAGAGGGAAGAACTTGCCCTTGCCAAAGAGAAGCTTGCCTTTGCTAGAGAGCAACAGTTGAGTGGGGTAGTCCCCACTGGTGGCAGCAATATCCCTAGAGATAAAGAAAGGAGTTTAGACACTAAACACCTGAGTAAGATAGTGCCCCCCTTTAAACAAGGGGATGACATCCCCAAATGGATGGCTGCTTTGGAGAGGGCCTGCACTGTCCAGTGCATCCCCCAGAGTCAGTGGGCAGCTATACTGTGGCTCTCCTTTGAAGGCAAAGGTAGAGATAAGCTCCTCACTACTAGAGTAGAGGATGCTAACAATTACCAAGTCCTGAAGAATACACTGATTGATGGGTTTGGCTTAACCACTGAGCAGTACAGGTTGCTGTTCAGGGACACCCAGAAAATTCTGTCTCAGGATTGGGCTGACTTTGTTGATTGTGCCACTAAGGCTTTGGAAGGCTGGTTGCTGGGTAGCAAGGTTACTGATTACACAGGGGTGTATAATCTGATCATGAGAGAACAGATTTTAAATAACTGTCAGAACCAGTTGTTGCATCAGCACCTTGTTGATTCAGATCTGACCTCTCCCCAAGAATTGGGAAAGAAGGCAGACAGATGGGTCAGGACAAGGGTCAAGCAGAACCAGGCTCAGAACCAGGGTGGTCAGAAGAAAGCAGACCAAAAGGGTAGTAACAAGAGTGAACAAAATGACCAGAAGTCTTCAACAGGTCCCCAACAAACCAAAGAGGGTGGGGGTCAGGCTTCGCAGCAGAAAAAGGAAGACTCAAGAAGGCCAGTCAAAAAGGTGGTGCCAATACTGTAAAAGTAAGACTCACTGGTTTAGGGAGTGCATCAAGAGAGGAGGGCAAACTCCTACCACTACAGCCCCTAAGGCAACTGCACCCCTTAGTACAGTCAGTAATGGTAGTGCACCTCCCAAGGGAATAGTTGGGTTAACCTTGGGAACTGAGGGGTCTGACAACTTAGTTGGCACACTCACTCAGGCTGTCCTTGTCTGTACAGGGGGTGTGGATATATCCCCTGATGCCAGTCCCAATACTTTGGGCAAATACAAGCAGACACCTTTAATTAATGGAAAAATGGCTCAGGCCTACAGGGACACTTGTGCCAGTGTCACAATGGTGACACCTAACTTTGTGTTCCCTGGACAGATCATGCAAGGTGCAGATTACCTGGTGACCAATGCCAGCAACGTCACTACCAATCATAGTATGGCAGTTGTTGATTTCTCCTGGGGAGGGGTAAGTGGCCCAAAGAAGGTTGTGGTTAGTTCAGACCTCCCAGTAAAATGTCTGTTGGGCAATGATTTGGAAACATCCCTATGGTCAGAAGTGGAGCAGAGGACTCACATGGAAATGTTAGGCTTGCCAGCACCTGTCCTTGCTGTGACCAGGTCACAGGCCAAAAGATGCCCCACTGAACAGGTGCTGGATCCTGGAACTATGGACCAGACACCTCCCAAGAAGAGGAGCAGTAGGGTTAAGGCATTGCCTTCCCCCTTGCCCCAGGTTGTGGATCAAGTCTCTGAGGAGGCTGATCTCAAAGAACTGAGGGAAACTGAGCCTAAAGAGCTTGAACCTGATCAGGTTGAGTTTCTGGGCTCAGGGGGACCCTCCAGGGAAGACCTGGGAAAGGCACAGTTGGACTGCCCCTCACTTGAACCCCTCAGACAGCAGGCTGCTGCTGAGGCTGCAGGGAATGCCACAGGTACCCACAAGGTATACTGGGATGATGGACTCCTGTACTCTGAGTCAAGAGACCCCAAGCCTGGTGCAACCAGGAGGCTGGTCATCCCCTTGTCTCAGAGAGGTTTCCTTCTTACCTTGGCCCATGAAATTCCCCTTGCAGGTCACTTAGGCCAGAACAAGACGTGGGACAGGCTTGTCACACACTTTCACTGGCCCCACATGAATGAAGATACCAAGGAGTTTTGTCGCTCCTGTGTCACTTGCCAAGCCAGTGGTAAGTCAGGTGGCACCACAAAGGCCCCCCTCATACCACTACCTGTGGTGGGGGTACCCTTTGAGAGAGTGGGGATTGACATTGTTGGTCCAATGGAACCCCAGACAGCCTCAGGGCACAAGTTTATACTGGTGGTAGTGGATCATGCCACCAGGTATCCTGAAGCTATACCCCTTAGGACCACTACAGCACCTGTTGTGGCAAGAGCCCTAATTGGAGTGTTCTCCAGAGTGGGTTTCCCTAAGGAGGTCGTCTCTGACAGAGGTGCAAACTTCATGTCAGGATATCTGACTGCAATGTGGAAGGAATGTGGTGTCAACTACAAGTTCACCACACCCTATCACCCACAGTGCAATGGGCTTGTTGAGAGATTCAACAGGACCCTCAAAGGGATGATTCATGGACTACCTGAACCACTCAGGCGGAGATGGGATGTCCTGACACCCTGCCTCTTGTTTGCTTACAGAGAGGTCCCACAGAAGGGGGTTGGCTACAGCCCTTTTGAACTTCTGTTTGGGCATCCTGTAAGAGGACCCCTTTGTTTGGTAAAGGAAGGATGGGAGAGACCTATCAAAAAGCCTGGAATAAACATTGTGGACTATGTACTTGGTCTCCGCTCCAGGATGGCTGAGTACATGGAAAAGGCATCTAAAAACCTTGAGGCAAGCCAAGAACTCCAAAAAGCTTGGCATGACCAAAAGGCTGTCCTGACTGTGTACAAGCCTGGACAGAAGGTGTGGGTGCTGGAGCCAGTGGCCCCAGCAGCACTCAAAGACAAATGGTCTGGGCCCCACACAATCATTGAGCAAAAGGGAGAGGTCACCTACCTGGTGGACCTTGGAACTCCCAGGAGCCCCCTCAGGGTGCTCCATGTAAACAGGCTCAAGGCATATGTCAACAGGAAGGACATGGGTTTGCTCATGGCCACAGATGAGGGACAGGAGGAAGAGAGTGACCCTCTCCCAGACCTGCTCACTCAGAACCCTGATGATGGGTCAGTAGATGGTGTTGTCTTTTGTGGCAGCCTCTCTGAACATCAACAAAAAGATTGTAGACAGGTTCTTCAGTCTTTTAGACATATGTTCTCTCTGACACACAGTCAAACTGATTGGTGTACCCATGAGGTTGACACTGGAGACAGTCTGCCTGTCAAGAGTAAAATCTACAGACAGCCTGATCATGTCAGAGACTGCATCAAGACAGAAGTGCAGAAAATGTTGGAGCTGGGAGTCATTGAGCCCTCAGATAGCCCTTGGGCTAGTCCAGTAGTTCTAGTGCCAAAGCCTCACACCCAGGGTGGTAAGAAAGAGATGAGGTTTTGCGTAGACTACAGGGGTCTCAATGCAGTCACTAAGACTGATGCCCACCCAATACCAAGAGCAGATGAACTTATAAATAGATTGGCTTCTGCCAACTACTTAAGTACATTTGACCTGACAGCTGGATATTGGCAAATCAGGTTAGCTGAGGAGGCCAAGCCCAAAACAGCATTTTCTACCCCTGGTGGGCATTATCAGTTTGTGGTAATGCCCTTTGGTTTGAAAAATGCACCTGCCACCTTCCAAAGGCTGGTGAATCAAGTTCTCACTGGGTTGGATGACTTCTGTGCAGCATATCTTGATGATATAGCTGTCTTTAGCTCCACCTGGGAGGATCACCTGGTCCACCTGAGGAAAGTGTTAGAGGAACTGCAAAAGGCAGGTCTCACTATCAAGGCCACCAAGTGCCAGATAGGGCAGACACAGGTTGTATACCTGGGCCACCTTGTAGGTGGAGGCCAGGTTCAGCCATTGGAGAGCAAGATACAGGCCATCCAGGACTGGGCTCCTCCAACCACCCAGACTCAGGTTCGAGCTTTCTTGGGCCTGACTGGTTACTATAGAAAATTTGTCAAGAATTATGGGTCCATTGTGACTCCACTTAATGACCTGACAAGTAAAAAGATGCCAAAGAAAGTTCAGTGGACAGCAAGCTGTCAGAAAGCATTTGATGACCTAAAGCAGGCCATGTGCACAGCACCTACCCTAAAGAGTCCAGACTACTCCAAAACATTCATTGTCCAAACAGATGCTTCTGAGTTGGGTGTGGGAGCTGTTCTATCTCAGCTGAATTTTGATGGTAACGACCAGCCCATTGTTTTTATTAGCAGAAGGCTGACCCCCAGAGAGAAAAATTGGTCAGCTATTGAGAGGGAGGCCTTTGCTGTGGTTTGGGCCCTGAAGAAATTGAGGTCATACTTGTTTGGCACTCACTTCAAGATTCAGACCGACCATAAGCCCCTCTTATGGCTAAATCAGATGAAGGGTGAAAACCCCAAACTACTTAGGTGGTCCATTTCCCTACAGGGGATGGATTTTACAGTGGAGCATAGACCTGGTACTGATCATGGCAATGCTGATGGGCTCTCCAGGTATTTCCACTTAGAGCAAGAAGACTCACCTGGTCAAGGTTAGCTTATTGTCCCAAAGTTTGGGGGGGGGGGGGGGGGGGTCATGTAGGAGAGTAGGGTCTGCAATCCTATGATCACCCAGATTTTTGTTTTTTGCTTCACTGGTTTACGACTTTCCCTGGCTGTGGGCCTGCTAATCAGACCCACAGCCTAGCTGTTCTCTCTATTCCAAATTGTACCCAGGTACTGAATTGGCACTGGGCCCTCTCCAAGTCCCTGTACCCAGGGCAGAGGTGCACCCAGAAGTCTCCCAGGGGCTGCAGCATGTATTATGCCACCCCTGGGCTGACTAACTAAACAGACACAACTGGCTGCTTGACAGCTGGGAGCAAGGTGGTGTAATCACCCCTTGCTTTAAATATAGTATACCTATATCTAAAACCTAGAATGGGCACACAGATCTCCTATCAGTCACTCCTATGGCAGGCCTTAACAATCCTGAAGGCAGAGTGCTTGGAATCGTGTGAGATGGTGCTCTGGCATGCGCTGAGCCTATCTGCGGCTTTCGGGATCTATCCCTTAGCCGTTTCCATGATAGCGTCAGACCATATACTCTTAAGTGCCTTATAATCCTCGCGGTTATGGTAACTTTGATCTGACATTATCTAAACATGTCGTGTAAGGTGTCATACGCTTTGGAATACTACCCCCTCGCCAGTTCTGGCGACGGGGGTAGCATTCCACCCCTCTAGAGGGAGAAGACATGTTGGTAGCCTGTAACCCCAGTTAAAGTTGAACATAGCCTCAGCTCCACAAAATGGATGCTGCCACCGAGACACAAGTCTGCCCTCCTGCTGCTGGGAGTCCTTCCAGCGCGGGAGGCTTGGACAAAGGGTTTCCTGTCAGGGGCGGTGCTAGCACCATCCCAGACGAGGTTGTGTATCCCAGGTAGGCAGGGCTATAGAGGAAGGTGACTGCAAGTGGCACCCCGGTGCTCACTGTGCATAGGCCGGTTTGAACCAGTTCCAGGGGCACACCAGCCCCTGAGCTGGGGAAAGTCCGGCAGGGGAGA
Source organism: Lissotriton helveticus (assembly GCF_964261635.1). Taxonomy (NCBI): domain Eukaryota; kingdom Metazoa; phylum Chordata; class Amphibia; order Caudata; family Salamandridae; genus Lissotriton; species Lissotriton helveticus. The sequence goes on from NC_136061.1 coordinate 1,427,628,008, forward strand.
GGGGTGTAACCACCCCCCTTCCTGGTCCCACACATGGGCAGGACCTAGTCGCGTGGAAGCCCCCTTTTTGAGAATGAAGGTAGGAGCAGGCCCCCTTCCCAAATTAGATAATTCTGAATCTTGACTACTTTCCACGAAAGGACTCTTGAACTACTTCTGAAGACTCTCCCTTGTGGCTAAGGAGTAGCCACCCTGCACCCGCAGGCACCATCCAAGCATCGCGGTTTGCTGTAAGTCTCTCCTCCGGATCAAGACTGCCCAGCTCGACGAGAACCGGCTTCCCTGGCACCTCTGACCTCTACCTGCATCATCAGCCCAGCTGAGATTCGTGGGTGTGACGAGACCTCGAGGGACCGGCCATCTTCAAGACTGCACAACGCTTGCCCAGCACGACCGCCGAGGGATCCTCGAGTGAGTGCTTTGGGGTTTGAGAAGCCCCGACCCTGAGCAGCTCCAGCACCGAAGTCCAGCCCCCTTGCATCCACGAGATCTGCGTGGGGCCCTTCTGCTCTTTGCTGCTCACCGCGTTGTCCAGGTCACTTGCCCGTTGGCTAGTGGCCCTTCTGACGACGAACCCCGACGACCACACCGCTGGTCTGGTTGCTCCAGACTGGCCCTTGCTCCCCTCCAACAGAGGAGCACCCCGGACCCTCCTGGTCCACTCCAGACGCCATCTTGAGTCCACCGCGTGGGCTTGCATTTGCCGAGAGTTGTTGCCCCAATCCTGGGTCCAGCGACGTCGACAGCAGACACCTTCGTGGGACAGCTCGCACCTCCATCCTGGTCGCCGACAACGCCTCCTGGTCCGAGAGACTGCAGAGCCCAGCGTCGCCCACTCACCTGGTCGAGGTGACTTCGCCCGGTGCCATCCTGGTGCCCACCTAATCACTGGCTAGTGATTCAGGACTTGGTCCCCTCTGCTTACAGGTATCCATCTTCATCGATCCAGGCTTGGATCACATCGAACTTCATCACTGGTCGCCTGCCAGCAACTTCTTCTTTCAGGCTCCATAGACTGCAACGAGGATTCCCGACGTCTTTTCAGACCTATGCAGCCGCAGCCCCTGGGCTAGGTAACCTGAGCATTTCGGTGCTCCAACATAGCTTAACTATCTAAGTGTCCAGATCCTTTTTCGTTTCCAGCCTATCTAGTCGGATTCGTCCGATAACTGTAACTTTGCATTTACTAGCCTCCATAGACTTTGTTCCGCATCCCGCGTGAGAGTGCACACTCTGCACCCGATCTCCCTAGGCCTCCTGCTCGTAATCTAAAGGTTCAGTAGTCTAGTCCTAGCGATCCCAAAGCCTCTGAGAATAGTTACTTACCTGCTAGTAATTCGCATTCCACTTTTGTAGTATATGGTTTTTCGTGCCCTTCGGGCATTTGTGTAAATTGTGCAACTTAAAGTGTTTTCATAAGAGTTTTGTATTGTGCTTAGCTCCCTGACTCATAAAGAGTTCAGGGTAGTCTTGTTATAAATAAATATACTTTATTTTCATAACAACTTGTGTGGTTTCCTTTCACTTGGTGTTCAAGGGGTAAATGTGATGGTAAAACAGCTGGCTTAAAACGCCCTCTAGAGTTTAGCCGAAAGACTGCTCTTGTCCATGCTACTAGGATAGCTGGTCTATCAGGTTGACTTACAACCAATCATCAATAAGGGTCGTTTGGAATGATACATAGTGATCACTAGAATAGTGAGCACTGCATATCAGGCCAACTTCTCACAGTAAGGTTTCGCCTCTCCAGGCTCACCAGGACCTCATTGGGGACTCCTAAGAGCTGCAATTAACCTTTAAGAGACTAATGTCATGTGGGGCAAGTAATATCTAAATCTCGGGAGAACTTGAGCTCTCATAAAATCTAGCGGTCTTGGCGGTCATCCTGGGTGCGGAGGCTATAAAAGCAACACCCTTCTGGGGTCTGTGCTTTGCATTGAGAAACTGTGTTTCAGAAAATACAATTTATTCATGAGAAGTTCTATTATCTGTTGTCAATGCGATGTATATATTTTAAAGTCACCACCACTTATCACAACACGCTTGTTGTCACTTCTTTATGTGAGCACCTGAATTATTTCTTGCATATTTTCATAAATTAAATAACAAATATTATTCTGACTGATGTGTCCCTGGTCATACTAAGTATTGCTCCTTGAGATATTAAGTATCATACATAAGCCAATTATCCCGAATTCTGATACTACCCTTGCGTCCCCCCTTGTTTGGACCTTTTTTGGCCACTTAAGAACCATTGTTTCCTGAAACATTGTTCCACCCCAGGTTCACTTAAATTGGGCTACCCTTGTCTCGTACTACTTGCATTGAGAAACCAGCAGGGAAAATACCTGGAGCTGTGAAGCCCCGATACACAGCAGGAGTTGCTTATGGCACAATGTATTTTTCTTGCAGCTGACTAGACATTGAAATCACCAAGGAAACTCAGATAAGTGCTTAGCGCTCAAATTACTTCTTACTGATTTGAAAGAACATAAAAACGAGCGAGAACTCCAGAAAGTCAAAAGGTCTTAACCAATAACATTCTTGAGGACAATTTAAACCTATTGACTTCCATTGCATGGGCATGGCGTTAAAATAAGTTTTTTTAATTTTTGGGAGTAACTACATTCTCAAAAACCACTGACCAAAGACTTGGACTCAAAAAGTTGTGCTTCCTGACTCTCCAACACCAACGACGTCCCACCCTCGCAAGACCTGTGCAACTCGCTGGCCACCTTCTTCCACTGCAAGATCGCAGACATACACGACAGCTTCAACGCCACGACAACCCTGACAACCGCTGAGACCTCCGCCCCCACGACCACCATCCGCACCAACCGCCTGCTCTCCTGGACCAACATCAAAGACGACGACACCATCAAGATCATGAACACCATCCACTCCGGATCTCCATCAGACCCATGCCCACACCACATCTCCAGCTAAGCCAGCACAGCCATCGCAGCCCATCTCCGGAAAGTCATCAACACCTCCTTCGAGACAGCAACCTTCCCGGCGTGCTGGAAGCACGACGAGATCAACGGCTTACTCAAGAAACCCAAGGCGGACCCCAAGGACCTTAAGAACGTCCGACCCATCTCCCTGCTCCCGTTCCCGGCAAAGGTCATCAAGAAGACCGTCAATGGCCAACTGACACGCTACCTTGAGGAGAACAACATCCTGGACCCTTCCCAGTCCGGGGTTCCGCAGCAACCACAGCACTGACACTGACCTTATCGCCCGCCACCGATGACATCAAGTCCCTGCTGGACAACGGAGAAACGGCGGTCCTCATCCTCCTGGACCTGTCAGCTGCCTTCGACACGGTCTGCCACCACACACTACGAACACGCCTCCACAACGCCGGGATCCAGGAGAAGGCCCTTGACTGGACCACCTCCTTCCTCTCCAGCAGAACACAGAGCGACCGCCTTTTCCCCTTCCGCTCCGAAGCCACCGAGATCATCTGCGGCGTACCCCAGGGCTCATCCCTCAGCCGAACTCTTTTTAACATCTACATGGCACCGATCGCCCACGTCGTCCGGCGGCACAGCCTCACCGAAGGAATGAAGGCCGTCGCTGAATGGATGAGGAACAGCCGACTGAAGCCAAACTCGGACAAGACGGAAGTCCTCATCCTCGGATCCACCCCTTCGGCCTGGGACGACTCCTGGTGGCCGACCCAACTGGGAACCGCCCCAACACCCACCAACTACGCATGCAACCTAGGGGTCATTCTCGAATCCACCCTCTCCATGACTAAACAGGTCAACGCCGGCTCCTCCTCCTGCTTCGACACCCTCCGCATGCTCCGCAGGACCTACAAGTGGATCCCCACTGAAACGAGAAGAACGGTCACCCAGGCCCTCATCAGCAGCAGGTTGGACTATGGAAACGCCCTCTACGCAGGAGCCTCGGCCAAACTCCTGAGACGGCTCCAACACATCCAGAACGCCTCTGTAACCCTGATCCTCGACATCCCTCACCGCAGCCACATCACACCCCACCTGAGAGACCTGTACTGGCTCCTGGTCAACAAGAGGATAACCTTTAAGCTCCTCACCCACGCACACAAGGCATTTCAAAACACCGGACCAACGTACCTCAACAGACGACTCAGCTTCTACACCCCCAACTGCCAGCTCCGCTCTGCCGACCTCGCCCTCACCACAGTCCCCCGCTTCCAAAGAGCGACCTCCGGCAGCAGATCGCTCTCCCATCTCGCCTCCAAGACCTGGAACACCCTCCCCATTCACCTACGGCAGACTTAAGACCTGCTGACTTTCAGAAAACACCTCAAGACCTGGCTTTTTGAGCAGTAGCAGTATTACCCACCCCACAGCCTTGAGGCCCTCACGGGCGAGTAGTTCGCTTTACAAATGATATAATCGATTGCATTTATATTGCTATTGTCATAATGTAACCCAAAGCAGTGAATCCATAAGCGAAGTGCAGTTTCTTTCAAAATGGCCGGTCCACGTGTCTCGTTGCACCCACGAATCTCAGCTTTGCTGCAGATGTAGGTAGAGGTCGGAGAGGTCTGGGAATCTGGGTCTCGTCGGGCTCTGAAGTCTGGATCCTGGAAGGAAGACGACAAAGGGAAGCCGCTGGACGCTTGATGGTGCCTGCAGTTGCATGGTGGACACTCCTTGCCCACAAGGAAGATTGCTTCAGTCTTCTGTGGAGCAGAACGTCGAAGTCCAGAGTTTCTTCTTGTCGAGTAGTTCAGGATTAATCTAATTTGGAATGGGACCAGCTCCTACCTTTATTCTGCTAAAGGGGGCTGCACTACTGACTAGGTCCCTCCCCTGGGTGGGACCAGGAAGGGGGGTGGTTACACCCCCTATCCTTTGTCCGGTTTCGCGCCAGAGCTGAGGCAGGGATGCCCCAGCAACTGGTTTGAACCGGTGTATGCACAGGACACCTTGTGTGCCCCAGGCATGTCTAATTCCTTTCAGGCCTATCCTACCCAATACACAAAATCCTGTCTGGGGTGGTGCTAGCACCTCCCAAGGCAGGAAACCCTTTGTCCAAGCCTCCCTCGCTGGAAGGACTCCCAGCAGCAGGAGGTCAGACTTGTGTCTGTGGTGGCAGCATCCATTTTGTGATGCCAAGGCTCGAGTGAACTTTAACCGGGGTTCACAGTTACATACATGTCGTGTCCCTCTAGAAGGGTGGAATGCTACCGCCTTCGCCAGAATTGGCGAGGGGGTAGTATTCCAATTCGTATGACACCTTACTCGACATGTTTTGATAATGCTATACCAAAGTTAGCATTTAACCGCGAGGATTATAATGCACTTAAGAGTATATGGTATAGCGTTATCATGGAACAGCTATAAGGACTTGGTTCCGCAAGCTGCAGACAGGCTCAGCTCATGCCAGAGCACCATCTCACATAATTTCAAGCACTCTGCCTTCAGGATTGATAAGGCCTGCCATAGGAGTGACTGATAGGAATATATGTGTCCATTTTAGTGTTAGATATAGGTAACTATATCTACAGCAAGGGGTGATTACACCACCTTGCCCCAGCTGTCTTGCCAGCCAGTTGTGTCTGTTTAGATGGCCAGCCAGGGGTGGCATAATACATGCTTCAGCCCCTGGTAGGCCCTGGGTACACCTATGTCCTGGGTACCTAAGGTACACTGTACAGGGACTGATAAGGTGGCCCAGTACCAATTGGTAAATGTACCTAAAGTACATGGATGTAAATTTAGAGAGAGAACAGCTAGGCTGTGGGTCTGATTAGCAGGCCCACAGCCAGGAAAAATCGTAAACCAGTGAAGCAAAAAGCAAAAATCTGGGGTGACCATAGGATTGCAGACCCCACTCTCCTACATAACCCCCCCCCCCAAAACTTAGGGACATTAAACTAGCCTTGACCAGGTGAATCTTCCTGTTCTAAGTGGAAATACCTGGAGAGACCATCTGCATTGCCATGGTCAGTCCCTGGTCTGTGCTCCACTGTAAAGTCCATCCCCTGTAGGGAAATGGACCACCTAAGAAGTTTGGGGTTTTCACCCTTCATCTGATTTAGCCATAAGAGGGGCTCATGGTCGGTCTGAATCTTAAAGTGAGTTCCAAACAAGTATGGCCTCAACTTCTTCAGGGCCCAAACCACAGCAAAGGCCTCCCTCTCAATAGCTGACCAACGTTTCTCTCTAGGGGTCAGCCTTCTACTTATAAAAGCAATGGGCTGGTCATGACCATCAATATTCAGTTGAGATAGAACAGCTCCCACACCCAACTCAGATGCATCTGTTTGGACAATGAAGGTTTTGGAGTAGTCAGGACTCTTGAGAATAGGTGCAGTACACATGGCCTGCTTCAGGTCATCGAATGCCTTCTGACAGCTAACTGTCCACTGAACTTTCTTTGGCATTTTCTTGCTTGTCAAGTCATTAAGTGGTGTCACAATGCACCCATAATTTTTGACAAACTTCCTATAGTAACCAGACAGGCCCAAGAAAGCTCTGACCTGTGTCTGGGCGGTTGGAGGAGCCCAGTCCTTTATGGCCTGTATCTTGCTCTCCAAGAGTTGAACCTGGCCTCCACCCACAAATTGGCCCAGGTACACAACCTGACCCTGCCCTATCTGGCACTTGGTGGCCTTGATAGTGAGGCCTGCCTTTTGCAGGGCCTCCAAAACTTTCCTCAGGTGGATCAGGTGATCCTCCCAGGTGGAGCTGAAGACAGCAATATCATCCAGATATGCTGCACAAAAGTCATCCAACCCAGTGAGAACTTGGTTCACCAACCTTTGAAAAGTGGCAGGTGCATTTTTCAAACCAAAGGGCATCACCACAAATTGGTAATGACCTCCTGGGGTAGAAAATGCTGTCTTGGCCTTGGCATCCTCAGCTAACCTGATCTGCCAATAACCAGCTGTTAGGTCAAATGTACTCAAGAAAGTTGCAGAAGCCAACTTGTCTATAAGTTCATCTGCCCTAGGTATTGGATGCAGCGATACAAAAGGGGATGATGGTCGGAGTGTTTGAACAAATCAAACACTTACCCCCAGTCAACTGATCTGGGTTTAATCCATCACCATTCTTTAGTCCACTCAGCCACCCCAGTTCAGACATGGCTATATGCAAATCAGTCTGACCCTGTGCCTCATGGGAACAGTCCAGCCCGAACTGCCAAGCCATGTCTTCCCCGGACCGGAAACAAGCATCCTGGGACCGGTTTCGGATTCATAATCCTCATCAGCCAGGCTATCTTGAATCCAGTGGCCAAGTGAACAAGGGACTCAAGTCTGAGCATACCCTGCCACACTTAGGGCGAACAAAGCGATACAAAAGGGGATGATGGACGGAGCGTTTGAACAAATCAAACACTCACTCCCAGTCAACTGATCTGGGTTTAATCCATCACCATTCTTTAGTTCACTCAGCCACCCCAGTTCAGACATGGCTATATGCAAATCAGTCTGACCCTGTGCCTCATGGGAACAGTCCAGCCCGAACTGCCAAGCCATGTCTTCCCTGGACCGGAAACAAGCATCCTGGGACCGGTTTCGGATTCATAATCCTCATCAGCCAGGCTATCTTGAATGCAGTGGCCAAGTGAACAAGGGACTCACGTCTGAGCATACCCTGCCACACTTAGGGCGAACAAAGCGATACAAAAGGGGATGATGGACGGCGCGTTTGAACAAATCAAACACTCACCCCCAGTCAACTGATCTGGGTTTAATCCATCACCATTCTTCAGTTCACTCAGCCACCCCAGTTCAGACATGGCTATATGCAAATCAGTCTGACCATGTGCCTCATGGGAACAGTCCAGCCCGAACTGCCAAGCCATGTCTTCCCTGGACCGGAAACAAGCATCCTGGGCCGCCATAAGTGTGGCAGGGTATGCTCAGACGTGAGTCCCTTGCTCACTTTGCCACTGGATTCAAGCAAGCCGGGCTGAAGACGGCTGGAATGCCAGAAACCGGTTCTCGGAAGCTCGTTTCCTGTCCAGGGAAGGCATGGCTTGCCAGTTCGGGCTGGACTGTTCCCATGAGGCACAGGGTCAGACTTATTTGCATATAGCCATGTCTGAACTGGGGTGGCAGAGTGGGCTAAAGAACGGTGATGGATCAAACCCAGACCTTTTGACTGGGTGCAAGTGTTTGATTGGTTCAGATGCTCCGTCCATCACCACCTCCTTTTGTACTGCTTTTGGCCGCCATAAGTGTGGTAGGGTATGCTCAGACGTGAGTCCCTTGCTCACTTTGCCACTGGATTCAAGCAAGCCGGGCTGAAGACGGCTGGAATGCCAGAAACCGGTCCTCGGAAGCTTGTTTCCGGTCCAGGGAAGGCATGGCTTGGCAGTTCGGGCTGGACTGTTCCCATGAGGCACAGGGTCACACTGATTTGCATATAGCCATGTCTGAACTGGGGTGGCAGAGTGGGCTAAAGAACGGTGATGGATCAAACCCAGATCTTTTGACTGGGTGTGAGTGTTTGATTGGTTCAGATGCTCCGTCCATCACCATCCCCTTTTGTACTGCTTTTGGCCGCCATAAGTGTGGCAGGGTATGCTCAGACGTGAGTCCCTTGCTCACTTTGCAACTGGATTCAAGCAAGCCGGGCTGAAGACGGCTGGAATGCCAGAAACCGGTCCTCGGAAGCTTGTTTCCGGTCCAGGGAAGGCATGGCTTGGCAGTACGGGCTGGACTGTTCCCATGAGGCACAGGGTCAGACTAATTTGCATATAGCCATGTCTGAACTGAGGTGGCAGAGTGGGCTAAAGATCGGTGATGGATCAAACCCAGATCTTTTGACTGGGTGTGAGTGTTTGATTGGTTCAGATGCTCCGTCCATCACCACCCCCTTTTGTACTGCTAGGTATTGGATGGGCATCTGTCTTAGTGACAGCATTGAGACCCCTGTAGTCTACACAAAACCTCATCTCTCTCTTACCATCCTGGATGTGAGGTTTTGGCACTAGAACTACAGGACTAGCCCAAGGGCTCTCTGAGGATTCAATGACTCCCATTTCCAACATCTTTTGAACTTCTTTCTTAATGCAGTCCCTGACGTGGTCAGGTTGCCTGTAGATTTTACTCCTGACAGGCAGACTGTCACCAGTGTCCACCTCATGGGTGTGTCAGTGAGAACATTTGTCTAAAGGATTGAAGAACCTGTTTGCAATCCTCTTGTTGACGTTCAGAGAGGCTGTCAGAAAAGACTACACCATCAACTGACCCATCATCAGGGTTCTGAGTGAGCAGGTCTGGGAGAGGGTCACTCTCTTCCTCCTGCCCCTCATCTGTGGCCATGAGCAAGCCCATGTCCTCCCTGTTGACAAATGCCTTGAGGCTGTTCACATGAAGCAGCCTATGGGGGCTCCTGGGAGTTCCAAGGTCCACCAGATAGGTGACCTCTCCCTTTTGCTCAATGATGGTATGGGGTCCAGACAATTTGTCTTGGAGAGCTGCTGGGGCCACTGGCTCCAACACCCACACCTTCTGTGCTGCATGATAAACAGTTAGGACAGCCTTTTGGTCATGCCAAGCTTTTTGAAGTTCTTGGCTGGCCTCAAGGTTTTTAGATGCCTTCTCCATGTACTCTGCCATCCTGGAGCGGAGACCAAGTACATAGTCCACTATGTCAAGTTTAGGCTTTTTGAGAGGTAACTCCCATCCTTCCTTCACCAGACATAGGGGTCCTCTTATAGGATGCCCAAACAGAAGCTCAAAAGGGCTGTAGCCAACCCCCTTCTGTGGGACCTCTCTGTAAGAAAACAGGAGGCAGGGTAAAAGGATGTCCCATCTTCGCCTAAGCTTTTCAGGTGACCCTTTTATCATCCCATTTAGGGTCTTTTTGAATCTCTCAACAAGCCCATTGCACTGTGGGTGATAGGGTGTGGTAAATTTGTAATTTACACCACACTCCTTCCACATTGCAGTCAAGTATCCTGACATGAAGTTTGCACCTCTGTCAGAGACAACCTCCTTAGGAAACCCCACTCTGGAGAAAACTCCAAGTAGGGCCCTGGCCACTACAGGAGCTGTAGTGGTCCTAAGGGGAATAGCTTCTGGATACCTGGTGGCATGATCCACTACCACCAGTATAAATCTGTGCCCAGATGCTGTTGGGGGGGGTCCATTGGTCCAACAATGTCTATCCCCACTCTCTCAAAGGGTACCCCACCACAGGTAGTGGTATAAGGGGGCCTTTGTGGTGCCACTCGATTTGCCACTGGCTTGACAGGTGACACATGAGCGACAAAACTCTTTAGTGTTTTCAGACATATGAGGCCAGTGAAAGTGTGGGGCAAGCCTGGCCCAAGTCTTGTTCTGGCCTAAGTGACCTGCAAGGGGAATCTCATGGGCTAAGGTGAGAAGGAAACCTCTAAGAGACAAGGGGATGACCAGCCTCCTGGTAGCACCAGGCTTGGGGTCTCTTGCCTCAGAGTATAGGAGTCCATCATCCCAATATACTTTGTGGGCACCTGTAGCATTCCCTGCAGCCTCAGCAGCAGCCTGCTCTCTGAGGGGTTCAAGGGAGGAACAGTCCAACTGTGCCTGCCTCAAGTCTGCCCTGGAAGGTCCCCCTGTCCCAAGAAACTCAACCTGTTCAGGTTCAAGCTCTTCTAGGACAGTTCCTTCTGGGGTCTTTGGGTCAGCCTCCTGAGAGGGCTGATCCTTAACCCGAGGCAGGGGGGGAAGGCTCAGCCTTACCCTACTGCTCTTCCTCTTGGGTAGTGTCTGGTCCATTCTTCCAGGATCCAGCACTTGTTCAGCTGGGCATTTCTTGGCCTGTGACCTGGTCACAGCAAGGACATGTGAGGAGAGACCTAGCATTTCTACATGAGTCCTGTACTCCACATCTGACCACAGTGAGGATTCCAAATCATTGCCCAAAAGACAATCCACTGGGAAGTCTGAACTAACTACAACCCTTTTGAGGCCAGTTACCCCTCCCCAGGAGAAATTAACAACTGCCATACTGTGATTGGTAGTGACATTACTAGCATTGGTCACTAGGTAATCTGAACCTAGCATGTTCTGGTCAGGGTCCACAAATGTTGGTGTCACCATAGTGACACTGGCACATGTGTCCCTGTAGGCCTGAGCCATTTTTCCATTGATTAAAGGCGTTTGTCTGTATTTGCCCAGAGTACTAGGACTTACAGTAAGGGTCATATCCATGTCCCCAGTACAAACAAGAACTGCCTGAGTAGGAATTCTGACTAAGTCAGAACCCACCTCAGTTCCCATGGTTAACCCAACTATAGCCTTGGGAGGTACACTACCACTACTAACTGTACTAGGGGGTGCAGGTGTTGTAGGGACAGTAGTGGTAGGAGTTTGGCCTTTCTTGGTGCACTCACTAAACCAGTGAGTCTTACTTTTACAGTATTGGCACCATGGTTTCTTATGACCATCATTCTTCTTCTTTTGGGAATTCTGGGACCCACCCTCCTTAGAATGTTGGGGCCCTGTTGAAGACTTCTGGTCATTTTGCTTATTCTCATTATTACCCTTCTGGTCCGCTTTCTTCTGGCCACCACCCTGGTTCTGGTTCTGCTGCTTGACCCTGGTTCTGACCCATCTGTCTGCCTTCTTTCCCAATTCTTGGGGAGAGGTCAGATCTGAGTCAATCAGGTGCTGATGCAAGAACTGGTTCTGACAATTATTTAAGATTTGCTCTCTCATAGTTAGATTATACAATCCTGTGTAATCAGTAACTTTACTTCCCAGTAACCAGCCTTCCAAAGCCTTAGTGGCACAATCAACAAAGTCAGTCCAATCTTGAGCCTGAGTTTTCTGGGTGTCTCTGAACATTAACCTGTACTGTTCAGTTGTTAAGCCAAACCCATCAATCAGTGCAGTTTTCAAGACTTGGTAATCGTTAGCATCCTCATTTCTAACAGTGAGGAGCTTATCTCTACCTTTGCCTTCAAAGGAGAGCCACAATATAGCTGCCCACTGACTCTGGGGTACCTGCTGTACTTTGCAGACTCTCTCCAGAGCGGTTATCCACTTGTGGATATCATCTCCTGTCTTATAGGAGGGCACTATTTTACTCAGGTTTCTAGTATCAAAACCCCTTTCTCTATCCCTAGGGATATTGCTGCCACCAGTGGGGACTACCCCACTCAACTGTTGCTCTCTGGCAAAGGCAAGTTTCTCTTTGGCAAGGGCAAGTTCTTCCCTTTCAATCATCAGATTAACTTCCCTCATCTTTGCTTCATGCTCTCTTCTCTGAGGGGATGTCATCCCTCTCTGAGAAGATGCCTGAGAGACATGGGTGTGAATAGATATGTTTGAGCCTCTGGAGTGAGATCTAACTAGTCTATTCCCAAGGTTAGGCCTGCTTGAGGGTGGTCTTGGGGCTCCCCCAGTAGCACCTTCATGTAGGCTTAAGTTGGCCCTGGTGAGTCTGCTGACTACTACTGGACCTGTGTCTGCCTCACCCCCAGAGGACTCCTCCTCCTCCTCATCTACATTCTCTGTTTCAGGGGGGTTGGAGTTAGGATTACCCTCTAAGGGGGGCATGCTCCCCTCTGGATTAGAGGGGCCTGGGTTAGAAGCCCTTCTAGCATCATATGTCTCTAAGAGACCTAACAGAAAATGAGTGGTAGGGTTAGAACCCTGTTTCAATTTCCTGGAGGTACACAATTGTCTCATCTCCTGGAAACTGAGGGCTGCTATCTGGAAAGGACCTGTGGAGGGTCACTAACCACTAGGGGAGTCTCTGAAGTCTCTCCATGGGTAGACATGCTTTCTAGTGTGGTGTAAGTGATGCACCTACCTACACTATGGGTTTTCCTACTGATCCGTTGCTAAGAGTTGTAGTTAGGGTGTGCTAGGCCCTTTCTACTACAACAGCTGGTTCAGTAGTACTCAGAGTATTTCTAAGCTTGTTATATGTACCTAGGGTACCTTATGTGATCTTTCAAATGATAATTCAAGGTTATATTTGGTAAAAACAACAGCAAGCTCAAATCCCAACCGCTGCACACCAATGTGAGAAGTTGGCCTGATAGATGATGTTCACTAGTTCTAGTGACCACCTTGTATCAGTCCAAACAACCCTTATGGTGATTGGTTGTAAGTCAACCTTATAAACCAGCTATCCTAATGGTAGCATGGACAAAGCAGTCTTAGGCTAAACTCTTTTGGCATGTGAAGCCAGCTGTTTTACCACAATATAACCCCTTGAATACCAGATGAAAGGACACCACACAGGTTATGAAAATAAACAGTATATTTATTAACAACAAAACACCTCTGAACTCTTTATGAGATCAGAGGGCTAAGCACATGACAATCTCTTAGGAAAAATACGATAAGTTGCACAAAATTACAATGGTGCCCTAGGGGCACGGCAACCCAAATACTAAGTAAATGGTATAAGGAAATCGATAGAAGGAATGGAGCTGTCCAGAGGCTGTAGATCGTTGGGACTACGCTATCCTAACTTTAGGTAAGTAATAGGAGGCCCACGGAACGCCTGTGCAGAGTGTGAACTCACACGCGAGATGCGTAACAACGTCTATGGACAGTACAGTTCAAGAAAAAGGTAAGTACGGACAATCCTGACTAGTTAGGACTAAAATGACTGTAAATCTGGACACTAGGAGAGTCAAGCTACCCTCGAGCACCGAAATGCTCTCGTTACCTCACCCACGGGCTGCGGGTGCATAGGTGCGAAGTCGTGTTGGGTTTCTGCGTTGAAGTCTATGGAGCCTGGAAGAAAAGATGCTGCAGGCGACCAGGAGGAAGATGTCCGGTGTGATCCATGGGTGGATCAGAGATGCTGAAGACCTGAAAGCAGAGGGGAAATGTTCAAAGTCACTAGCCAGTGACTGAAGTGGAACCAGGAAGGGACCAGATGTCGTCGTCGCGATCAGGTGAAGAGTGGATGCTTGTCTCTGTAGCCACGTGGACCAGGAGGTGTCTTCGACGACCAGGATGGAGGCACGAGCTGTCCCACGCAGGCTCTCGCTGTCGGCGGTGTCAAATCCGGATTTGGAGTCAACAGGCCTTGGCAAAGGCAACCCACGCGCTGAGTGGAAACAGCGTTTGGAGTGGACCAGGAGGGCCCAGGGTGCTCCTCTTTTGGAAGGGAGCAAGGACCAGTCTGGAGCAACCAGACCAGCAGTGTAGTTTTCAAAGGTTCGTCGTCTAGGAGGCCACTAGCCAGCCGGCAAGTGACCAGACAACGCGTCGAGCAGCAAACAAGCAGAAGGGCCCCACGCAGATCTCGTGGAAGCTGGAGGGCTGATCTTCGGTGCAGGAGCTGCTCGGGGCTGGGGCTTCTCAATCCCCAAAGCACTTGGTGGAGTTTATCTCGGGAATCGTGCTGGAAGCGAAGTGCAGTTTCTTTCAAGATGGCCGGTCCCACGTGTCTCGTCGCACCCACGGGTCTCAGCTTTGCTGCAGATGTGAGTTGAAGTCAGAGAGGTCTGGGAGTCCGGGTCTCGTCGGGCCCTGAAGTCTGGATCCTCGAGGGAAGACGACAAAGTGAAGCCGCTGGACGCTTCATGGTGCCTGCAGTTGCAGGGTGGACACTCCTTGCCCACAAGGGAGATTTCTTAAGTCTTCTGTGGAGCAGAACGTCGAAGTCCAGAGTTTCTTCTTGTAGAGTAGTTCAGGATTAATCTAATTTGGAATGGGACCAGCTCCTACCTTTATCCTGCTAAAGGGGGCTGTACTGGTGACTATGTCCCTCCCTGGGTGGGACCAGGAAGGGGGGTGGTTACACCCCCTATCCTTTGTCCGGTTTCGCGCCAGAGCTGGGGCAGGGATGCCCCAGCAACTGTTTTGAACCGGTGAATGCACAGGACACTTTGTGTGCCCCAGGCATGTCTCATTCCTTTCAGGCCTATCCTACCCAATACACAAAATCCTGTCTGGTGTGGTGCTAGCACCTCGCAAGGCAGGAAACCCTTTGTCCAAGCCTCCCTCGCTGGAAGGACTCCCAGCAGCAGGAGGTCAGACTTGTGTCTGTGGTGGCAGCATCCATTTTGTGATGCCAAGGCTCGAGTTAACTTTAACCGGGGTTCACAGTTACATACATATCGTGTCCCTCTAGAAGGGGGGAATGCTACCCCCGTCGCCAGAATTGGCGAGGGGGTAGTATTCCAATTCGTATGACACCTTACTCGACATGTTTTGATAATGCTATACCAAAGTTAGCATTTAACCGCGAGGATTATAATGCACTTAAGAGTATATGGTATAGCGTGATCATGGAACAGCTATAAGGACTTGGTTCCGCAAGCTGCAGACAGGCTCAGCTCATGCCAGAGCACCATCTCACATAATTTCAAGCACTCTGCCTTCAGGATTGATAAGGCCTGCCATAGGAGTGACTGATAGGAATATATGTGTCCATTTTAGGGTTAGATATAGGTAACTATATCTACAGCAAGGGGTGATTACACCACCTTGCCCCAGCTGTCTTGCCAGCCAGTTGTGTCTGTTTAGATGGCCAGCCAGGGGTGGCATAATACATGCTTCAGCCCCTGGTAGGCCCTGGGTACACCTATGCCCTGGGTACCTAAGGTACACTGTACAGGTACTGATAAGGTGGCCCAGTACCAATTGGTAAATGTACCTAAAGTACATATATATATATATCCACATTTGTATATATCCACATTTGTAAAGCGCACAATCACCCGTTAGGGTCTCTAGGCGCTGGGGGCCGTCGGGAGGATTAAGCAAGCTATTGCCCAGAGTCACATGGTGCTGGGCTAATCTGCCGCCGGTGCCGGGGATCGAACCGTGATCCCCAGATTCCAGAGTCAGTCCCCCTGGCCGCGGCGCCACACCTCTTCCTGGATGTCAATTTTGAGAGAGAACAGCTAGGCTGTGGGTCTGATTAGCAGGCCCACAGCCAGGGAAAGTCGTAAACCAGTGAAGCAAAAAGCAAAAATCTGGGGTGACCATAGGATTGCAGACCCCACTCTCCTACAATGAGGACCAAGTACTGTTTCTCGTAATCACAGAAAATGCAAAGGCTATCTCTTTTCCCGTCCTACAGACCTCCCCCTGTGGGGTGCATATTTTCTGTACACAACTTCTTGTTTTGTCTCTCTTGTCCAGCCAGGCCATCAATGTGTTCGCTTTATCCCCGACCTCAGAGACGGTGCATGGTCACCCTGGCCTTCTTCTCCGCTATGCCACTTATTTCTTGCTCCTCAATATGGATTTAATGTTTAACATGAGTAGGTAGTACCCTTGTCTACCTATCCAATGTTTTAAGGCTAACCAGCCCGTCTCCAGGGTGTTATACCGGAGCCTCTGTTCTTTCCTCTTTACCCCAGTTATGGCCTGAACATACCCTCTAATCATGGTTTTCTATGCTTCTCACAGTACGCCTGCTGTTTCTACGGTGTCCACATTGTCCTGATAGTATGGTTGCGTTTGCTCTCTCAATTTGTCCCTAGTTTATTTGACCTTAAAGACCCATGGGTCTAGTCCTGGTGGCAGTATAGTGTCTCTAGTGGGCCCTGTCATTTACATCCCTAATGGAGAATGATCTGATATACCTAGCGCTCTGTGAATTGAACACCCGAACCACCCTGCGTCAGTGGAGTGTGTCATTAGATAGTCTAGGCGGGAATACCCTTCATGGGGTGCTGAATAAAACATATTGCCTGACCTCGGGGTTGTGTTCCCTCCAGACATCCAGAAGTCTGAGAGCCTCCACAAACGCTCTCAGAGGTTCCGTACCCCTTCCTCTGTCTGAGTTTGACACTCTGGCTGGGTCCATTGTAGCGTTTATGTCTCCGCCCAATACCTGGGTGCCACTTGGTAGGTCACTGCACTGAGAGTGGGCAGGGTGTCAGCATGTAATCTTGGTGGTATGTATACTGAGAATACATTGATGAGATGTCCGTCCCACAGCCCCATCAGCACCACGTATCTACCCATCTGATCACACCAATCTTTGTCAGGCACAAAGGATAGTGCAGTTCGAACTAATATTCCGGTTCCTCATGAGCCAGACGTAAACCTTGCATGCGCAAGGAGTTTGTATTCGCACCTGTCTAGAGATTTGCAATTTTTGCCCTTCAGATGAGTCCCCTTTATTAGTTCTATGTCTGGGGTGTGCCGCTTAAGATATTGCAGTACCGTAGTGTGTTTTATTTTGTTACCAAGGCCATTAATATTCCAGGTCATTATTTTCACATCGGTCCTGTCAAATGAGCGCTTTGGAGGATATCTCGGAGAGCTCATCCCCAAACCAATGTCTTCCCGGTATGTATCTGGCCTGGGGCCATCTATGTCTTTGCTGATGGGTGTGGTGACTTTGCCCTCCTCCCCTTAGGAGACCGCCACAGTTTTTTATGTGTGCAAAGCTGAACATCATTCTTAACTGCAAAACCAAACCCTCTTGAGTATGGTAACTTAACCTATAAACACCCAACTCCCCCCTCACTCTGCTACCCTGCACTGTGGGCTCTGAACCTCCCACCACACCAACCTGCAGAGTGCCTGTCGCCCCATAACAGTAACGCCGTTAATCAGGTGGGCTTAAGCAGCGAAAAGGCTTGTCCGCCACAACTCCCCTTACACATAAGACAGGTGCATTATCAATATTGCCCAATACTCATGGCAAGCGCCCACAATATATATAAGCCCAATACCAAAACAGTTGTAACTTAGCTGCCTAGGCAGGTTCTCAGCACCTGGTTCACGAAACGTCAGAAGTCGCCTATCAATCTGACAATTTGTCCCACTCAACAATCCTATATTCTTCTGCGACTCCCCTTCCCAGTTATTCAGTCTCTCCGACTCACTAAGTGTTCTGCAGTCCGAGAAAGTCCTTCCGCCTGGTCCGAGTCCAACTCTCTCCTGGTATGACCAGTGCATTGGTGGTATTATGTCTTTGCTGGGATTTCCCAGCTGTCCTCCAGCCGTCCAGCCAGTCTGACGCCTCCTCTGGGGTAGAGAAGTGACAAACTTTGCCTTCAGTAGCTATTTGAAGCTTTGCAGGGAAAAGCATAGAATATTTGATGTCCTTTGATTGAAGGGCTTTCTTGACCTCCAGGAAACTACGCCGTTGCTGCTGTATCTTCAGGGTAAAATCGGTAAATAAAGTAATAGTGGCATTTTCCAATTTGAGTAGTGGGGCACTCCGAGTCATCTGCAGGATCACATCCCTGTCCTGATAGTTAAAGATTCTCACTATGATGAGGCATGGCGGGGTCCCAGCCTCGGCCAAGTGCCCGAGACCCAATGAGCTTGCTCCACTGAAAAGTAGTTGGGATATTCCCCTAAGCTGAAACATCTTGGTTATTAGGTCTTCCACATATTGGTCTACCGCTGGCTTCTCTGCTTTTTGTGGTACCTCTATAATGCGGACATTGTTGCATCGAGAGTGCCCTTCCTAGTCTTCCAACTTGGCCTCTAACTAGTCATTCTAAAAATTGAAAAGAAGGAAAGCGGGGACTCCAGAGAGAGTAATACTATCATGTTCTTATCCAAAATAACCTGCCAACGCAGATCTACTGCCAAAAATATAATAAACCCCCCTCTAGCCCTGCCCGAAGCTGTGGGAAGCGCAAGCAGAAAGTACACCTTCTAACTTTCGAGGAAATACCTATTACTCACTTCCCATGTTTCCTATTAAGTAAATAATCTGAAAAGATGTAATAAACTCTACCCAGGTGCGATCAAATAATTTAGCCGAGAGCCCAGCAATGTTCGATGACACACTTTGTAGGGCCTTTTGATTACTTGCTCAAGTAGCCACAGCTGGGGTAACTGCAAGAGGGGCTACAGAAGGGGACACAGTAACTTCCTGACCAAGGTTAGACTTAGAAGAAGGTGGAGAGGGAAGAGTAGGAACTAGTCAGTCGCACATGTCAAGGCTACTCAGGGGCAAAACAAGATTCGCCAAGATTGCCATTCCAGGCTGGCCAGGGCTTGGTCTGGTACACCCATAACAGCACTGGGGCTTCCAGTCTGGGTAACCATTAGGGGAAAAAACCCTCTCTAATGGGAGCACAACAATACTTCGCTAATCTAGAGGCTTATAGGGGAATAATAAGGCTATAATGTGTGTCATCATCCCAGAGTTATTAAAATTGACCACCACACTATCCCAGGCCAGGTTTCTGGTCTCTGTCCACCCAGCTGACTCTACGGGTCATGATGATTGCATTAGGAATGCCACCTTCTCCCTGAACATGCTTCTGTATCCAGGTGGTCACTTTGTTTTTTTAACTCTTGATAAGGTTCAGAAGAGGAGTTGGATAGATGTAGAGCATTCACCGGAACAACTATATAAGGAGTTGCCTCAGGAGGCAAGTCAAGGATGCCCACAGAGTGCTGGGCCTGGGATGACGCCATGGGAATAGAAGAGCCCTCATCCACCATGATGGCATCCCCACCACCTCTCCCAGACCTTGAAGGGGGAACAGGAACACCTTGAGGATGGCTGACGTATCCTGCGGCATCAGCAGCTGGGTCAGTGTGCGCGCGGGGGGAGGGGGCTAACTTGAAGAGACTGATAAAAAGATTATCAAGTATCTCAACCATCTTGCTGGTGATGGTATAAAAGAAGTCATAAAGAGAGTGCCGCGAACCGATGAAGAAGTCACATATTGTCAGACTGACGAAGTGATGAATCTCAATTTTAATCCAGTTCCAAATGTTGATTATGAAAGATACATCTTCAACCAGGACCGCCAGAAAGTTGGTGAAACAATTGACGAATTTGTGACAGAACACACTCAGGCATGTTAAGTTCAATTAATTTAATGATGAAGAAGCTACGTGTCAGAGTTATTGATGGATGCTTGTCAGATTCATTCAGATGACAAATACTGAGAGAAACTCTTAGTCTGGAGCAAGTGTTTGTGGCTGCCAAAACTAAAGAGTGTTCTGATTAACAGCTGCGGACATGGAGGCCCGAGATGCCCAGAATTAATCAGTCATCCAAATTAGATCCAATCTGGGTAAGATTAAACATTATTGAAACTAGAATGTCTGAAATTCTATCCCTAACCAAAGAGGTTATGTCACAATTCAACAGAGTCCATCTGGAGCCAAAAGGGATCAATCATTTTTAATCCGCAAGACACTGCATCCCAGTGTAAATGTTGTGGATCCCCAGTGGGCCTCTGACCACTAGTTAAGAATCGGTGGCCTATGGTATCCAGACAATAGGAGACCTGTACAATTCAGATACATTAAAGACTTGCTAACATAACTCAGGCCTAAGGGATCACCATGGATCAAATCCTAAAGCTTAGCAGGCAGTTGTGACTTTAAACATCAAAATGGTTGAGGTAAGGTTGACACAGAGCTTCCCACGTGCAATACGTACCAACTTTTGTTCACACTCGGGAAAAGGTAAGAGGGAGATAATGCACCTCTACACGGAACTAAAGACTGAGCTCAAAACCTAACTACCAGGCTTGAGGGACAAAGGTTTGCATGATTTAGGTCAGATACTGACTGGTGTGGCAAAAGTCTGTGACCTATACCATACATGTTGAATTTCTATAAATACAAGGTAGCAACAAGAGAGAGGAATAGACTGTAGTGCTTGTCCTTTTCCCCAAACATATATATTAGAACAACTTGGACAAGACCTCGAGCAGATACAGGTCAGGGATATTACCCTGGCACCTGGTCATATGAAGATAACAACAGGTTGTTGTTGTTAAGAAACCCCTCACCCACCTACCTGGTAGGTGGCATGCTTTATCATCGGGGCCCAGCTGGATCACCGAGTGCTATCCAGCTGTGCTGCAACGCCTAGCTACAGCGGAGCGGGACTCGTGTGAAAGTGAACGTGCTATGTGAGGTGAATTATGTGCTAAAAATGCCTATAGGAAATTCCCTTTTAAAAGTTTTAATTGATGGGTCCTATGGCATGGGTAAAAACATTGGTAGGATATAATTGAGGGAAAAATGTCCCTCTATATCTCAATCAAGAAGTGTAGGTCTACTAGTTTCAGCCTTCTACGATAGTCGTGAGGTTTTCATCAGGACCAATAGTGTGAGTGGCCAAAAAAGGTTTGAGTGGCCACTGCGGAGTGTAGGTATATCAACGCGCAACCTAAAGTGCGTTGTGTATGTAGTGTATCAATAAACTCACAGATCCTGTACGTAAAGTATCTGAAAAGAAAACAGTATAATGCAAAGCATATTTTATCATCGTAATCAGAATCGCTTATATTGTGCTTGTGGTGAGCGAATAATGCCCAGATGGAAATACCGGCTTCTTTCATACATCATGCATGTCAGGATCAAGTGCGGCAGGTATGCGAGCGCTGAAAAAAACCTTGTGAGGCTACGATGTGCCAAGGTGGACTTTTATCGACTACTAGTACAATGCTAGGGCTGTATCTCATCTTTCTCCTCTTCATTTTTGGAGCTTAAACTGTAGATCGCTTCCCAAGAACAAATTACACATTTATGATTTCATAAGTGATGAATCTCCTGATGCACTGTTTCTGACCGAGACCTGGCTACATGCTAGCTCGGGTCCGGATATTGCCACAGCTATCCCTCCTAATTATGTTGCGTTGCATCAGGATAGACCCTCCGGTAAAGGTGGTGGAGGAATCGCAATCATTTTTAAATCTATTTATCAATGTAAACTGGAACATGTACATCTTCCAGGTAGTGAGGCAGCATTATTTAAATTAAGGATTAATCCCCGATTGACGCTTTCCGGTCTGCTAATTTATCGGCCGCCCGGGAATGCAGCTTCGTGGATTCCCTCCCTTGTTGATTGCCTTTCAGCAACACTATTGAAATCAAACAATTTCACTATTCTTGGTGATTTAAATATCCACTTGGAAGACGTTAATAACCCCCTGAACAAATCTTTGTTATCTGGTTTTGAGGTTTTTAATCTCAAACTTTGTAATTCAGGGGCTACCCATATCGCAGGCCACCTCTTGGACCCTATTATTTCCACTCTTCCGTTTGATTGTACTCAATCGGCGCGTCCGTTACATTGGTCTGATCACTATGCGATACACTTTATGCTACCTTCTGGTCTTTTTTCAGCCAGTGTTCATGTGGAGGAAATTAAATCGTCCTATCGATGGGATAGGCTCGACATGGTTGCTTTTAATTTGCATTTGACTGACTCCATTCCGGCTTCTGTCAAGACAGATCAGGATCTGAACATTCCTATTTCTTGCTGGCTGACAGATGCCGTGACTGCTCTTGCTCCCCGCTCTAGTAGCAAGTACAGATCCCTACGCCCCCCTGCACCTTGGTTTTCTGACGAGTTGAAAATTCAACGTGCCAAATGCAAAGCCCTGGAGAGGAAGTGGAGGATTTCATATTCCGCCTCTTGCAAGGTGACTTATAAAGATGAGTTGAAAGTCTATCATGCAAATTGCAAACGTGCCAAGGCCACTTACATCGCTTCTACTATTACTCAAGCGCAAAATTGTCCTCGGACTCTTTTCGCCACTGTAAAGAAACTTACAGGAGCAGACACTATCCCCTCCGTGCCGGCTTTGAATGGCACACAATGTAATGCCATTGCGGATTTTTTTATATCCAAGGTTGAGGGTATCCATCAATCTTTGGCCTCCCTTCCATTGCCAATTGAGTCCCCCCAATTTGGCTCTCCCTGCAGTGTTTTCTTCTCTCGCACTGTATTCATTCACAATTGGTTACCATTTGATGACTCCTCTTTCCTGTCCTGTCTAAATAGTATCAGGTCTGGCTCCCCTCGGGACCCAGTTCCTATGAAGATACTAAAACAACTAGACCTTGAACCACGGAGATTCTTAATGAGGCTATTAAACATCTCTCTTACTGAATCTCGGGTGGCACAGGATTGGAAACATGCCATGGTAGTTCCTCTGCTCAAAAAATCTGGTGCTGACATTACAAACCTTGCCAACTTCAGGCCTATATCCCTGCTGCCAGCTTGCTCCAAAATATTGGAACGCCATGTTAACACCCAGCTTAATGAGTTTGTTGAAAACGTGGGATATCTCCATCCATCCCAGTCAGGCTTTCGCGCTAACTATTCCACCGAATCCGCACTCCTTGGGGTGACTGAGCGACTCCGACACGGTATCGATTGCGGTGAGACCTTTGCGCTTATTCTTCTTGATTTAAGCGCTGCATTCGATACCGTGTCCCATCCCATTCTTTTGGAGTCCCTCCGCTCCCTTGGTGTTGATGGATCTGCGCTTGCCTGGGTGGCCTCATTTCTTAATGAGCGCACCTTTCAGGTTTTCTCAAACAAGGCTGAATCTGCGATTCATTTTTCAGCTTACGGCGTCCCTCAAGGGTCTATATTAAGCCCATTGTTGTTTAATATTTACATCAGACCTCTTGCTTCCATCGTAGAGGACGCCGGTCTGTCCATATATTCATATGCAGACACGCAGATCGTGTTCTCCCTTTCTAGCAGCAGGGTTCAGGAAGTTTCTGCCCTTAAAGTTGGCTTATCTCGCGTTGCAGCTTGGATGCAAGACCATCTGCTGAAGCTAAACGGCGAGAAGACGGAGGTTATTATATTAGGCAAGCATAAAGATCTGTGGGGCTCTAGACATTGGCCATGTGATATGGGTCCTCTGCCTACCCCTGTGCCTGTCGCTCGTAACCTCGGAGTCCTGCTTGACGACAAACTTTCGATGAGGCAGCAGGTGACCAAGGTCGCTGCAGTCTGTTTTAACACCTTACGATGGCTGCAGAAGATCCTATGGATGCTGCCTGAGTCCACCCGAAGAACCGTCGTACAGGCCCTTGTGATGTCTCGCATTGACTATGGCAACGTGCTTTATCTTGGAGCGGATAAAGCAACAATTTATAAACTCCAAGTGGTACAGAATTCAGCTGCTCGCCTCTTGCGTAATGTTCCACGGAGAACGTCCGCAATGCAAGCCTTGCGTGATCTGCACTGGCTGAGAATTTCAGATCGTGTGACTTTCAAAACACTGTTTTTTGTTCAAGATCCGTCAGGGTTCTGCCCCTACCTATCTGCATAACCTTGCCCAGCCTTATTTACCTGGCCGTCTTTTAAGATCATCTAACAACGGCAATTTTTTGATTCCAAGAGTCCGACTGGCAAAAATGGGAGGTCGCTCATTCGCATATCTTGGGCCTAAGATGTGGAATGCTCTCCCGCTGGCGTTAAAAACAGAAACTAATCTTCTGTCTTTTCGTAAAAAGTTGAAGACCTTTCTGTTTTGATTTCTCTCCTTTGTGATCTCTTTTGCGCCTGTCTGATTTCTCTCTTCAGTCTGTCCCTGGCGCCGGGAAACCCATTGCGGGTAGCTGTGCGCAATACAAATTCAATCAAATAAAATAAATAAATGCTCTTATGGTGCCTAGAAATATAACTATGGCACATCCTGTGTGGGTATACTTCTATATTAAAATAATATCAGAGAAATAGCGCGTGGTATGTGTTTTGGAATCCATTCGTCATGTGCAAAGACAAAACGGGAAAAAAAGCGCAACAAAGAAGACCGTCGCTCACTTTATCTTTACGGGTATCTTGGTACAGGGATCCTGTCACACGTTGAAGTGCTAGGGGACCCTGTAGATAGGTAGGAAAATAGTTGCGATCAGGTGTTTAAGTTCGTAAGTTCATAATGAAGGCGATAGACAGCCAAAAAAGGTTGCAGTACGCCGGTAAATGGGTAGCTGTTACTCATGTTTGTCTCCTCTAGCGGAACTTCCAAACCTAGTACATGGATCAGGACCCGACAACTGAGCGGTCCCGGTAACTGTTTGTAATAGGGAGGTTGTAGCAGCACGTGATCGCGAGTGCGAGACACATGGGTGTCTGCATCTAGACTGCTGACTTAATCAAACGTAGCGGCTCAGAGTGGGGGGGGGGGACACAGCGCATGCGTGGAGCACTGGAACTTTATTGACAAACGTTTATAGTGAGCTAAGCGTAATAAGCGTTCCCCAGTAATTAAAGTTGATAAATACATGTATTTAGGTAAAATGACTGGAAAAACAAAAAAGTCGTTGCTGGGTGTAGAGGAGTGCATAAGTGGACCGTCGAACCAGTATTAGGAACCGCCAGGATGCCCAAGGCGGTCTGGTCACAAAGCCCCGGAAAATGCCCTTAAAGAGTAACCAATACCCCGCGCCACCAAGGAGGTCATGAATGGAATGCGGAAAAATCACATTAAGTGTACTCGATGTGCTTTTTATGCTAATTATTTATGTGAATGGCGGTGTTTAGCTTTCAACTCTGGGGACCAACACTTAACCAATCACCACTAGACAGGGTAGTACCAGGTCGCTGGCGTTGTCATATGTCTATACAGGGATAGGAAGAAAGGGATGAAGTGTTAATCCAATTCATCAAGGGCTTCTCATTCTGGCAGGAATAGGATTGGGTGCCAGCGATGGTAGTCCATGTTTGTGCGATCAAGTAACAGTAACAGAGGTTGACAAACATGTATATTGGCAATGAAAGTTTAAGATAAGTGCCCGTGGTCAGGGTCTTTGAATTGAATTCCAGGGGACATTATCATTGAGGCCAGTAACGTGGGTCTGGAGTCTATACACCCAACGTTGTTC
Source organism: Lissotriton helveticus (assembly GCF_964261635.1). NCBI lineage: Eukaryota > Metazoa > Chordata > Amphibia > Caudata > Salamandridae > Lissotriton > Lissotriton helveticus. The sequence goes on from NC_136061.1 coordinate 1,427,653,503, forward strand.
CTTCTCAAGCAGAGCATTCTGTAGGTTATGTCTATTGCTCTCTAGCTGCTCTATGACAACCCATATCATGTCATTTGTAGTATGTCCTGCAGTGAGGAAGTGGTCAGTTAGTTTGGTAGTGTTGCGCTTGCACCGGATATTGCTTCTATGCTCGCAGATCCTGGTTTTGACTTTCCTGGAGGTCATGCCAATGTATCTTAGGCTGCACGGACATATGATCATGTAAACAACGTTGGCCAAATTACAATTAGTGTGTTTGCGGATCTGCCATGTTTTGCCTGGCTCGAGACTCAAGTTCTTCGTTGTCTTTGTTAAGTGGCACACACTGCAATTAAAATAGGCAAAATGTCTAGTGATGTTTGACAGACCCCAAGAGTTAAGGACTGTCTGGTCTCTGTTGAGATTTTGTCGGGGGCGCGTGGCTACCAGACTGTCACGTAGGTTTTGTGATCTTTTGTAGGAAAATAACGGATTTTCCAGAGGTCAGTATCTTCCAATTGCTCTGGATGATTTTGGCAACTTTGGTAGAGATGGAATTGTACGTTGTTACGCAGGTTAGTGGGATAGTTGTGTCTTGTTTTACTGTGGGTTTTGATTCCTTGCCCGTTTTTGTGCCTTCTGGACGATTCTTTTAGGGTAGCCTCTGTTAGTTAGTTTCTGTGTTAGGGCTTGTTATTGTATTTTGTAGTCTCTGATCTCACTACAATTTCGCCTCAGTCTTAGGTACTGCACATATGGAAGATTTTCGCGTAAAGGTCTGGGATGAAAGCTTTCATACCTGAGCAGGGAGGTTCTTGCCATGGGCTTGAAGTGTGTTTTCATTGATAGGGTGCCATGGTGTGCTTGTATGTCCACATCTAGGAACGTTATACTTTCCCTGCTCATGGAGTGGGTAAACCTGAGATTAGGGTCAAGTGTGTTGATCCAGGTCAAAAATGCTGCTAATTTTTGTTCAGTGCCTTGCCAGATAAACAGGACATTGTCGATGTACCTCTTGTAGAACGCCAGTTCCTCATGGAAAGGAGATGCTGTATTGACGATATGTTTGGATTCAAAATTGGACACATACAATCCTGCAACGCTCGGCGCGAATGTGCTGCCCATAGATGTACCATACTGTTGTAAGTACAGTGTACCTTCATATTCAAAAAAGTTGTCTTTTAAAGCTAGTTCAGCACATTGTAAGATGAAGCTTCTTGGTGTTCTGTAGGGCCAGTCTGCTTGTTCCAGTGCGGTCTGAAGGACATCCAAAGTGTTGTCTTGAGGCAGACTGGTGTACAGGCTTTCAATATCCATACTGGCAAGGATAGATGTAGATGGGTCAAATGGGATGTCTTTTATCTGAGCCGGTAGGTCTTTGGAGTCTTTTAGGTATGCAGGTGTAGCTTGTACCAGTGGCTGCAGAAACAAAATTGCAGAAGCGCGATAGTGATTCAAGAAGTGATCCGATTCCCGAAACGATCGGGCGGCCAGGTGGTGGGTTTTTGTTCTTATGAATCTTTGGTATTGTATAAAAGTAGGGGATCCGTTTTTCTCCAGAGGTAAGATATAAGGCTTCTTGTCTGCTGATGTCGCCATTTGCTTCAGCTTCTAAAACCAAGGTGTCGATTTTGGTTTTCAAACTGTGTGTTGGATCATGGTCAAGTTGTTTGTAATTTTTTTCATCATCCAGTAGTCGTAGGCACTCATGATGGTATGCTTCTTTGTTCTGTAGGACAATGCCCCCTCCCTTGTCTGCTGGTTTTATGACGATGGTGTCATTGTTTTTTAAGCTGTTTATGGCAGCAAACTGGTTGGCACTGGTGTTTCGGTTAAGTCTTCGATGGCATTGTAAGTGGCTGGTTCGAACGTTAATAGCTCAACAGGGGTTGTGTGAGGCGGAGGTACGAATTTTGATTTTAGTTTAAGGTTTGTGTCCCCCTTATCCAGTGTTTGTGTTGTACTCTGCTCCCGATTTTCAAAGAATGCTTTTAGTCTCAGTTTACGGAAAAATTCAGAGAGCTCACAGTGAAGTTTAAATTTATCCAGTCTGGATGTTGGTGAAAAACCCAAACCTTTTTATGTGGGCAGATAAGTTGGTCACTAATGTTTGGATGTGCTCGGGCCGGGTTGTTTGCTCTGTGTGTTGGCACTTGGGTTCTCGTCCTCTTCCCAGTGTACTTGCCTCCTTCCTCGTCTTCTGCCCCGTCCTCTTCGGCCCGGTTCTAAAAAATGAAACCTCTGGTTTGGATTGCCGAACTGCATTTGTGGTGCTGTAAAAGCGGGGTTCCATTCATTCATCATGTGGGGGTTCATAGGAGGTAGCAGGTTTGGGTGAGGACCGAAAAAGTTAGCGTGCCCCCCAGGGTTTGTATGGGGCCAATTTTGTCGCCAGTTCATATTTTGGCCTCGTCCTTTTTGTTTGTTTTTGTAATTACTATTGTACGACCCATGGCTTCCACTGCTTGAGCCACTGCTTATTGATGATCCTTCGTCTGAGGATATTGAGTTTCCTGTTTTGTTAGGAGTTTTATAGTCAGCGTCAGAGTATGAATAAGTTTTTACAAATGAGAATTTCTTAAGATCTTTCTGGAACTGCTGGATTTTGGACCAGGTTAGGTCATCTTTATATTCAGTCATTTCTTTATTGACTTCGTCAAGTTTCTTTTTAAATGACGTCAAGGCGGTTTTGTAATGACTCTCCGTAGCCTGGATGTCTATTAATAGGGCATCCGACAATCTCTTTGCTGTCCGTATTATCAAAATGATCCAGTCTCTGGTGCAATGCCATGCAATCTGTGCCAAGTCACGACGGAAAGATGTGTCGTCCAGAAAAATGCAAACAAACAGTTACCGGGACCGCTCAGTTGCCGGGTCCTGATCCATGTACTAGGTTTGGAAGTTCCGCTAGAGGAGACAAACAGGAGTAACAGCTACCCATTTACCGGCGTACTGCAACTTTTTTGGCTGTCTATCGCCTTCATTACGAACTTACGAACTTAAACACCTGATCGCAACTATTTTCCTACCTATCTACAGGGTCCCCTAGCACTTCAACGTGTGACACGATCCCTGTACCAAGATACCCGTAAAGATAAAGTGAGCGACGTTCTTCTTTGTTACGTGTTATTTGCCCCGTTTTGTCTTTGCACATGACAAATGAATTCCAACACACATACCACGCGCTATTTCTCTGATATTATTTTAATATAGAAGTATACCCACACAGGATGTGCCATAGTTATATTTCTAGGCACCATAAGAGCATTGTACTAGTAGTCGATAAAAGTCTACCTTGGCACATCGTAGCCACGCAAGGTTTTTTTCAGCGCTCGCATACCTGCCGCACTTGATTCTGACATGCATGATGTATGAAAGAAGCAGGTATTTCCACCTGGGCATTATTCGCTCACCACAAGCACAATATAAGTGATTCTGATTATGATGATAAAATATGCTTCGCATTATAATGTTTTATTTTCAGATACTTTACGTACAGGATCTGTGAGTATATTGATCCACTACATACACAACGCGCTTTAGGGTGCTTTGCATTATACTGTTTTCTTTTCAGATAATTTACGTACAGGATCTGTGAGTATATTGATCCACTACATACACAACGCGCCTTAGGGTGCGCGTTGATATACCTATTGGTCCTGATGAAAGCCTCATGACTATCGTAGAAGGCTGAAACTAGTAGACCTACACTTCTTGATTGAGATATAGAGGGACATTTTTCTCTCAATTATATCCTACCTATGTTTTTACCCATGACATAGGACCCTTTAATTAAAACTTTTAAAAGGGAAATTCCTATAGGCATTTTTAGCACATAATTTACCTCACATAGCACGTTCACTTTCACACGAAATCCCGCTCCGCTGTAGACAGGCGTTGCAGCAGAGCTGGATTGCACTCGGTGATCCAGCTGGGCCCCGATGATGAAGCATGCCACCTACCAGGTAGGTGGGTGAGGGGTTTCTAAACAACAACAACAACCTGTTGTTATCATCATATGACCAGGTGCCAGGGTAATATCCCTGACCTGTACCTGCTCGAGGTCTTGTCCAAGTTGTTCTAGTATACATTTCTATAAATGCCAGATTTAAAAAGCAGCTGTTAATAATGGTAAATACGATATCAATGTATGTCATGATATAATAACAAACTTGCATTGCTGTTGTTGAATGCACCCGATATGACCTCCCCATCAACCCAGAGTCAGAAATATGTGGCCAGGCAGGCCCCGCGACCTAGGCCGGAAACAACTGATTGACAGATCAAAGGGGGTGGCACGTAGCCTGTAGACAAATGCACAAACAGGAAAAATCCAGATAGATACCCGCGGATAGGCAGTGACACCAAAATCGGCAGAGGAGATTGGTCCCAATAAAACATGTGTGGCCGTAGGGGCGCGCATTCCCAAAACACCATAAAGTCTGATGCCACACAAAGTTAGGACCACCTAGCCAATCAGAACACAGCATGCACACTACACAGAGATCAAGCGTTTCCCGTACAGGACATCTGGACACGTACCCCCTGGCCCGCATTGTGTCCACGCAAAGTCAAGACCCACCTGCGCCTCTTATCAGGAGGTCAAAGTTAGGTCTCTGTGCCAAGGCCTAGATTTGATTCACCAGAGGAATGTAGAAATGGCTTATGATGCTTCGGGTAATGTATAAAATGACAGCCAAAACAGATGCGCTTTGAGACAGTCTTCCAACCCCGACTCTGTTGCCTACTCTTCCAGCTGCTACGTTTAATTAAACCAACTGCTCGTGGTTTGCCTAATGCCTTGGATTATTCTTTTAAGGTAAAGTCACATTCGAGCAACACAGTAATTTCTTGCTCAGAACATATTTGACCCCCCAAAAAAACTGCCTAAAATGTACCCTCCGTAACATGCGAATGCACTAGATGTGGACTCAGGGGAATGCATTTCTTCCATAGAGTTTGAAAAAGCCAAATTATTACTGGGAGAAAATAACGGGTGCTCTGGAGAAATCAATGGACAGGACATCAATTTAGAAATTTTGCTTACTTGGTCAAATTCCCCGACCTTAGGCATAAAGGTAGGGTAGGGAAACATCCTTTATTACAAAGCCAGAATTACACTGGGCCTTTACAATGCCTGGCAATAGATTGAACGAGTCGTTAAGGCGCATTCGTTTAGCACAGAAGTCGCTGCAATGACTTGCTTTAGGGGGGGCGCATTGGTGGAGTGTTGTCGGATTTTAAGTCCAACACCTTCCCTAACGTTCCGCAGACTGGAGTTGGAATAGTGAACTAAACTATTCCAAAGTCCAGTGCCTCCCTAAGGCAAGTCGTCATAACGACTTGACTACTAAAGGAACGTGTCGTAATGTCGCGTTCATTCTAATGCCAGCGTCGTAAAGTCATGCGTGCTAAACACATGTGGGTTTCCGTCATGTAACTGGTTAGGAATAAATTCCTTGATTTGGCACAGGTAGTGATAAAAAAATGGCTAGCGCAGGCATGGAATTTCTCAAGGGAACCCAAGTTAACAAAATGTGGTAGACATGTAACAAAGAGTAGAAGGGGAGGTGAAACTTTATGGAATAGTGCAAGGGAAAGGGGAAAACTGTGCTTGGAAGTACACGTGTCATTTAGAAACGCAACAAAGGAAGACAAGTCACCCTGAAGGCAACAACGTGTAAACATGGAGTTTGATTGCTTTAAATTAAGGACCCTTTGAATTAATAATTTTGTTGGAAAGTTTTAACAACACACAATGGTTAGATGATTGTGCAGAACAACAATCTAGGTTATCAGCACAATGTGCAATACCTGTAAGACGTGGACTGTTGAGGCATTTGTACTGTATATACTTCAGAAAAAGCAATCATTTTGTGAAAACAAAATGGCTGAAAAGCTACAGAACTTGAAAAACATGTCAGATGACACCCTTGCTTTGCACAAACCTATGTTACTCATTGATGTCCAAGATAAAAGGAACAAACTCAAAAGTATTGCTGAGTGCATGATTCAGTCTGCCCACCACCCTAAATACTTCAGTTTAATTTTACATTGAAGAGTCATGTCTTGAGGAAAATAAATTCTGCTTTAATGCCAAAAAGGAGTTCTTATTTCCAAAAAGATGCTCAGTGAACACTGACATACATTAACACACACAGTGCCATAACATGTTAATAATACACAATATAGTCATTTAGGAGCAACAATAGTGTAATCGAAATACAAGTATGATACACTAGAAAATGAAACATTATGAAACTGATAAAATCTCATTTTCCTTGAATGAAACATGGAATGGCTTTCTTTAACCAACAGTTAGTGCTTAACAATTACAGCTAAACTGCTGACGATATAGCAAATGTAGTATTCAATGACTTACAGATGTTCCCGGGGCCACCCTGGACACTATTACAGGCATTTTCTGATCATATCCACCCTACAAAAATAAAAGATTAATGGTGAAACACTACTGATTCAACAAAAACAATCTTATGATGCGTCTGATTCTACAAAGAAGGTTCCTGACCTTCACATTGAAACCGAACCTTCCATTTTCATCCGGTCTCATCCGAATCAAAACTAAGTTGTCTTGTGGTATCACTCCATTGGGCTATAGAAAAGAAAGAGATTTAAAAATCACAGTATTTGCAAAGAAAAATAAGTATATTCATGAATTTCAACTGGAGTTAAACGAAATTGTCAATGCAGATGTTTCAAAAAAGGATTAACGTAAAGTCACCATGTACTAGGCACAGAGAAAATGAAAGAGTCTTAACTTGGCAGCACCAGAATATGTCAACCTAAAACCAAATAGTATTTGAAATCGATTGTACTGCAGAAAATACATTAACAAAACTGAATACAGATGTACACAAACACACATGCTTATTAAGCACTGAAAGCATCCCTATTGGTGTAACAAGTTAAATTGCAGAGAGGAGCAGATCTTTTAATTATAAAGGTTTCTTTTATTAAAGTAAAAGTAGCGCAATTTGAAAATAAGTCCATTTGAAACTGCCTAAATTATTTAATATGTACCGAACCTACCTTTTTCACTTAGCAATAGTGTGTTTTTATCCATAAAGAGAACTAGAAATATACACTGCTATACAGCAGTACTTAATGCGACACACCAACTAGATCAGATATAATGACAGGGACAATGCATATTAAAATGACTTTTCAAATAGGTTTCGCTCTGTAACACATCTGCAACGGTTTCCCTCAGGGTTATGGTCTCCAGCTAGGGTGAATTTGTGAATACATGCAACAATGGTACCAAGACGTGTTCCTGGATTAGGGTAGAATAGGTTTATGCTACTACTTTATCAAGTTTATTTTGGAGAATTCAAAAGTCACAGCATAGCTCTAAAGTTTTTAAATTCACGAACAAGTTACTTACGTTCGGTAACGCAGTATCTGGTAGAGACTATCTAGCTGCAGATTCCTTACCTTTGAATTTCCCAGGCGTCGGGCTGGATCCGGAAACTTCTGCTGAGCAATACCCTTGCGGCGACGTTGGGTGGCTCCATCCGGCTCTGCGTGACGTCGTTGGCATCTGTAGCGTCGGTTATGACGTTGCGGTGCCTATATAGGCACCAACCAGGCACGCAGATGCCAGAAGCGCAGAGCCACAAAGTGACTGACGTAAACGTGTGCAAAGCGGGGCGGCATGGGTGGAGCTATAAGTAATCGGCAGCTAGATAGAGTCTCTACCAGACAATGTGATACCGGATGTAAGTAACTACTTTATATCATCGAGACTTCTAGCTGCAGATTCCTTACCTTTGAATCAGATAACCGAGCCATACTATCCCGGCGGTGGGTTGGGGACTTATGACTTAGTCTCAGAAGTCTTGCAGGACTGAATGGGCAAAGTGCCCATCCCTGCGTACTTGATCATCAAGGTAATAATGTTTTGCGAATGTGTGCAGTGATGCCCATGTCGCTGCCTGACAGATGTATTTTTTTTATTTTTTAGTTTCATATAGCACGTACTAGACCAAAGCCATCGGGTATCAGAGCACTTTACATAGCACCAGTTTAGTTACAGAAGGGCACATCCATTTTTGTTAGGTGATTTGCCCCGAATCACAAGATGTTGAGCGTTGTTGCCGAGACTCGACCCCGAATCACAGGATGTTGAGCGTCGTTGCAGAGACTCGAACTAGGTGCTCCAGCTTCGAGGTCGACCACTCTAGCTGTAAGGCTACATCCTCGTCTTAGACAGGGACACCCTGGGCCAAGGCTGTAGTCGCAGTCTTTCCCCTGGTGGAATGGGCCCTTAATCCCTCAGGGGGCTGTTTCTGCGCCAAGGCATAACAGATTTTAATGCAGAGAACAACCCAGTGAGAGATGGTTCTTTTCTGCACTTCCTTTCCCTTCTATGCTCCCACATACCCCACAAAGAGATGGTCATCCACCTGAAACTCTTTTGTGCGGTCAAGGTAGAACGACAACGCTCTTTTTGGGTCCAGTCGGTGGAGACGCGCCTCTTCCTTAGAGGGATGTGGGGGAGTAAAGAAGGAGGGCAAAGTAATGGATTGGCCCAGATTAAATGGGGTCACAACATTTGGTAAAATTGATGCCCCGGTGCGAAGCACCACTTTGTTCAGAAAGGACATAAGATAAGGAGGCGAGCTGGATGAAGCCTGCAATTCACTCACCCTCCGGGCCGATGTAATCGCCACTAAGAAGGCTGTTTTGATGGTCAACAGCCGGCGGGGGAAATTGCGCAAAGGCTCGAAAGGAGCACTCATCAGGTAAGTGAGGATCAAATTAAGGTCCCATTGCGGCATACTAAGGGCGAGGGTGGAAATAAATGAGTCAACCCTTTTAGACATCTATTTACAATAGGAGATTTAAGGAGAGAAGGCTGGTCTGACAGCCACAAAAAAGCAGACAGAGCAGAAAGATAACCCTTGAGATTTCCCAAAGCAGAGCCCTGCTGGGCAAGGGTTAGAATGAATAAAAAGGACAGTAGAAAGAGGAGCAGAAAGAGGGTCAATAGACCTCTCTGAACAGTCTAAAAAAAAATTCTTCCAACGGCAGGCGTATACCTTCCTAGAGGAGGGCCGCCTGAATAACATTACAAACTTCGGGAGGAAGGTCAAAAGCCATCAACACTTGCTGCTCAATCTCCACACATTGAGGTCCATAGTTGACAAGTTTGGGTGAAGAACCCTCCCCTGCTGCTACGTCAGAAGATCCTCCCGAAGGGGCAGCCTGATCGGAGGATCGACACTCATGCTAAGAAGCTCTGGATACCAGACTCTCCTTGCCCAATCCGGTGCCATAAGGATGACTTCGGCCCAGTCGCTCCTGATCTTCTTCAGAACCCTGGGCAGGAGTGGTGTGGGTTGAAAGGCATACAACAGGCCTGAGCTCCTCTCATGATGAAACGTGTTGCAGAGTGATAGCCGCCTTGGAAACTCCAGCGCGCAGTACTGCTGACATTGCACCTTCTCTTCGGAGGCGAAAAAATCTAACCAAGGTTCTCCCCACTGCTGTAAGAGACCTTGCGCCACCTCTGACTGGAGATGACATTCGTGATCCTGAAGGGATTGACGGTTAAGATCGTCTGCCCTGGCGTTCAGAGAACCTGCCAGGTGTTGAACCACCAGGGTTATGCCCTGCTGTTCCAGCCATGTCTAGAGACGCATGGCCTCTCGACAAAGGGTCCACGGCCCCACACCGCCCAGCTTGTTGAAGTACCACATAGTGGTGGTGTTGTCCGTGAACGCCTGCACCAGCTTTACCTTGACAGAGGAAGAAATGCTTTCAATGCCAACCGAATCGCTTGGAGCTCCAACAAGTTTATGTGGAGTCCCGTCTCCGCCGGACACCAGTGGCCCCTGATCTCCACCTCTCCCATATGGCCGCCCCATCCCAGAAGTGACGCATCCGCCACAAATGTGAAATCTGGTTGGGGAAGGGAGAGAGGTCTGCCGCTGACCCAATCGCAGTTTGTTAACCACCACTGCAGATGCTTTGTAGTTCCTTCCGAGATCTGAACCACATTGGTGAGATTTCCCCAATGCTGTGCCCACTGGAACTTCAAGTCCCACTGCAGAGGCCGCAATCGCCACCTGGCATGTCTTACCAGCTGGATACAGGAGGCCATGCGACCCAACAGCCTCAGAGTCAACCTCACCGAAATCCAGGAGAGAGGCTGAAAAATTGGAATCATAACCTGAATAACCTGGACTCGCAGCTCAGGAGGATAAGCCTGAAACTGCACGGTGTCCAGAACAGCTTTGATGACAGGGAGCATCTGAGGCCTCAGGTGTGACTTCGGCAGGTTTATCAACACGACCAGCGAATGCAGGAGGTCCGCCGGAGTCTGAAAATTGGGAGACGACTGTCTGGGGCGAGGACGTCATCAACAGCCAGGCGTCTAAGTAGGGAAAGACTGACACCCCTAACCTGCGTAGATGTGCTGTAACCAGCGCCATCACCTTGGTGAACACCCGTGGGGCACTGGTAAGACCGAAGGGGATCACTGTAAACTGAAAGTGCTTGTGGCCTACCTTGAACCGCAGGTAACGCCTGTGGCCCGGCAGGATGGGAATGTCAAAATACACATCCTGCAGGTCCCACCATCCAGTTTCCGTGCTCTAGGGCAGAAAAGACCTGAGCCACTATGAGCATTCTGAATTTCTCCTTTTTGAGGAAGAGATTGACAGTCTGAAGATCTAAAATGGGCCGCAGCCCCTCCTTCTTTGGAATCAGAAAGTAGCAGGATTAACATCCACTGCCTACTTCTGAAACTGGGAACCTTTCTATAGCTCCTTTGGCCTAGGGAGCTGTAACTTCCTCTTGGAGCAACTTTAATGATCCTCCGCCAGCTGTTCTTGAGTTGGCGGAATAGGAGGAGGAAAAGAAAGGAAAGGAAAGGAAGAGAACAGCCCTCATGGACGATCTGCAAGACCTACTTGTCTGTTGTTATAGATCTCCAGCGGGGGAGATGATAAATTCTCCCACTCACTCGAGTAGTGTGGTCCTGCAGAATCAGCCTAGGCGTGCTTGGAGGCTTCTGCTGCTGGGCAGTGTGGTAAAGGACTTCTGGCCTCCATTCCGAGGACGGAATGTACCGCGTCCACGTACAGCTTCTGTAGTTTGAGCGGGACAGTGGCTAGGATAGGGCTGACGTGGCTGGAAATCCCTTCCGTTGCCTTGAAAGGGGAGAAAGGAAGACTGGCCACAAGGAGTGGAAGAGAGGCCCAAGGATCTGGCCGTTGCTTGAACCTGCCAGGGCAGAGTCTGCCTTTTCCCTAAAAAGGCAGGTTCAATCAAAGGGCATGTCCATAAAATTGGCTTGGACATCTCCAGAGAAGCCACTTGTACGAAGCCACGCATGGTGCCTCAAGGCCACTGTCGTTGAAATCAACCTGCCCAGCGAATAGGTAATATCCAAACCACACCCTATGGTGAATTTTGCTGCATCTCTCCCGTCCTTGACAGCTTGGGAAAGCACAGCTCGGGCCTCCTCCGGGACTTGTGGAAGAACTTGTGCAACCGTCTTCCAAAGAGAATGGGAAAACGGCCCAACAAGCATGCAGTATTCACCGACCGCAATGCCAGACTGAGTCTCGCTTAGTGGTGTCGACTGCCGGGCAGCGGGCAACTTCACCGCTTGCTCACTCAAGGTCCTTGGGACTATCGCCAGACAGTACGAACAGGACTTAGAATTGTGGTCCCGTTCAAGACACCACAGACATACATGGTGGGGATCGGTGACAGACATCATGCGGGAACAAGTCCTGCATGGTTTAAAAACTGTCTTTCTACCAGACATCCCTCGCACATGAAGTCCTATCTCAAAAATTTCAACAAAAGTTGAGAAAAAACCCTGTCAAAAAGCGGCAGAGGGGTAGCTCCTACCGGATCGGCGCTTAACTGGTGCGGAAAGAAAAGAAATGACATCCGCACGTCTGGGTAGCGCCTATATAGGCACGGCAACTACATATCCGACACCGATGTCACGCGGAGCCGAATGGAGCCACTCTACGTCGCACGCAAGAGGTATTGCTCGGCATAAGTTTCTCGATCCAGCCTGATGCTTGGGAAATTTAAAGGTAAGGAAACTGCAGCTAGAAGTCTCTTTCAGATATAAATACATATCTGCAGTTACATCTCAACTGACCCGCATAGTTTTATCTCTGTACTTGGAAGGTGCACAAACAAGCTTCTCTTTGGAGTTTAAGTTATCACTTTCTAAGGCAGCCTGTCATCACAAACCTGTCTTGCCAAGCCAGCATATATTACTTTGCTGGTATAGTTAGACTGATTACCCACAATTTGGAATACATTTAATATTTAACAATTTTCATCTTGAATAGCTAGCACTATACTGAGCAGGAAAAAGTACTGCTGTCATCTCTTCCTCAGGCATGTATTCCACATATTAGTGAAATTCAGTCCAACAACGGCAAACTTCTCTTCCAATACCAGCTCAACTGCTTGTTTTGCAACTTTTCCCTTCATTCTCACATGCTTTTAATGTACACAGAAGAAAAGGAAATGAAGTAACCAAATTATTACCCACACATAGTGACATTTCAGGGTAAAACACAAAGACCTTGTGCTTTTTTGTAATTGCGTTAATGCGGACTCTCTTGGGGTAAGCACTGCTGCGCTTTATTATGTATGTCGGCAATAGCACAAGAGTTTGCTAGAATCAGAATGTAATGATTACGTTGAATCTGGTAATGGTCTATCCTTAATGTGACGGTTAGCAAACATTATAGTAACTTAAGTCTACAATTTAGCAAAGGTTTATAGATAAATGCTATGCAATGACAGGCTAAAGTTGCAAAAATAGTCAAAAAGTGACTTGAGATACCACCCTCTCTGTTGCTGCACTGGCTGGCGTGGAAAAGATAGAACCAACGTCAGCGCGCAGGGGTGGCGTCTAAGAAAATACAGCGAACGATGTCATTCCTGCGACCAAAACACAAACGACGAACGCTAATTCGACTGACGCCACCTACCGGCGCCCAGGGGTACTGCTGAAGAAAAATTCTGACACGGGGTAATTCTAAGGTGAGGAATGCTTAACTAATTGTCTTTCAGATTCAAGAATCTAACAATTTACATTGGATCGTTTGTTGCTTATTGTTGTCATCGGATATTTGTATAGTACACAATTTGTCATTAGTAAGGATTTGAAGTGCTTTAAAGTCATAGACTGCTACCGATTCCCACTTACTATCGCTTCTGACAATTATTCCATGTGTAACTGAAGACAAGATCAGGATATTATTGACAACCTCTTGCCAAAATAGCCACATTCTACTGTAAAAATAGGCTACAGGGCTCGCAGAGTGTTTTACTGCTCATAATACATATTTTGTTACTTTTAATTTCATATATTGTCGAGTAAGACTGAATTTGTAAGGGACAGAATTCTAGGTTACATGATTTATGACAAGCCATTCATTGCACAGGTCCTACTTGTAAAAATATTCCTGCTTATTCCGGTTTGACCGAGCGCATTTTAGAGCCCCCACCCTTTTCATCACTTTAAAAGCTGCGAACAGACTTCCAAATTTAAAAACCCCAGTGGGCGACTGCACCACAAGCGTAGAGATAAACACTCATCAGACAGTTTTTAAGTGGAGTGGATGTACAGGAAAGCTCTTCTGTTAAGTCATCATTATTTTTCTTTAAAGAAAGATTCTACGGTTTTATTAAAAACAAAAATGTAAGATCAAAACTCAATCTTCTACACACGAGGTAAACGTACATTTGTCTCTTGAACAGATCCGAAAAATGCCTCTTCCTTACTGTACTATTTTTTTGCATGCACCCTGAATGCAATAGAATCATGCAGTCTATAGCTGAATACGGAGATTTGTGGAATTGTTCTTGCTAAGAATCATAGCAAGACGGGTATGATGCTTACCTTTCTCCATTTTGTGATTATGGAATGTACAACTAAACAGTGCGGTTTCATATACAATACAGATAAGACTACAACATTATTTTAGAGATGTGAACTTTCAAAAATTGACTGCGTGCCCTACTTGAAGCTAAAAAGTGTCATATTATTCATAATAACGTCATTCACATAGTGTAAAGTATGAATCACTCTACTGCCCTGGTTTGGTGAAAATTTTCTCACGAGGAGGGACATCTGAGAAAAATCATAGATGTACACTTTAGCCTGTGGTGTGATAACAGAGTCTATTCTTTAGCAGATCCAATGCCATGCCACAAATATTTGTGTTAAAGGCAATCAACAATTTCAACAGACCTGCAGGAATACCTAAAATATCTTCTTTGTGCCACAAGCCAGAACTAGTGGCACTATTAAAGGTTGTAGAAAATCATAAATGCAGGATGAATTCATTGCTGTATGACACTTTAATATTTATCAAATATTGGGTGTACCACAGCTATGTTATAATGTTCTAGAGATGGTTTATTGACCATGTCTGTAGATGTTCCAGAGAAAGAGAATTGCAATAAAATGTTTTCCACCGACACGCCAAAAGGCAATATGACTGCAATTCATCTTTTTTCCAAGAACATGTGTATTAGTTTTCAACAATAGCAATACAAGGCAGTTAAAAGTAACATCATTAAGCATAATCACACTGTAAACATTTTTATTCAGCAAATAAGGGGGAGACCCTGCTGTTATATGGCCATTAGGGTCATTGTCGACATTGCTAAGTTAGCCTAAGCTCTGCTGCCATGATGCTGCTTTTGCACACGTTACTACATTACTTTATTTTGCAAGACTCTGTTTGTGCCTGTCACATGAGAACAGTCTTCTTTCTGCGTTCTCTGCCTGTTCCTGGAGTTTAGTCTGAACACCATGTGCAAGGCCGATAAAAAATGCCCCTTGTTATTCTGTTCTGGTCAGTCCCTAGTACCTAGACAAAACATGCTAACACAGCTGCGGGAAACTCGTGTTTTGATATTAAGGGGATGCATGTTCTACAGACACACTTTGAGAGGGACCTTTCCAGGGAGAAGAGCTATGCTGTTCCTATGATGTCAAACTTTCTGTGTTTGTTCTGTTTCTGAAGTAATGGCAATGTTCCATTAAGTGATTTACCGCTTTTAACCTTTAAAGTTGTTTTTTTTTGTTTTTTTTTTGTCTCTGTTTTTAACCACCTTTTCTCTCTCCAGCCTCATCTTTCTGGTGGAGGTGGGTGGGTTCGCTAGTGAATCCAGAAAGATCTTCAAGCTGCAAAACTATACCGACAGGTAAGAAAACTATTCGTTTTGCAGTGTGAATCTTTCTGGATTCACTATGCTGTGCATAGATTTTGTAGCGGTTTCTCATTTCTGTGGCGGCTGGGTGGAAGATGAGCGTTGGTTATTGAATATGTGTTGGAGCACCTTTTGTCCGACTTGTGCTTCCTTGTTCATCTGTATATCCACACAGCAGTGCTATGTGAACGTGTGCACCGAAGCCCATGTTGCCGCCAGGCATATGTCTTGTATGGGTGTGTTAGCCAGGAAAGCTATTGTCGCACCCTTTTTCCTAGTGGAGTGGGCACGTGTCCCCTCTGCTAGTTCTTGTCTTGCTCGCTTGTGGCAGAGCTGAATTCTTTGTGCGATCCATCGTGCAATAGTCTCTTTGGTTACTGCTTTCCCCATGAAACTGTTGGCGAAATGACACAAAGAACGGTTTTGTTTTCCTGTGTCCCTTCGTTCTCTCAATGTAGTGCATGACTGCCCTTCTGGCGTCCAGGGTGTGCAGAGCTCATCTGAGCTATTGGTTGGTTTTTGGAAAAAACTCGGTATCTGTATAGACTGGTTCATGTGGAATTTGGACACCACCTTCGGCATGAAGTGTGGGTCAGTTCTCATCACAACCCTATCATTGTGTATTTGTATGTAGGGTTCTTGTAGCGTTAGTGCCTGAAGTTCGCTTACTCTGCGTAAGGACGTTATTGCCACCAGGAAAGCTGTTTTCATAGTTAGCATCTTTAGAGAGGCCTTGTGAAGTGGTTCAAAGGGCTCTTTCATGAGTTCCGTTAGGACTATGTTCAAGTTCCATGCAGGTGGAGGCACCCGCTTTGGTGGTGCGATCCTCTTTGCTCCTTCCAGGAATCTTTTCACCACCTGAGATGTGAAGAAACTCCTGCACGCTTCTCCTCTTGTGTAGGCGACTATCGCTGCCAAGTGAACTCTCAGCGAGGATGAACTAAGGTTCTTCTCCAGCAGGTGCGTGAGGTACTTTAGCACTGTGGAGTCCTACTTCATTTTATTGTGAAGTTTTTCTTTCCTGCACCACATTGTGAATCTTTTCCACTTCGCAACATAGCACTTCCGAGTGCTGGGTTTTCGTGCCTCCCGAAGAACCCTCAGGGTGCTTTCTGGCAGTTTCAAATGTGCAAACTCTATGTCCTCAGGAGCCATGCCCCCAGGCTCAGGCTCTCTGGCTCTGGGTGCAGCACCTCTCCGTTCTGCATGGAGAGCAGGTCTTTCCTTTTGCCGAATCTGTGGGGTGCACACTGTGTCATCTCCATGATCTGCGACTACCATGTCTGTCTGGCCCACTGCGGCGCGACCAGTATCAGGGTCATGTTGCTCGCTCTGCATTTGCTCATCACTCTGTGCATCAGTGGTATCGGGGGGAAAAGCGTAAGCAAATGCCCTGGACCAATCTATCCATAGGGCATTCCCCAGGGATCCCTCCTCAGGCTGTCTGGATGCGAAGTTTTGGCATTTTGCATTCTGGCGTGTGGCAAACAGGTCCACTGATGGCGTTCCCCATCTGTCGAACAGCCACCTTGTCTCTTGAGCATTGAGCTCCCACTCGTGGGATGCCGAAGTCTGTCTGCTGAGCCAGTCTGCTTGTATGTTGTCCTTCCCTGGTAGGTGTATGGCTAGCAGGTCTATCTTGAGTGGGATGGCCCATCTCCATATCTCCTGCACTAGCGTCGAAAGCATGGTTGACTGTGTCCCACCCTGCTTGTTGATGTAGAACATCGCTGTGGTGTTGTCTGTTTGTAGCAATACCTTGTGCTTGTACAGCCTTGTTTGGAAAGCTTTCAGTGCAAGGAAGATTGTGTTCAATTCCAGGTAATTGATGTGCTTTGTCGCAGCTGCTGGTGTCCACAATCCTCTCACTTTGAGTTCCTCCATGTGAGCGCCCCATCCCTTCAGGGATGCGTCGGTGGTGATGGTCACTGTTGGTGTTGGGGGCGTTAGAGGCTTTCCCTTTGTTATGTTCTCTATGTTCCACCATGTCATTTCCTTCTGCACTGAGTGCGTTACAACCACTAGATCCTCCCAACTGCCTCTAGCTTGTGATCATTGCTCCTGTAGCCATTCTTGAATGGGTCTCATGTGGAGTCGTACATTTGGTACTAGGTGGATGCATGATGCCATCATGCCCATGATCTTGCTCGCAGTCCTCACTGTCTGAGCTTGCCCCTTCTGGTAGAGGCGAGTTTCTTTCACCAGCGCTCTCGCCCTCTTCTCGCTGGGGACCACCTTGCCCTGTAAGGTGTTGATCTGTGCTCCCAGGAAGATCTTCACTTGTTCCGGCTCCATTGATGATTTCTTCCAATGGATGGAGAACCCCAGGTTTATGAGCGTGGTCGTCACTGTTTGTGCATCCCGCTTGCATTTCTGGTATGAGTTCGCTTTCACTAGCCAGTCGTCCAGGTAAGGGTATACGTGTATTTCTTGCCTTCGCAGGTGCGCTGCGACTGCCACGAGGCACTTTGTGAAGACCCTTGGTGCTGACTTTAGCCTGAAGGCTAGTGTTATGAACTGGTAGTGGTTTTCTCCGATGGTGAATCTGAGCATATGCTTGTGCTTTTGTTCATTGGGATGTGCAGGTAGGCGTCCTTGAGGTCTATTGTGACCATGAAGTCCCCGATTTGCAATTGCGGGAGCACCTCTTGTAGGGAGGTCATTTTGAACTTTTGCGTTCTCATGAATTTGTTCAGGAACCTTAGGTCCAGAATGGGTCTCATTGTTTCGTCTACTTTTGGTACCAGGAAGTACGTTGAATATACCCCCTTGTTCCTTTCCCTGAAGGGGACCGGTTCTATGGCCTGCTTCTGCAGGAGCTCCTTTGCTTCTTCCTGAAGGAGCTCCAGCTGTTTGTTTGCTAGTGATCTTCTTTTTGGTTTTCTGCTTGTTGGCATCCCCTCCAACTCTATGCAGTATCCATATTGGATGATGTTGAGAATCCACTTGTCTGATGTGATTTCTCTCCATTCTTGAAGGTAAAATCGTAATCTTCCTCCCACTGGTGTCATGTGGTCGTAGGTGTCTAGTTTGTGTAACACCTGATCCCTCCGTACGTGTTGCCCCCTGGGATCTTTGCTGTGGGTGGGCACACGGGGTTTTGCGAAGTCACTTAAAGTGGGCTGCTGACCCCCTCTTTTATTCTGTCCACGTCCATTTCCTCTCCCTCGAAACGACTGGCCTCTTGGCTGGTATTGCCAGGACTGCTTATGCTGACCCTGCTGTGCTTGTGAGTCTGTCTGGTGCGTTTGTTGGAAACCTGGTGTGATGTACCCGGCTGGTTTCCACCTCTGCCTCCGGGCCTCCGTGATGGGGCACCCCTTTTGCTACCTCTGAACTGCAATGCTCCCATGGATCTCGCAGTTTCGTTACCCTTTTTCAGTTGACTGAGCTTCTCATCAACTGTTGTTCCAAACAGTGTTTCGCCGTTGAACGGTGTGTTCAGGATGCTGTGTTGCCCTTCTGGTTTAAAGCCTGAAACCCTGAGCCAGGCGTGTCTCCTCTCCGTGATGCCCATCATCATGAGCCTGCTGGAGGTGTCTGCTCCATCCAGGGCAGTTTTGAGGCAAGAATTTGCCGCGTTCTTCCCCTCCTCCACCAGTCTTTCGGCCTTTTGCTTGGCCTCCTGGGGCAGGTCTTTCACCAACTGACCCAGTTCCTCCATGATCTGATACATGTGCCTGTTGATCAGGGCGTTGGAATTTGCCATGCGCCATTGTGTTGCGGCATTCCGTTCAATCCTTCTGCCCACCAGGTCCATCCTCTTGCTCTCCTTATCTGGGGGCGGCCCAGAAGTAGTGGGCACGTTAGCCTCTTTCTTGCTGTGGCTGTGATGATGGAGTCTGCTGAGACCGTGCCCTGAATGTAGGGTGGGTCTTTTGAGGAATGTTTGTATTTTTTCTCCGTTCTGGGAGTGACCGCCTTGCATGTTGCGGGTTCCTTGAATGCTTCCCTTCCCTGGGCCAAGACACTGTCGAGCATGGGCAGGTACTGGCTCTTTGTTTGAGTGGGGAGCAATGTCTCCAGAAGGAAGTCCGCTTTCTGCTTCTCTTCGTCGAGCTTGAGCCTGAATGCTGCTGCGGCAGTTTTTATCACCGAGTTGTAGGCTCCGATGTCGTCCGGCGGCGAGGGCCTCGAGGGATATGAGTCGACCGCCTCCTCTGGGCTTAGGGTGTCGACCTCCAGATAATCCACCTCCAGTGAGTCGGAGGGAGCCGACCCGGCGTCCGTCCTGTTGTCCTCTTCCTCCTCATAGTCGTAACTATAGTAGGGACTCTTCGTTTTCCTGGTCGTCGATCTCCTCGACGTCCGGTACCTGTTCATAGGCGTCATCGTCTTCCTCCTCGACAACCTCCACCACCTGTGGCTTTGTCTTGTGGGGAATCGTGAAGGCCTTCATCTTGGCGTCGAATTCCTTCTTCCGCTGCAAGATATTTTCCATTTCGGCCTCGAGGCGCCTTTTCTTTTTCTCCATCTCGGCTGCGTGTTCCGCGTCGGATGGTTCGGCCGCCCTTTTCGGTGGTTGGCTCGGCGCCGAGCTGGTCTTCGGCGCCGAAGTTTTCGACGTCGAACCGTGTTTCGGCGTTGGTGCTTTAGGGTCCTTCTCCCTCGACGTCGATCGTTCCTTTTCGGGTACGATTTTCGACGGCTTTTGCTGTTCAACAGCTCTCGGCGCCGGGGGACTCCTTCTCAGAGGATCCGCTGGGCCTGGGTGTAGCCGCGGGCGCCGAAGATGTTGGCGCCGGCGCTTTCGAGGCCTTGCCCTCGTTCTTTCAAGACTCAGGGTCTCTCATGCTCTTAGGGGCCGTAGAGTCTCCTACCTTATCAGAAGTCTTGGTGTAATCGGTCTCTATGACCGTGTAGCTGACTTCTTCGGCGGCAGCCTTGTCCTCTTCCTCGGAAGACATCCCCAGCTCTTAAAGGGATGGAGTCGGGGATTTTCCCTGCAGGGTGGCGTGCGCTACCCTCTGCCTCTCTCTCTCACACGAAGGGTCTTCGGGGTGAAGGCGGAGCAGGCGTTGCAGTCCTTGCTTTCGTGATCTACCGGTAGGCAAAGGTTGCAAACCGGATGCTGGTCCTTCTGCGCGTACTTGTGGCGGCAGTTACGGCAGAACTTGAACGGCGTGTTGTCCATCTGAGCGCCTAGGGGCCCCCTGGTCGTGCGTTCGTCGACGGGCGTCGAAGTTCTTGAAGATTTCTCCTTCTTCTTCAATGGCCCTTAGTTGATGAAGTCTCCTGGAGTCTTCTGAGATGTTTTCCTTCCAATTTCTGTATTCTTCTTTCTCCAAAAACGTCTGGAGCCCAAACGGGAACGATCCAGACCCGACCGCGGAAAAAAGAATCTGAAGATGGCGCCCAAGAGTGGGAGCTTCCGCAGGAAGCATGCCGACGTCACCGGAAATGCACCCAAGGAGGAGTGACGCCGACGCCCACCTGGGCTACAAAAAAAAAAAACAAAGAAAAGACTACGATTCCGGACCCAACCACAAGACCGCGGAATAATGCACAGCATAGTGAATCCAGAAAGATTCACGCTGCAAAATCATACCTACTTGTGGTTCTAAAATAAACAACTATATATTTTTATATACAAAACCATTGGCCTAGAGTTCAGTTCTTGAGTGTGTGAGACCATTTGCTGACTGAGTGTGTACAACAAATGCTTTACACTGTCCTCTGATACTGCCTTACTGCTCGACCAAGCTACCACTTTAGAGAGTAAGGTTATATCTAAATTTAGCCTCTGCCAAACCTCTGGGGACTATAGACTCTGTGCATACTGTACCTTACTTTTGTCCAGGATATACAGAGCCACTTTCTTACAGTGGTGGACGTGGTGGTGGTGGACGTGGTATGGTGGTTGTGGATGTGGATGTGGACGCGGTGGTGGACGTGGTGGTGGTGGTTGTGGACGTGGTGGTGGTGGTTGTGGACATGGTGGTGGTGGTTGTGGACGTGGTGGTGGTGGTTGTGGACATGGTGCTGGAGGTTGTGGACGTGGTGGTTGTGGATGTGGTGGTAGTGGTTGTGGACGGGGTGGTAGTGGTTGTGGACGGGGTGGTGGACGTGGTGGACATGGTCGTGTTGGTGGATGTTGTGGTGGTGGTGGACGTGGTGGTGGTGGTGGTGGACGAGGTGGTGGTGGACGTGGTGGTGGTGGACGTGGTGGTGGTGGACGTGGTGGTGGTGGACGTGGTGGTGGTGGACGTGGTGGTGGTGGACGTGGTGGTGGTGGACGTGGTGGTGATGGACGTGGTGGTGGTGGACGTGGTGGTGGTGGACGTGGTGGTGGTGGGGGACGTGGTGGTGGTGGAGGACCTGGTGGTGGTGGAGGACCTGGTGGTGGTGGAGGGCCTGGTGGTGGTGGAGGACCTGGTGGTGGTGGAGGACCTGGTGGTGGTGGAGGACCTGGTGGTGGTGGTGGTGGTGATGGATGTGGGGGTGGTGATGGATGTGATGGACGTGGTGGAGGTGGACGTGGTGGAGGCGGACGTGGTGGAGGCGGACGTGGTGGAGGCGGACGTGGTGGTGGGGGGCGTGGTGGTGGGGGACGTGGTGGTGGGGGACGTGGTGGTGGGGGACGTGGTGGTGGGGGACGTGGTGGTGGGGGACGTGGTGGTGGGGGACGTGGTGGTGGTGGGGGACGTGGTGGGGGACGTGGTGGTGGTGGGGGACGTGGTGGGGGACGTGGTGGTGGTGGGGACGTGGTGGTGGTGGGGACGTGGTGGTGGTGGGGGACGTGGTGGTGGTGGGGGACGTGGTGGTGGTGGGGGACGTGGTGGTGGTGGGGGACGTGGTGGTGGTGGGGGACGTGGTGGTGGGGGACGTGGTGGTGGTGGGGGACGTGGTGGTGGACGTGGTGGTGGACGTGACGGTGGTTGTGGACGTGGTGGTTGTGGACGTGGCTGTGGTTGTGGACGGGGTGGTGGTGGTTGTGGTGGTGGTGGACGTGGTGGTGGTGGTGGACGTGGTGGTGGTGGACGTGGTGGTGGTGGACGTGGTGGTGGTGGACGTGGTGGTGGTGGACGTGGTGGTGGTGGACGTGGTGGTGGTGGACGTGGTGGTGGTGGACGTGGTGGTGGTGGACGTGGTGGTGGTGGACGTGGTGGTGGTGGACGTGGTGGACGTGGTGGTGGTGGATGTGGTGAAGGTGGACATAGTGGTGGTGGTGGACAATGGTGGTGGTGGACGTAGTGGTGGTGGACGTAGTGGTGGTGGACGTAGTGGTGGTGGACGACTATTGGGTAGGAGGGTGCTGGCAGAATGCGGAAGGAGCGGAGGATCTCGAATGAGGCACATGTGAGAGCAGAAAGAGGCTGAATATTAGAAACAAACAAGTGCTGCAGAAAAGAAAAGCATACGGCTGCCATTGTTCACTATTCCGCAAAGCAAGTGCAGCTGTCTCGCGAGTTTAATAAACCTTAAAACGCAGCGACAGAAGAGAGGCAGTGACGGGTGGAAGTGCTTCACAACGTAAACAAGCGGTCTTCACGGTCTTCACTTTTCAAGCACTCGCGCATGTGGCGGCATTCACCTTGCGGGAGCGAGCAGCAGCCATATGTTTGTAATTAACGTGGCCGCGCCACTGCTCGCTCACGCAAGGTGGATGCCGCCACAAGCACTAGTGTGAGGGCTTGAAGCACAAGTTACTACTTGTGTAACGATATATCTGTAAGAGACATTAGTTAGTATTAGATTCCTTACCTTAGAATATCCCCAGGCGTCAGACTGGATCCGGAAACTTTTGCGTAGCAGTACCCTTGCGCGTCGGTAGGCGTCGTCTGCGGCTCCGCGTCCGTGTCGGCGTCGTGGGTGCCGTGATGACGTCGTCTGAGTACTTAGACGCCGCCTCCGCGTGCTGACGTCAGTTCTTAGACACAGCTTTTCCGCGCCAGAAACGCAGAGCCATGTTAAAAACCAACACTGGTGCCATTGAAACTAGGGCCTTGAAAGGGGGTAACCCTAACCCTAGATATCGGTTCGCAGAACAGGGAGGATGGGTGGGTCGGTAAGGAATCTAATACTAACTAATGTCTCTTACAGATATATAGTTACACAAGTAGTAACTTGTGCATCTGAAAGAGACACGTTAGTATTAGATTCCTTACCTTAGAATAGATACCCCAGCAATACCAACCCCGGTGGTGGGTCTGCGAACCAATAATCACACCAGAAAGTCCTGGAGGACAGAACGGCCAAAGAAGCCATCCCTCCGGACTTGGCTGTCCAGGCAGTAGTGTCGTGCAAACGTGTGCAGCGATGCCCACGTAGCTGCCTGACATGTCTTGTAAGGGCACTCCCCGGCCCAGGGCAGTTGTAGTCCCCGTGGCTCGGGTAGAGTGAGCCCGTAATCCAACAGGGGGCTCCTTTCTAGCCAAGGAGTAGCATGCCTGGATACACAAGATGATCCACCGGGAGATGGTCCTCTTGTGCACTGCTTTCCCCTTCTTAGCGCCCACGTAACCAACAAAGAGTTGGTCATCCACCCGGAACTGGCGTGTGCGATCCAAGTAAAATGAGAGCGCACGTTTTGGGTCCAGACAGTGGAGCCGCTCTTCCTCTTTAGAGGGATGCGGTGGCGGGAAGAAGGTTGGCAAGGTGATAGACTGCCCGATGTGAAAGGCCGTGACAACCTTGGGCAGGAAAGATGGCTTAGTATGCAACACCACTTTGTTTGGATGGACAGAAAGGAAAGGTGGAGTACAAGAAAGGGCCTGGAGCTCACTCACTCTCCTGGCAGAGGTGATGGCAACCCCAGGAAAGCAGTCTTCAGAGTTAGAAGGCGGAAAGGACAGTTGTGAAGTGGCTCAAAGGGAGCGCACATCAGAAACATAAGAACCATGTTCAAGTCCCACTGAGGCATCACAAACGGAACAGGAGGGAATGTGTGTGAAATGCCTTTTAGAAATCTATTTGCTGTGCACCATGCCACAAATCTGTTCCACCTGCAGGCGTATACCGACTTTGTGGAGGGACGCCTGGCTGCCAGAATGACGTTACAGACTTCAGGAGGCAAGTCAAATGGCCTAAACTGTCGCCGCTCAATCTCCAAGCATGGAGGTGGAGACTGGACAGGTTCGGGTGGAGGACCGTCCCCTGCTGCTGCGACAGAAGGTCCTCCTGAAGAGGCAGGCGAACCAGGGGATCGACTGACATACTGAGTAGCTCTGGATACCAGTACCTTCGAGCCCAGTCCGGAGCCACAAGGATGACTTGGGCCCGGTCGTGCTTGATCTTCTTCAGCACTCTGGGCAGAAGTGGTATAGGCGGAAAGGCGTACAGTAGACCGCAGCTCCACTCGCGACGCAAAGCGTCTCCGAGCGAGTGCTGCCTTGGAAATTCCAACGCGCAGAACTGATGACATTGCGCGTTCTCTTAGGTGGCGAATAGATCTAACCAAGGCTCATTGCTGAAAGAGGCCTTGCGCCACGTCCGAGTTCAGACCCCATTCGTGATCCATCATGCACCGACGGCTGAGCTCGTCCGCCCTGGTGTTCAGAGAACCTGCCAGGTGTTGAGCCACCAGGGTCACGCCCTGGCGTTCCAGCCATTGCTAGAGGCGCAGAGCCTCCTGGCAAAGGGTCCACGACCCCACCCCGCCCTGTTTGTTGCAGTACCACATGGCGGTGGTGTTGTCCGTGAACACCTGCACTACACTCCCCCGGACAGAGGGGAGGAATGCTTTCAGTGCTAGACAAATCGCCCGTAACTCCAACAGGTTGATGTGGAGCCGGGCCTCCGCCGGAGACCAGAGGCCTCTGATCTCCGCCTCTCCCATGTGGCCTCCCCAGCCCTGGAGGGACGCATCCGTCACAACTACGTGCTCCGGTTGGGGAAGGGAGAGGGATCTGCCGCTGACCCAATTGCGGTCCGTGAGCCACCACTGCAGCTGTCTCGCAGTGCCCTCCGAGATCAGGACGTGGTCGGATAGGTTGCCCTGATGCTGGGCCCACTGAAACTTCAGGTCCCACTGCAGAGCCCGCATCCGCCACCTGGCGTGATGCACCAGCAGGATGCAGGAGGCCATCAGCCCCAGAAGCCGCAGCGTCAACCTGACCGAGACCCGGGATAACGGCTGAAAGATGGGAATCGGAGCCTGAATATCCCAGACCCGCTGTTCGGGTGGATAAACCCGAAACCGCGCCAAGTCGAGACCCGCTCCGATGAAAAGGAGCTTCTGAGAGGGGCACAGGTGTGACTTCGGCACATTGATGGGGAACCCCAGTCGGTGCAGGAGGTCTTCCGTAGCCTGGAGGTGGCTGACGACTGTCTGGGGCGAGCCCGCCTTCAACAACCAGTCGTCGAGGTAGGGGAAGACTGAAACCCCTAGCCTGCGCAGGTGAGCTGCGACCACCGCCATCACCTTTGTGAACACCCGTGGGGCGCTGGTAAGGCCGAAGGGGAGCACGGTATACTGAAAGTGCTCGTGGCAGACCGTGAACCGCAGGTAGCGCCGGTGGGCCGGCAGGACGGGGATGTGGAAGTAAGCGTCCTGCAAGTTCAACGCTACCATCCAGTCTCCTGGGTCCATGGCAGCTAGGACCTGAGCCAGTGTCAGCATCTTGAACTTCTCCTTCCGGAGGAAGCCGTTGACGTTACGTAGGTCCAAGATAGGGCGTAGGCCCCCTTTGCCCTTCTTGGGTACCAGAAAGTAGTGGGAGTAGCAACCACACCCTACTTCTGGCCCAGGAACGCGCTCGATGGCCCCCTTGGCCAAGAGGGCCGTAACTTCCTCCTGCAGAAGTCGCAAATGATCCCCTGACACACGGTGGTTCTGCGGTGGCATGGCTGGAGGAGTCGCCTCGAAGGGGAGGGAGTAGCCC
The DNA here is from genome assembly GCF_964261635.1 of Lissotriton helveticus. NCBI lineage: Eukaryota > Metazoa > Chordata > Amphibia > Caudata > Salamandridae > Lissotriton > Lissotriton helveticus. The sequence continues at coordinate 1,427,679,533 of NC_136061.1, forward strand.
CTTCGGACGATCTGCAGCACCCACCTGTCCGAAGTGACGGTGCGCCAGTGGAGGAGGTGATGGCGAACCCTGCCCCCCACTGGCGTTACATGGGCCTGAAAGCACGGACTAGGAGGGTTTTGAGGCGGATGCTGCGGGGGAAGGTGTGGACTGACCTCGCCGTTGTCCCCGACCGCCGGGACGGCGGTTCCCACGGCCGCCACCGCGTTGGGTATTACCCTGCGGAGCGTGGCTGGCAGCACGTGTGGGTACACCCCTTCCGTGGCCACGAAAGGAATGAAAGGCAGCCGATTGCTGGCGCGGAGCCGAGAGGCCCAAGGACTTGGCCGTAGCCCTGGAGTCCTTAAAGCGCTCGAGCGCATGGTCTGCCTTGTCGCCAAAGAGGCGACGGCCATCGAACGGCATGTCCATCAAGGTGTTCTGGACATCGTCCGAAAAGTTGGCGGACCTCAACCAGGCGTGGCATCTGACCGCCACCGTCGTTGCCATCGCTCTACCCAGTGAGTCGGTGGTATCCAGCCCACACCGTATGGAATATTTGGCTGCATCCCGGCCCTCCACAAGGGCTTGGCCGAGTTTGGCCCGTACCTCCAACGGACACTCTGGCAGCACTTCCGCGACCGTATCCCACAGAGAGTGGGTGTAGCGGCCCAAGAGACATGCGGTGTTGGAAGACCGCAATCCCAGACTTAGGGACGAGAAGATCTTTTTGCCATACTGCTCGTACCTCTTGGATTCCCTGTCCGGCGGTGCCGACGGGAATGCTGTCTGGGAATTGGAGGCCTGGATGACCAGGCTCTCGGGGGTAGGGTGGGTGGACAGGAAACATGGGTCGCCCGGGGCGGGGCGGTGGCGTCTGGCCACGTTCCTATCTACGGGCGAACCCGTAGCGGGCTTGGACCAAGTGCCCAGAAGAACGTCGGTCAAGGCCTCATTAAAGGGCAGCAGAGGCTCGGCCGAGCTTGACTGCGGTTTAAGGACCTAAGTGAGGAGATTAGTCCTCACGGCCGCGACGGGGAGCTCAAGGCCCAAGGCCTTGGCCGCCCTCATCAACACCACACTGTAGGTTGCCCCCTCCTCCGAAGCCACGGTAGGAGGGGAGACAATACCAGTGTCTGGAGAGGTGTCCAGGCCACTGGCCTCCCCAAATTCTCCTGCAAAATCCTCATGAGACTGACACTCTCTGGTCAGAGGGTCCTCAGACCCCTCACAATCATCTTCATCACCCATTTCCTGAAACTCAGGGTTCTCAACTAATGGGGCCTGCTCATAGAAGTGAAACTCCCCAAACGACGCCTGGAGCGGCGCCCATCGGGCCGTCCCGACGTCGGAACAGGAATGAAGGGAGCATCGGGGACGGCGCCGCCCGAGGACGGAGGCGACACCTGATGGTCCGACGCCGGGGAGGTCGTAAGGTCTACCGGCGACGATCCAGATCCCGAAGAAGGTCTAGCGGCGTCCCGCGGCGCCGCGCCCGAAGGCGCCGGGACAACTGGACCCCGCGGCGCCGGGCCCGAAGGCGCCGGCGCCGTCGGGATAGCGGGAACCTGCGGCGCCGGGGCCGAAGCACCCGACAGCGGCGGGGCCGAAACCCCCGACCCGCTAGGGGTCCCAGACGGGTCCGCTGGGCCCGAAGGTGCCGCGGAGCCCGTCGGAGGAGAGAGTTTCCTCATGGCCATGAGGAAGCGCTCGATCTCCTCCAGCGTCGCGTTTAGCCCAGGGACCGGAGGGTGTGGGGCTGGACGCGGCGCCCGCGACTCCGACGGAGCCGCGTGGGCGGTGTCACCCGAACCCCCGGCCGCATCGCGCGAGTGTCGGGGGGAGTCCGCAGAGCGATGACGCCTCTTGGACTTCTTGTGCTTCTTACCTGACGACAACTTCGACCCGGAGGAGTGCGGCCTACTCTCGGAGCTGTGGTGGCTCCGAGCCCGCGACCTGTCCCTCGACCTCCCTTGGGACCGAGACCTCTCGCGGCGCGGGACCGACTGCCGGAGTTAGAGTCGCCTGCGGAACCGCTCCCGCCTGGCTTTCGAAGAGAGGGCCCGGCAGTCGGAGCAGGCCTTGTCGTCGTGATCGACGCCTAGACAAGTTAAACACAGGTGGTGAGGATCCGTGACCGACATCAGGCGGTCGCAATCCTCGCAGTGCTTAAAGCCGGGCATCCCTACGGCACCAATCGGAGTCAAAAAGACTTCGAGAAATTATCAAAAATCGATCAAAAAGTTAGTTAAAAATTGACTAGGGTTACTGCTTTTTCCAGATCTGCGCTTGCTGGCGCGGAAAAAAGAAGAACTGACGTCAGCACGCGGAGGCGGCGTCTAAGTACTCCGACGACGTCATCACGGCGCCCACGACGCCGACGGCGGACGCGGAGCCGCAGACGACGCCTACCGACGCGCAAGGGTACTGCTCCGGATCCAGTCTGACACCTGGGGATATTCTAAGGTAAGGAATCTAATACTAACGTGTCTCTTTCAGATAAGTGAAGATTGATGGCTAAAGGCTCTCCTAGAGCAGCGAATGTGTGCTGCCTATGTGAGAACCTACAAATGATAGGCATGTGGAAGACAGGAACACACCTAAGCATACCATATGGGTGCTAGAACCACACAAAGCATGGGGAAAAAACCTTAGGGTAGCGGAAGCAGCCCAGATGTCAAGGATGCATTAGCAAGCAGGCCATAGGTAAAAAGGGTTTACATGGCAAGATGGACACCCACACAAGAGCTCGTAGAATGAGCAGACCGGGGTAAAGACCATAGACACCGAAGGAAGGAACGTTGCCTGTGCAAATCGGCTGTGCGAAGAGCACATAGCAGATATAGATTAAGAAAAGAACGTGAAAAGCTGCGTTACATAACACAAGACTATGGTACACGAAAAGTACCAACAGTCATGCAGAAGCAGAATTGGACAGGACAAAGTCCGGACCCGTAAACGACATCAGCCACCCGCCAGGGAGAAGCCATGGTTCCCCGCTAGACAGATGAGGAGATGGAGCCAAACAAGAAAGTGGAAACAGGCAGGACCAAGCTAATTGCCCAGGGACTGAAAGCGCGAGTATCCTGAAGAGAACAGTCCCCTTGAGAGTGTTACAGCAGGAACCCAAAGCAGAAGTGTGGAAAACACCTGTGCAGAAGCAGCAGGAAAAGAGGAAAACGCTCCTGTTGGGGAAGTGCCCGGAATTGAGGGCACAAGGCCATGTACGTACATGGCGAAGACACCACCTTTAAGAACAAGACCAGACATGGCTGAAGTACGAGAGATCCCATCCCGAAGAGAGGAGGGTAGAACCAGTACTGCAGAAGGAGATAGCGAATCATCTTAGGGTACACTCGCAGTACGTGCAAACACTAAAGAAGCGTGCCGCACAGCCGCTCTGCCCTGGTGCCAAAACATGACAGTGCGGCAGCCGCGGTAGAACTGTGCCTGAAAGGAACAGAACAAAGGCCCCAAGGGACAGTGGCTTTCTAAAAATGGAGCAGGCAATATGGACAAAGAGGAGCACAGCAATGCCAAAAAATGCCCCGGTGAAGGGCAGGTGAGGCAGAAGCCGCACGGTAAGAAACCTATACCGACGAGTTGAAGGAGGACGGACAACCAGAGCGCACAACCTTAATTTAAAATGCAATAGCTCGACGCCAACATGTAGGTCGCATACAGCAGTAAGAGAGAAGACGTAGTGACCCACAGAAGATCTTCTGGTAGGATTACTCCACAGCAGCGTACCAAGCCTTCCTCATAGGAAGGCAGCTACACAACAGCCACTAAAAACCCCACATAGGGTAAATCTGAACCCTAACGAGGGGGCCAAGCTCACAGACATAGGACTTCAAGAAGGCAGAATCAGCTGACCAGCTGTAGCAACCACGCTAAAGATGGCGGTGTATACGCCCAGACAATTTGGGTATTACGTTATGAACCCAGGGTCCAAAACAAACAAGGCAACACCGCCTACCAGGAAAAAGCAACATAAAGCCACACAGTGTGTGACAAAGACAGGCCACAAGGTTTAGAAAGCCGGTCAGTAAGGGCCAGCAAATCACTGGGGATGAAACATGAGGCGGGAGACCGCTTAATTAGCGTGACAATTAAAAAAGTGCACACCATTGAATGGCAGATCTCGCAGAGCGTCCCGAACGTTCTCAGGAAAACGACTATCGCAAAGCCAAGCAAGGCTGCGCAAAGCAACTGACTGGGCCATTGCTCCACTAATAGAGTCGGTAGAATCCAGGGCCGATTAAATGGAATAGTGTGCCAATCCGCAGCCATCAAGAAGAAAACGATTCAAGTCAGCCTGTGGCCCTTCTGGGAGAGAAGGAAGAAGGAGCTCAACCAAGTCCCAAAGGGCAAAGGAAGCACGTGCGAACACGCAAGACGTGTTTAAGGCACGGATGCCCGCACTGGCGGAGGCAAAAATATTGCGCCCACATGCCTCCAGCCACCGAGATTCCCTAGTGGGAGGGAACAACGGCAGAGAGAAAGAAGGCTGAAAGGCGAACGCTGCCTGGACAACCAGACCCTGAGCCCCAGGGTGAAGGGACAAGCAAACCGGATCGTCTGGGGCCGGGCGATGCCAGCGAGCATTTACTCTATCTACAGGGGTCACCAGAGGAGGGCTGCATCCATGTACCAAGCATGATATCAAACAAGGTCTGTGAGAGAGTGTCATCTTTCTTGCGTTGGTATGCCCCCACGTTTTGCTGAACTGCTGATGTGCTTTGACTGCGTGTGCCCTGGGCTCCTGCCAACCAGGTACCCAGGGGCCTGTGTTCCTTCCCTACAACTGTGTTGAAACTAAAACCCAATTGGCATCTCTGGCCACCTGTAAGCCCCTAGTAAATGGTACCCTACATACCTAGGGCATGGTGACCACAGAAGACCCCTAAGGGCTGCCACTCTTAGGGGCCCTGTCCACTGACACCCACACACTGCCTTTGCAGGCTGAGTGTCTAAGCACAGAACTAAACAAAGTCGACATGGAACACATCCCTGTGTGCCATGCCCACAAACCCATTGCCCTGGCATACATCAGTCACCCCTCTAGCTGGGTGCTCTATGCCAGCGGTGTGGGCACAGGTGCATGAGCCCTGTGACCCTACAGTACCCAGGGCCATTCCTGGGCACTGTAAGTGCAGTGCTGCCATTAAGAGTATATGGTGCTGGGAGGTCGTCATTACAAACTCCATAGCACCATGATGGCTTCACTGAAACTGAGAAGTTTGGTATCAAACTTCTCAGCACATTAAACCCGCACTGATGCCAGTGTGAGATTTAATGTAAAATGCACCAGAGGGCATCTTAGAGATGCCCACTGAAACCTAACCTACAATCCACGTCTGGACTGAGAGGCTGCCTAGGCTGCCACACAGCAGACATGTTGCTGGACCCCTGGGTGGAGAGCACCAACTCTCCTGGGTCTGCAACAATGCATATCCTGGGCGAGGTGCTAGGTCTCCTCCCCCATGATGGGCAGGGGGAAGCTTCAAAGGCTGCCGCCTCTGAGCTTCTCCAGACCATTTGCTGTACCCAGCAACTTCCCCCCCACCAGTTCTGACCCCCACTCTGGCGGGAAGACTGTCGGGAAACCATACGTCAGGAAGGGGGGTGTGCCAGCCTGTGCCAAACCCACCCCTCAGGTGGGAGAGGCGAGGTGAAGCACGACCCCGGGCTCCGGCCATCTTGAAGATGAGGAGCCCTGCCCAATCACAGCTAGGTTCCTGCCTCCCTCCCACAGTAGAGGAGCAGAATTGGGAGTGTATCCACCTCAGGACAGGGACCTATTGGTCCCTGCCATTGCCCTACCTGTAACACCCCTAAATTCAGTATTTAAGGGGCCCCTGAACCTCCCTTCCGCAGATCCCGATAAGAAAAGAAGAAAGAAGATGAAGAAGGAGAAGACCCGCTGTGCAGCTGCTCACCACAGGACGACACCCACTGACTTGGCCCCAGCCCTACCAGCCTGTCGATCCTGGAACCTGCTCCGGTTTAATCCCGGCGACTCCTGCGGACAGCAACCTTGGGACACCCGGAGGACCTGCCTGCCTTGTCCCTCTTAAAGACTATGACTCCCATAAGCAGAGGCTCTGCTTCAACAACCATACCCCTGGTGCCAGCCAGGAAGCACAAGACCAACCCACTCTGCACCCACCGAGCCCGGCCCGTTCCAGAGTGATCCAAGACCACAAGGACGTCTCCCCCGGCGACTGGGACCCGAAGTCCTGTACCCAAAGACCCTCCTCAACGACCCAGACAACGCCTGCAGCCTCAGATCCCAGGCCCCCACCAACCGCGACCAGCCGAGGGTAAGATTCCCGACACCCAAAGACACCCCTGCACCCGGCGCCCCACGGCCCCCTGTGCCCTCCTTTGGGATACTCACCTCTTCCCCAGGATCCCAACTTACCTCTTGAAGTGGTGGTGGCACCTGAAGAATCTCCGTCCCCGAACCTGCAGCCTTTGTTCCCTTTTTACCTTTTCCATTGAATAACATTGGGCGCAGGACTGCTCAAAAGCACTCTGCACCCAGCCGCCTGAGTGCCGCTGGAAGTGCAACTACTACCCTACTCTACTTCCCCACTTGCCCTGAGTAAGTGACCAGGAGCTCAGCTCCCACAGCTGCGTGGCCTGCTCGCTTGCAGCCACCAACCGATGGCCCCCTCCCCTCCATTGGATAACATTGGGCCTAACTACCTCTGCACCCGGCTGCCCATGTGCCGCTGAGGTTGTACCAACTGTACCTACCTGACCCTGGGGGACCCCTGAGTCTATGCTCAGAACCTTAACTTCCCCAGTCGAGTATTCACCTGGAAACCGCTAACTCACTTTCCTGCCATAGAATAACATTGACTGGTTTGACTCGAAAAATATTCTGTGTTAAGTTTTGAAACTCTAAAATATTCCTATAAAATCAGCCGAATACCTGTATTCCGAAGTACTCACCTGTGATCAGGAGAGAAGCCAGTACTGTACCTTGTAGACCAGAACTGAACCGCAAAAGTAATCCGAACCGGGGTTAACAGTAACCTGAATTTTCTCCATAGAAATCCATTGTCTGATTTTTTGTGAAATTTCTTCTGTCTACTTTTGAAAACTTGAAATATTCCTTAAAAATCGTACCAACTACTAAAACGTAATTACTTACCTGACTTAAGTAGAAATCCCAGTGCTGGACCTAGGAGCCCAGTACTGGATTACAAAAGTAACAAGAACGTACTTTACCTGTAACCTGAATTTTCTCCCATAGAATAACATTGCTAGATTTTCACAGAAAAGTTTCCAAGTGTGAACTTTTAAAATACCTTTATATTCCTTAAAAATCATTGCAATAACCAAAACCTTTTCACTAAACTGTTTTCAGCTTAGACCCCAGGACTGAATCTAGGATCCAGTCCTGCTATAACAAAAGTAACCTACAAAGTAATCAACTGCATTTTTGTAGAAAACCCCATTGAGCTCAATGTTAAATTGTGTTTAGAATTGTGTTGCCTACTGCAACCCCTGTACCTGTTGTTGTTACAAAGTTATTACCTTTCTGCAAAGTAATTACCTGGGATCACTCATAATTGAGAAAAGTATATTTTGATACCTGTTGGTTCTAAAAGTAAAACAACTATATCTTTGGATATAAAAACAATTGGCTTGGAGTTCAGTTCTTGAGTGTGTGAAACCTTTTGCTGACTGAGTGTGTACAACAAATGCTTTACACTGTCCTCTGGTACTGCCTTACTGCTCGACCAAGCTACCACTTTTGAGAGTAAGATCAGCCCTGACTTTAACCTATGTTATACCTCTGGGGTTTGTGGTCTCTATACACACTGTATTTTACTTTGGTCCAGTATATATAGAGCCACTTTCTCACAAGGACCCACTAAGGGGCAGTAAGGGCTCCGCGTCCACAGGCTCCATGTGTAGGAGATCCAGTAACGGATCAGTGGGTAGGGAAACCCCAAGGGGCTGCAAGTAGAGAATATCCGCAGCCCAGCAAATAGCTCTTGCGAAGGCCACATTAGCCTCCGTCGCAAGCCGGGAAGGCAACAACAGACAGTCGCTTGGGGACGGCTGCAGGCTAACCCGACCACTAGAAAATAAGGACGGAGCATCCTGGGGTTGATCCAAAGGCCAAGGAACACTAGGAACCTGCACCAAGGGGCTGTGAAAAGACCCTGGGCTTGGTGAGCCCAATAGGGGCACATCCACCCTCAATAGAGGAGCCGCAGGCACAGGCATCGAACCAGAGGGGAGGCAATCTGGGCGTGGATGGACAGCGACTGGACCTCCACCGGCGGGGAGAAAGGAGATCGACCGAGCGTCGAACTTGGTGCCGCAGCCGAAACCAGCGCAGGAAGCCGCACAGGGCTATGAGCTGACTGGACGGGCGGGCAAGACTGACTGGGATGCCCCTCCGGGCCGTATCCCGTCGATGTCGCATTGACTTCTGGGTCAGAGTCGACACATTCATCCGGTGCCAAGGACGAAGCCGCTGGTGAAGACCCGACATGAGTGCCTTCCTCCTCTTTGGGACCCGTAGGCGTACCAGGGAGAGGGGGTAACCCAAAGAAAGATTGTAGAGCCTTTAAATAGTCCTCCATTTCGGACCGTGTCGCTCCGACACCAGGAAAGGGTGGGTACGTAGGAGACGACTGCAGGACGCCAGTGCCTGGCAAGGACCGAGAGCAGCGCCCCCCTGCGTCACGTTTTCTTAAGTAAGACCTCCGTGACTTATGCTTGTGCTTACCCGTCTCCAAACTGCGCCCGCGGGAACAGCCCCGTGAGCAGTCCCAATCCCTAGAGGGAGATCTGAGGCGTGAAGTCGCCGGACCTGACATCCAGGCGGCCAGCAGCTTCATACGACGCTCCCAGAGGGACTTAGATTTCATCCGTTGACAGGCGTCGCACTCTTCGGAGTCGTGGTGCACTCCCAGGCACCACATACAAATCGCGTTCGGATCCGTGACAGATATTTGCCGTTGGCAGGTCTCAAACACCTTAAAGCCTGAAGGCATCCTACACTGTTCCGCAACACCAAAGACGTCACAAAAAATGCCTGAAAAACAGGCCCAGGAACCGCTGGTTTTCCTGGACCCGTGTTGGGACGAGGAAAAGAAGATAACTGACGTCAGCGCACCGGGGAAGGGGGGGCATATTTGGCTCTGCTGAAATCACGTCCGAGGACGACATCAGAGTGGAGCTGGGCGGCGCTGCACCCCGGCGCACAGAGGTGCTGCTGCGGAAAGTTTTCCGGATCCAGTCTGACGCCTGGGGATATTCTAAGTTACAGAATCTGCGGCTAGATGTCTCTATCAGATATATGAATTACATTCAGCACAAGATTAGAAGAATCATATGCTACTGAAAGGGAGGATTCTCAGGTTACTTTAATGATGTATATAGCAACTACACCTAAATGGAAGCATGGAAATATGTGTACGGGTATCTCCATGAATACTCACTAACTGTAAATGCCTAATGTTATCTAGAATAAAAAAAATGATTGTTAGTAAACAGATCCCAATCCCGGTTTCAACCACAGGCACTAACAGTATGTAGGAACAGTCCCAACATAGAAATGACTGTTTGGAGAAAAGTTACAAACCAACTTGCCTGAGTTCCAACATGGCTTTGATTGAGGAACTTACTTGGAAAGGCCAGTTAAGTTCCACCCATGTGTCATGCACGTGTAGGAGGGCAAAACATATACGGTTACTGCTACAAACAGAAGCAACCCTCTTTCTACTAATATGCCTTTAAACAAAACTTACCTACCTTTGGTAATACTTTTTCTGGTAGAAACTAACTCACAGCAGATATCTCACACACCTTTTGAATATTCCCCAGATATCAAACTGGATCCGCAAATGTTTCCATCGTGCATTTGCGTTCTGGACAGGGGCACCGTACGGCTCTGCACTGAGCTTGTTCCGCTCTGGAAGTTACATGTGGGGCCTATTTAGCCGCCACTCTGGCACGCTGTTAGTTGCTTTCGCGACTGTCTGCACCCCCAGATGTGGAGCCCCAAAAGCAAACTCCTAGGCCATAATGCAGATTCCTAGACTTGGACTCAATATTGGGGAGCGTCAAATCATAGAACAAGAATTATGAGAGAGTCAGTGAAGAATCTGCGGCTAGACAGTGTCTACCAAAAAAAAAAAAACTTAACAGAAGTTAAGTAATTTGTTCTTATGACTGAGACTTCTAGCAGCATATTTCTTACCTTTTGAATAGATACAAAAGCAGAACCTATTAGGAGATGGGCTTTGAATGGAATAAAACCAGAAAGTCTTGGAGGACTGAGCAGGCAAAGTACCCTTCTCAGCAGACTAGACTGTCCAGACAATAATGCTTTGTGAATGTACAGACATATCCATGTAGCTGCCTGGCAGGTGTATAGGACAGGGACTCCGCGTGCCAAAAAAAAGTAGTAGCAGCAGATTTGGACCTGGCCGAATGGGTACACAGTCCCACTAGAGGTGGCCTCTTTGCCACTGCAGAACAGATGTTAATGCAGAGCATGATCTAGCGCGAGATGGTGCACTTCTGCACAGCCTTTCCTGTGGCGACCTCGCAAAGTGCTGATAATCCACCTGATGGTCTTTGGTACAATCTATACAGAAGCAGAGCGTGCTTTTGGGGTCCAAGCAATGGGGCCTCTCCATCCCCTTAGAGGGGTAAGGTGCCGCATAGAACACCAGCAGGGTGTTGGTTTAACTGATGTGGAACGCCATAACAACTTTTGGTAGAAAAGATGCCCTAGTTCACAGAACCAGCTTATTGCAGAAGAACGTGGAGTATGGACACACACAGCCTGAAGCTTATACGCCTTGTGGCAATTAGGAACACAGTTTTGATGATGAGGAGCTGTTGGAGAGTGATGTGGAGCAGCTGAATTGTAGTAGACAATAAACAAGGACGAGAAGGACGTCCCATTGGGGCATCACAAAAGGAAAAGGACAACCATTAACAGTGCCAAAAAGAAGGCCTTGACAGGCGAGAGAGAGAACAAACACCAGGACATCAGACAATGGGGCCTGTAGGAGGTCAATCAGCATTAGCTGCACCAAACCACAAACTTGCCCCAGCGACAGGAGTATACAGTCTTTGTCGAGGGACGCTTAGCAGCCAAGACGACATCCACTACCTCTGGAGGGAGATCAAGGCTGGCACCACTCAATCTCCATGCTCAAAGGTGCAGATTGTGCAGGCAGGATGGAGACCCCAACTTTCTACAGCAACAGCAGATCCTACTTGAGGGGCAGCCTGATAGGAGGACAAATATTCAAGCCTAGGAGTTATGGGTACCATAGTCTCCATGCACAATCCGGAGCCACTAGGAAGACTTGGGCCTGGTCGGACCTGATCTTCTTGAGAACTCGAGCCAGAAGTGCCTACACGAGTCCCAAGTCCCACTCGAGGTGGAACGCGACTTGGAGTGAGAGACACCTTGGAAACCCCAAGGCGCTGAAGTGATGACATTGCATGTTCTCGACGGTGGCAAACGGATCGAGCCAAGGTTCTCCCATTTTTACAGAAGAGACTTTGTGCCTCTTCCAGACGATCCTGCTTCCGCTAGACGCAGATGGCAAAGTTTGCCCACCCTGGCATTCAATGGCCCGCTAGGTGGTTTACCACCAGGAAGATCCCTTGGTGGTCCAGCCATTTCCAGAGGCACAAGGCCTCCTGGCGCAGGGTCCGTGACCACACCTTGCCCGGTTAGTTGCAGAATCACATAGTGGGTGTGTTGTCTGTGATCATCTGTACCAGCCTCCCCTTGATGGATGGCAGGAAGGCTAACAGCGCCAAACAGAAAGCCCTCAACTCCAGTAGGTTGATATGGAGTTGGGACTCCGCCGGAGACCAGAGGACTCTGATCACCACAACTTCTATGAGACCGTAGCAGTTCAGAAGTGATGCATCCATCAAAAATGTCAGCTCTGGATAGGGAAGGGAGAGAGATCTTTCGCAGTCTCCTTCAAAATCTGACCGTGGTCGGAGAGGTCACCTTGATGTTGAGCCCACTGGGACTTTCGATCTCACTGCAGAGTCCGCACATGCCACCTGGTGTGCTCCACCAGGAGGAGGCAGGAGGCCGTCAGTCCCAACAGATTCCCAGTTGACATCTCTGAAATCCAGGACCGAGGCTGAAAGATCAAAATCATAGCCCGTATGTCCTGGACTCTCTTTCCCAGGGGAAAGACGCAAACCTGAACCATGTCCAGAATGGATCAGATGAAGAGGAGCATCTGAGGAGTCATCATCAGGTGCGACTTCGATACGTTGATAGTAAACCACATAGATGAGAAGAGATTCTCCATAGTCTGGAGGTGGTTGATGACTACCTAGGGTGAGCCCGCCATCAACATCCAGTCGTCGAAGCAGGGAAAGATTTGAACCCCATACCTCTAAAGTTGTGCTGCCATCACTTTCTTTAACTCCCACGGGGCACTGGTGAGACGAAAGGGGAGCAGCACTGCGAACTGAAAACAATCCTCTCCCACCACGCCAAGGGGCTAGCAGGACGGGAATATGAAAATCAGCTTCCTTCAGGTCCAATGCCACCATCCAGTCTCCAGGGGTCGAGAGCAGATAAGATCTGGGTCAGGGTGGGCATTTGAACTTCTCTGGAGGAAGGCATGGAGAGGGCACCGATCTAGAATAGTCCAAAGACCTTCGTCCTCCATGAGTGAGAATAGCACCCTACCCCATCCAACTACTGCCGCAGGAACCCTATTGAGCCAAAAGGCTTGCACCTTCTGTTCCACAGTGGGGAGATGGTCCTCCGTCAGTCAATGGGTTGACGGTGGAAGGGATGGCAAGGAAGAAAGGAAGGGGAAGAGATTTCCTTTGCGGACGATATGCAGGACCCACCGACATGATCCCTTGCCAACATGGATAGAATTGGCGGATTCTGCCTTATGGGTGGCAGTAACCCTGTAAAGGTACACTAAAGAGGTTTGGAAGGTGGGGCTCGGGGGGGGGGCATGGACTGAGCAGCACGCTGAGCTTGGTTGCAGGGGTGGTGGGTACCTTGGTGCTTCCCATGAAACTGCTTGGTTCGCTGCCTGGGTGGAACAGGCTGGTGGTAAGTGAGGCATCAGTCAAAGCTGTGAAAGGAAATGGTGTGGCTAGCAAGGCTGGGAAGACAGGTCTGGAGAGCAAGCAGTACCCCGTACTCTCCTTTAAATGTTCAATTGCAGAGTCAGCCTTGACTCCAAACTAGTAAGTCACATCGAAGGGCGTGTCCATTAGCGAGTACTGGACATTATCCAAGTACTAAGTCGATCATAGTCACGCTTGGCAACTTATGGCAACACTGGAGCATATAGCTCACTATAAAGAGTCGCTGGTTTCCAAGGCACAATAAATTGAAAACCTGGTCGCATCACTCCAATCTTGATTAATCTGCAAAAGTACAGGGTGGTGGTCTTCTGGTGTACCAGGAATAATTTGTGCTAGTGTCCCAGAGGGAATGAGTGTAATGACATAACAAACAGTTATTATTCGATCACAGGGTCAAACCGGCTGATTAGAAGAGGCGCTTCCCAAACTTCTACACTCACTTTTATTCCTTATCAGGGGCAGTGTTTTGTGAAATTGTTGGTGTTGGTCCAGCTGGTGTAGGCCTGCACCACAAGGCTCTGTGGAGAGTGGTGCTGTGACAACAAGAACAAAAAACGGGTCACCTGATGATCTGCCAGTTAACTGGGAGTCTAGTGCAAGGGCTGGCCCAAGGCATAAAGAGGGTATCAGTCAGGGCCTCATTGAAAGGGAGGAGGGACTCAGATGCAGTCTGGCGCGCTTGCAGGATCTCAGTCAATATGTTTATTTTTACATTCATGGCGGTGAACTGAGCTCAAGGACTTCAGCCGCCCTATACGACGATAATACTGTGTCTGGGCTGCAAGGGGAGAAAAGAGATCTCTAGTGAGGTATACAGTCCACTAGCCACCTGCCAGTTCTCGTACTAATTGTCCTCGCTGTAGGCCTGAGTGAACTCATTGAATAATACAACCAAGCGAAACCGCTTGCCCTCTGTGCACTGTTGCAAATCCTGCTTGGAAATTCATAAACAAAATTCACCCAATGTATTCCATGATATCATATGAAAACATCAACTAGTAACTTGATTCAAAACTTTTTTACTGAAATATTTTAGTCCATCAGAACATTATTATGTGTCATAACATTCCATAAACATTTATAATACAATGCTTTTTAAATATCCATTTTGCTTTCAAGAAATGCCCATGCCCAATGCATTTTGGGCCACACGGCCCTTCATCAGGGGCTGTACCTGTAAAAAATAAAAAATAAACATTCACAATATTGAAATACCTCCAATGTCATAGGTTACAGTAAATAACGTTTTTATATGAGCAACATCATATCGATCAGTGTATATACATTAGCATGTTCATAGCACACATTTGAACTCTATGAAAAATAAAAAAAGAGCCAAAACTACGAAAATCTATAACCTCTGGATGCGTGATTCCTAATTGAACCTTATCTCAAGTGTCTACTCACTTGTGTATGTGAAAGAAAATGGATTAGGGGTCCTAGCCGTTCCGGAGCGATCACACGATGACGTGGCTATATTCTGTAAACAAGAGAAAATAACTAACTGCAATACGTCGCTCACTGAAGTTAACAAACTTAACGTGAAATGAAAAGTCACAACACTAACCTGAATGAAAAGCAGCGTCTTAAGATTGATAGAAGGGCGGCTTATTTTCCGTCTTGTCAAGTGCCTAAAATGTACGCAAATAATATGAGCCCCGTTGTAATTAGAAATATAGACCGATACGTGAACCAATAACACACGTTGATCATATTCAAGAAACGAACCTTTCATGATATGGTCTGCCCTGCAGGTTCACTTGTTGCCTGCTTCAAAAACTCGCTTCCCCGTCACATTTAAACGGCGTTCCCGTAGGGTCAGTTTCTACAAAACAGCAACATGGCAGGTTGTAAATTATAAATAATCCGGCGTATTTAACGGCGAACGTATCCGCCGAATCATAATGGTCCGCCATACCTTTAGAAAAAAGTTGCCGACGGTACACGGTGGAAACGAACGCGGTCAATCTGGATCCGTGATACTGCTCAATGTGTTCAAAGAGCGCGGAATCGCGCATGCGTATATGGAGGATAATGTGATGATGGAAAAGGGACTAACGTGACGGAAATGAAACCTTCCTACTGAGTGTGTGATTACACGCCATAGTAAGTGAGTAAGTGTGGGATACTTGTAAAGCGCACTGTTACTCTACCCGAGTGTCCTGGCGCTGTAGACCGCTGGGGAACCCGTCCTGGTTTTCCCTTTGAGATGGTCCCTTTCTGGGTATCTCCAGGGTGAAACCAGGCATCCCTGGCGTCTGTGGGGGGCCGTTGTAGAGATGAGGCAAGCTTAATGCCCAGAGTTACCGAGTGTGTTCCCTGGTTAGAGTAGGCACTGAGGCGAGAATTATCGAGTCCGTTGACCCTGGTCCAAGACCCTGCCGCGTCGGGAATTGAACCCTGGTCCCGGGCCGTTCTCTGCTTACAGGTCTGCCGCCTCTAACCAGTGAGCCACACCTCTCCTCTGAGAGTGGTGTTGGGATCAATTTGGATCTGGAAGTCCATCTTGGAGCGTGTGGATATTGTGTTGAGTCGCTCTTGCAAGCAAGTGTGTGTTATGAAAAAACGGTAAAGAGAAGTGGAAAAGATGGTTATAGACTTTCAAATAAATATACTGGTGACTGTGCAATGAAAAACATGTATCTCTTAGTAAAGAACTTATGTATAAACACGTTAAATGATCATTACTCTATGTGAAAAAATACAAATAAACAGAATTCAGGTCTTCATGCTTACAACTGTAGTACAGTAATCACAGGTAACATGCTAAATCCACTCTATCATTGATCCCTTTCGGATCTTGTGTGTCCAAACGTTTTATCCAGAATACCTCCCTCTGGAGTAAAGTCTTTGTGATGTTTTTCCCGGGTGTGGGGACAACCACCTCTAGAACCTGAAATTTAACTTGAGCAATTGAATGTCTGTTGACCTCCCAATGTACTGCCAAGCTACTGTTTGGATTCTTGTTACGAATCGTGCTCTTGTGCTCAGAAATGCGGGTCTTAATTTTGCGTTCCGTTTTCCCTATGTATAACAAACCACAGGGACATTTTATCGCATAAATCACATTCATGGTGTTACAATCAGCATTATGCCTGGTTATAATTGTTTCTCCTGTGTGTGGATGTTTCACTGTGTTGGTGACTACAACATTATTGCATTGAACACAGTTTTGACATCTTCTCATTCCTCTATAGGTTACCCGTGTTTCTCGTGATTTTGATTTCAATAACTCCTTAATGTTCAAAGATCTTTTGTAGGCAAAAATAGGCTTTCTTCCAAACAGTTCTTTAAAATCAGGCTCATTGCTCAAAAAATCCCAATGTCGATAAATGCTTTTTTTGATTTCATTCGTACTGGTAGAGTATTTGGAAACAAACACCTTTCGCTTTTCTGTATCTTTAATCTTATTTTCTAACAAGGAGTCTCTGACTTGATTTTGTACTTTCTCTCTCGTCTTTTCCAGAAGAGTCTTAGGATACTTTTTTGATGCATATTTCATAGTGATTGTATCTAGGTTAGATTCTAATGTCTCATTCTCTGAGCAAATCCTTTTCACTCGCAACATTTGGGAGTATGGTAAATTACTAATCAGATTCTTCGAGTGAAAACTGTTGTACATTAGTGCAGTATTCTTATCCGTGGCCTTGTGATACACTTCAGTGTGAACAACATCATCCTCAATTTTCACCAAAACATCTAAGAATGGAATGGCATTCATCTCAATATTTTTCGTGAACTGAATGTTCTCATCGTATGTGTTCAATTGAGATATTTTTTGTTCGAGCATTTCCTTGGAGTTCTGCCAAATCAGAAAAATGTCATCTATGTAACGTCAATATAAGATTATATTGTCAACCCAATCCTTGTCTTTCAAAAGAAATGTTTCTTCATATCTAGCTATGTAGGTATTGGCATATGCCGGAGCCCCAGAAAAACCCATTGATGTTCCCTTGTTCTGTAAATAAAAATCATTATCCCATTTGAAGTAACTGTGATGAAGACAGAAGTGAAGGAGTTCCAAAAGAAATATTTTGTTTGCTGGTAATTCATCCTGTTTAAGAAGTGCCCATTCCACTGCCTCTATCCCTGCTACATGAGGGATGGAGGTATACAAAGCCTTGAGGTCTAAGGTGCACATTATCATTCCTGGTTTTGTTTGGATGTTCGCCAACTTCTGCAAAAAGTGTGTGGTGTCTTTTGTGTAAGAATACCAAGACTGAACAAAAGGTTGAAGAAATCGGTCAATGTATTGGCCCAGGGGCTCGAAGATGGTGCCGCACCCGGTGACAATAGGTCTGAAAGGAGGTTTAGTAAGGTCCTTGTGGATTTTTGGCAGCATGTATATTCCTGGTTGTTTGGGAAACAAAACTGTCAAAAATTGTCTTGTTTTTGTGGTAATCCACTTCATGTTCTCCGCATGTTCTAGGATACAATCCAAAGTGCTTTTCAATTCGTTGATAGGATCATGATCAAGTTTGAGATAAGTGTCCGAATCAGATATATGATCAATCACTTTTGATTCATAAAATTGACGATCCATAATAACTATTGCACCCCCTTTGTCTGCTTGCTGGATATGTGTCCTGGGGTCATCTGCTAATTCTTTAAGAACAAGGCGTTCATGTTTAGAGAAATTCCAATTCCGCTTTTTCCATGTTTTGATGTGTTTAATGTCATTCAGTACTAAATTCTCAAAGGCATCCAATATCTTATGCGAAGTGGGTGCTTGGAATGTCGATTTAGATTTGAACTCTTGATACTCAGTAGGGATTGAACTGGTACTTTGATCAGGAAGATTTAAGAAAAAGTATTTCAAACGTAAAATCCTCATAAATTTAAAGAAGTCAATTTCTGTTTCCAATAGGTTGGTGTGATAAGTAGGTACGAAATTGAGTCCCTTGTTGAGAACTTTGAGCTGTTGAGCAGTTAACTCATGTGAAGAAATATTAATGACTAGGTCAGTCTGGTGCTCCTCAGGTTTGGTTTTGTTACTTCTTTTACTTCGCCTGGTTTTCCTTTTGATTTCCCCGGTGGCTAGGTTGTATCTGCATCCTGGGCGGAAAAAGACGTCTTACTGGAAGATGCACTCTCGGCTATAACTTCATCACTTGTGCCACTTGTTTTTTCTACTCTGGGTGGTGCTCTGTTTATGTTAGTTTCTCCATCAGAGGCTACACTTTCCTGTGATGATGTATTAGGAGTTTTTCTAACAAAGGTTTTTCTTTGGGCATACACCTCGGCCCACGTGTATACTTCATTTAATTTGTAATCCAAGGTGTCTCTTTTATACTTCCCGAGTTTCCCTTCCTGTATCTCTTTAGTATATTTATCCATTCTGCTGTTCATGTCCTCTTGGAATTTAGACCAATCCTCTGAATCCATTCTATTTTGTAGATCTGTTTCAATGAGTGTTATTTCTTCAGTGATTTCTTTAATCACAACTGCCAATTCTTCAACTAATACAAGAATGAGATCCAATGAACACTTGTTCAACACAGCATACCATCGATCCATAAAGTCTTTTTTCATATGGAACCAGAATAACATAGGTTTAATTGGCATTCTCAAACCTCTGGGGATCCTTTTTGCCCGGTGGTACTGTACTAAAGTGGATGCATGAAGACGTTGATTCAATTGTCTTTTAGTCAAAAATTCTAGTTGCTTCAATTGCTGTGGTAAACTGCTTCCCTGTACATTGAAGGATCTAATATTGTGAATGAGGGAATATATTTCTGTGGCTTGCTCATTCGTATAGGCCAAAGTACTGGCCCGATTGTCTGTTAGACTTGTTATTGCGTCAAAAGACATTCTTTTCAAGTGGGTGCTCCCTCCCTGTGGACAGGGTACAAAACAAGAAATATTAGTAGGAGAGGCACACCTCTCCTACTAATATTTCTTCTTCTGAGTGAACTCATTACCTTGGTCATCTTTTTTTTCTTTAACAGTTTTATATAGCGCAAACTTAACCTGAATCGGGTATCAGAGAGCTTTACATAGCACCAGATGTGTTACATGAGGACACATTAATTTTTGTTAGGCACTGGGAGATTAAGTTAAGATCACAGATTATTCAGCATCGTTGCCGAGACTCGCACCCTGTTCCCCAGATTCGAGGTCGATCGCCCTAGCCGTTAGGCCAACTCCTCTCCCCAAAGTTGGTGTTGGTACTAAAAAGGGAATATCATTTTTTTTGCCTGCCTAGCAGTAATACTTGTGTGCATATGGCACAGCATTCAAATTAGGAAGGGGCGTCGGTTAAAGTCAGACCAGCATTGGAGAGTACAATAATGGCAACCTCTTCAGGTGGTGAGGTCAAAGTACCCAAGCCTATCATTGGATATGGGTGTCGGGTGCAGCATGGGAACTGTAGCCTAAGACAGAAGTGGCTCAGAGAGTCCAGCTGGCACCAAAGGTGAACCCCCAGCAGTAGTCCAGATGGAATGCCTCTGCTATCCCTGGGGTCTGAAGGCCCGCCACAAGGAGTCGTTAGAGTTCGAAAGAGCCAGAGCATAGCTGCACAGAACTCTTCGATCCAGTGCGGTGTGGCTGTATACAACGAAACCTCTTTTTAAGCCGAAACCAGTTGCAGAATCCGCTCTCAAGTCAACAGACAGAGCGAGACAGTTACCACCACCCATGGACTTCGCCGGGGGAGTGGGAATGGTGCAAAGGTGCGGAACTCCGCTTCATCTTGTGCTTTCCACAGGATTTGGAGCGTGACAAAGACTGATCTTTAGAGGGACTACAAGAGCAGGACCAGGATTGAGCCTTGGATTAGGCGTAGTCCTGAAGCGGAGTCTTCTCGTGCTCTGCAACAAAGTTTTGCATCACGTTCACAGCCGGCCTTCAGGTTCATAGACGCAGTGTCTCCACAGGGGGTGGAGGTGTGACCCAACACTAAACACCACAGGAAAACCTGATGGGGAACCAACATCTGGTTGAAACAGTAACTACAGGGCTTAAAACCTGTTGAGACATTCCTCGCCCAATGTGATAAGATTTCGAAGAAATGGTATCTGAGAAACAAGAGAAAAAGAAACTCTGGATTAGTGTCTGGTGACACGGAAAGAAAGATACGGACGTCTGCGCTCTGGAGTAGAACCTATATATGCATTGTACGTAACTTGTGGAGCAGGGTGGTGTCCGTGCAGAGAAGCACGGTCAACTCCTTCCGGAGGACAGAGATATTATGGAAAAGTTTCCACATCCAGTCTGACCCCTGGGGAATATTAAAAAAGTGAGGAATTTGAGGCTGTGTGTCTCTATCAGAAATCTTTATTTGTAAGAGACAAAAAAAAAAACTAATTATTACTTGCATCCGTTGCTAAAGAGAATAATATACAGCATCTAGTGCCCCAATCTTCATAAGGCTTGGGGTGTCTGACAGCTTGGGGAGACCTGGGGATTACTGACAGGGTTGTGGGCTGCACCTTTTTAGGTTTCGACCTGGCGAAAAGCTGCGCAAGCAGCGTTTTGCGCAAGGCGAAATCTTTTGTTTAGAGTATGTGGCTTGGGAATCCGCCCTCTGTTCCATTGGCTAGCTCCATAAATGGAGGCTTGCCATTGGAACAGACATCTGTCCGTCATGTCCGGAGCAGATTCGTGGGCGTTCCGGCCATTTTTACTCATCCCGCCCCCTTGCGATCGTCATGCGGCGGTGTTTTTTTAAATTTTTTTTACAGCTTTGTTTTCAACCATTTCGGGAGTGTCCTTTGCAGGGGTGGGTTGCGCGATGTCCCGCTCTCTGTTCCCGCCCCCCTCCCGCTGTCCGTGTGCCTGTTCCTGCCCCCCCTCCCGCTGTTCGTGTCCCCGTTCCCGCCCCCCCTCCCGCTGTCCGTTCCCGCCCCCCCTCCCGCTGTCCGTGTGCCCGTAGGTGCTTGTTTTAAACAGCAGTTTGCTAAATACTCTAGGAAGAATCTCAGTCATGCATCAAGCACCTAACTCCTCCAAAGCACCAAACACTCAACAGGGGCACCTATACACCAGCTGGGTGGCACAATGTAGGCTGCGCAGCAGGCTCCCCCTCCTCACAGCCGCCCCCTGCAGTAGAGAGGTAAATACACCTCTCCTCTATCGGCACGGGCGGCCATGAGTTGCTGCACGCGCCACGCACGGGCTGTAATGTGTTCTTGACTCGCCCTGTGGTGTCATGTGAGCTCCTGTTTAAAGGAAACCTGTGTCATCCTCCTCCTCCACTTTGCTTCATCTTACGGAGCACCCATGAGCTGGCTAAGATATTTGCTGCCTCGTCGCTGATTTCCGTTCTGGCAGATTAGCAACATCCGTCCAAGCACAGTTCTAAAGGCTCTCGAGTGACTGATTCGGGCATTAGATATGATCGTGTTAGACTGAGCTCCTCGACGCCAGCCGTCAGATGAGTGTGCGCCCTTTTCAGGTTGTCTCACTCTAGCGCTTTCTACAGGCTCAGGGCGGACGGAGGGTGTCCCTTCATAAATTTTCCTCTAGCGCGTCTCACTCGAGCGCTTGTTTTTTAAGCTCAGGAAAAAAACACAGTCGGCTCCTTCTGATCTGGCAGTCGGTGGCCGTACTAATGTGATTGCAGCTTCCTTGTTTGTGAGGAAAAGGTACAAACGTTGTTGCTCCATCCTTTTACCTTCCAACGAGGAGCCTGTTGTTTTCCACTCCCTGTTGTTTCTTCCGGTTTGAAGGTTATGAAACCCTGCGCTAACAGGCAGCAAGGCAGAGCTTGTGCGTTATACCTACCGTAATTGCTCCAATAAGGAAAGGGGCATGAAAGTCTACCGGTGCATTGTTTAGTCATTTAAATGAAAAAAAATGTTGTGTTTTATTTTTCAGTTTTTAACTTCTCAAATGTATTTTTCCGATTTGGTTCACTGAGGTGGGTCAATAGATACCAGCTGCAGGCTCCGCAACATTTTAGATTTAATTCTGTCATTTCTACCTGCAGTGGCACAGCTTAAAATGACAGATCCTTTGCGAAATATACCGAGGTGTCCCTAAGATTCCCGTATGTCACTTACTTAGGTCTTGCGTACACACCAACATTTGAAAGCAGGGAACATGAATATTTTGAATACAATTGACTTGTTTTTTTAAATCTCTACCTCTAGTGAACCATTCACTCTCCCCCAGCACCCTCCCCTCCCTCACAGACACACACACCAAGGTGCATGGAGGCAGAGTGCGGGCTATAGGCAAAACGCAGACCCTGATAAAAATGTATGAAATGGGACCACTTTCCGACAAGAAACTTCGGCCTCGAAGCTGAGGAACGGGGTTTGAGTCTCTGCACAGACACCCAACAACCTCACCTGTGATTCTGGGCAAATCATTTAATCTCACCGTGCATAACACAATGAATGGGTCCCTCTTTAACGCAACGGGTGCTCATATAAAGTGCTCTGATACCTTCGAGTTGAGTTCACGCTATATAAAACTCCCTCCATCCCCAAGAAAGACTGACAGAATGGGTGGGAATAGAAGGAGTGGATGCGAGAAAAATGGAAGAAGGGGTGAAGGTAAGGTTTGAGAGGGCAAGGGATGAGAGAGTGAGGGGCAAGAAAATAGGAAAGACTGGAAGGGGAGAGATGTAGGAGGGGAGGAGAAAGGAAAGGAGATACGGTGAAGTGACAGGCAATGGGGGGTGAGAGCGTGTCTGTGTGCACACACTGGAGAAGTGATTGAACAGCTATTGGTGTATTTACTTAACAGTCGTATATAAGCGCCTATGCACCAACAGTTGCTAGGATGCTTTACATATAACCCTGGAGTTACACACAATTACAAATGACATGCCTGGAAACAAGCAAGCAAGTTGGGAGGTGGAACACAGACCAGGTCGTGGCTTCTGAGTGGGGAAAACATTTGTTGAACAATGGCAGTACCTACACAACTACTACTAATTAGCACACTGCAAGTGTGACAATTCAGTCTATTCCAGGCCCCCAAAGATATAAAAATAGCTTGGGCAGCAGGTATTTGTTGTTTTATAAGCGTACTGAATTAATAAACATTTGCTATTTGCTCATCTCTAATTTATACAAACAGCATCATAATGTGGTGGCTGTCATAAGTGCCAGTGTCGGCAATTACATGTCGGTGCAGACAATTAAATGCTGGTGCCAAACATTAAGTGCCGTTGCCGAGCACCAGAAACCACTGGCTCAAATTACGCACTGGGGAACAGATGTGCTTCTAGGTGCTTCCCCGAAGCAGAGAAGGTGGGCTCAATTCTGGAGCCGAGAGGTGAAGTGTCCAAGCACCAGTAGGGCTGCACAGCGTCCCCTGAGTATACCAAGACACCCTCACCGCAGCACAGCACAGAGTGACAGTCATTGTTACTGCACTGGAGAGACCTCACTGCAGAACTGTAGAGCCTGACCCTCACTGCAGGGCTGAACAGCATCCCTCCAGTATACCAAGACACCCCCACAGCAGCACTGCACAGAGGGACCGCCATTATTACTGCACTGGAGAGACCTTACTGTAGAGCATGACCCTCACTGCAGGGCTGCACAGAACAGCCCTCCGTGCAGTACTACACAAAGAAGCGCTTAATGGAGAAATGCACAGAATAATCCTCATTACCTCACTACAAACAGTACCCCCCTCAGCAGCACTGCACTAGAGGGCAACACTGCAAGGTGATAATCATTACATCACTGCCCAGACCGACTCTAATTACAGCACTGCACACTGTGGCCTCCTCTGCAGCTCTGCACACTGTGGCCTCCTCTGCAGCACTGCACATTGTCTTCTCCTCTGCAGCACTGCACACTGTGGCCTCCTCTGCAGCACTGCATATTCACCCTCACTGCAGAAATGTGTGTGTAAGAAAGACAGCAAATCAGGCATGCTGCCAAGAGCCCAATAAGAGGCATATATAGGAGATTATCCGTCAGTAATAATCATGGCACCGAAGCCTATTTTACATACAATAAGGCCCTGCTGCAAGTTTGTGCTCGCCATTAGGAAGTGGTAGTCTCACCCCCAGCGTCTACAAACATTTAGAATGGATATTTTGATGGAAGCAAGGGCTGCTCCATTTCTGTTCGATGACACCGGGTTTTACACTTGCTGCGGCTACAACCCTGGGGGCCAGTGGTATTACCGTGGAAAGTCACGGAAAACAGGTCAGGCTTTGAAAACCATCACTGTGACAGCCTGAAATGTAAAACCCCAGGCGGGACAAGGTGTGGAACCACACCCCCACAGAGAGGCTGGTGCCACACCTCTATAGCAGGACTGCCTTCTTTCCGTCATTAGGGGCATCGTATCCAGTCCTCATCCTTTATGTCATCACCTAATGCATTATGGGTATTGTAGTCTTGCTTCCATTTAACTAATTAGATTAAAACACCTGAAAACCATGACTGCTCCAGTGTGTGTACGTGACTGCTCCAGTGTGTGTGTGTACGTGACTGCTCCAGTGTGTGTGTGTGTGTGTGTACGTGACTGCTCCAGTGTGTGTGTGTGTGTGTGTACGTGACTGCTCCAGTGTGTGTGTGTGTGTACGTGACTGCTCCAGTGTGTGTGTGTACGTGACTGCTCCAGTGTGTGTGTGTACGTGACTGCTCCAGTGTGTGTGTGTACGTGACTGCTCCAGTGTGTGTGTGTACGTGACTGCTCCAGTGTGTGTGTGTACGTGACTGCTCCAGTGTGTGTGTGTACGTGTGTGTACGTGTGTGTACGTGTGTGTGCGTGTGTGTGCGTACGTGCGTGTGCGTGTGCGTGTGCGTGTGTGTGTGTGTGTGTGTGTGTGTGTGTGTGTGTGTGTGTGTGTGTGTCTGCTCCAGAGTGTGTGTGACTGTTCCAGTGGGTGTGTGTGTATGTGACTGCTCTGGGTGTGTGTGTGGGGCTCTGGGTGTGTGTGTGGCTCTGTGTGTGTGTGGCTCTGGGTGTGTGTGTGTGTGTGGTAGTAATTGCTGTCTGCTGAGCTCGTCCGTAGGGTACAATAGGTCTCACATTTGCGAGAGATTAAGCTATTGGCAATGTAAATGACAATGCCATTTATTTATCGGTTTTCAAAACCAACACATAAATACAAATTTTGTCATTTACAATGCCAATTGCTCTAACTTTTCCAAAGGCGAAACCGTTGCATTATAAATGCTTGTGTCTTTGTTTAGCCTTGGTAGTCTAAAGGCACTATTTGACTTTTACCTACAGACTGCTGCGATCCACAAGTAGGAATCAAAAACAAATGTCAAAAGAACTTCTCCTTTCGGTTTCTTCAAGGACACCTGGCGCAGACAAAGGACCACATATCAGACTTTTGCTTCTGGACAAACCTGGAAGTTCAGTCACTGCCTTTTGCTTTCAAGTTAATATCTTCAGGTAACATGGTCAAGTGTCTGGGGTCATGTACCAAAAACGTTTTCCACACTTTGCTGGAGTGGAAGAGGCATTTCTGGCAGGTTTTCCAGAGATGCCTACAAATATGCAGTGTACAATGTTGTCACCCACAAAGGTGAAGAGGGTTCTACCAAATGCGGTTTAGTTTTGTCAGCACTCAACTGGTTGAAGGCATTCAATATCCAATTAGCAGCAACTGGCTTGTTTCTTTTTCCCAAAAACTACCAGAATCATGGCACAGGGATGCAGGAGGACCATAATGTATAGTTTTTACTGAACATGAAATATGGAAAACATATTTCATCCAGGCTAGCAAAAGCGGTTATCTTTACCAACAGCTTTTTTCGAAGGGCGTAGGAAACATGAGGGAACAATAATCAGAGTTGCTGGCAATAAAAATATATTAAACAGAAGTAAAAAAACTTACTGTACACTTTTCAGGAGAAGGTGGTACATCAAAAGCCTCATTTATATGATTATCCAATTCTTGCTGACAGTGTATGTGGTTAATTTGGTTGACATTGTTCTTTTTAGATTGTTTGGGAGGCAACGCAGGTGGTGGCACATCTGCAGCATTATCTTGGGATCTAGATAAAAGAAAAGATTTGACACTTTAACCTCATCTAAAGGTGTGATTGAAACTAAAATCATGCAGTGTTTTTACACTTGTCTTTCAAGTATATGCATTTAATTGCGAAGATATTAAGTGCAACATGTGTCTGTCGAGCACAGCACCATTCAACTTAAACCGGACAGTTTAAATGAAAAATAGAACCGTTTGTTAAATTAATCCATCAAAATGAAACCCACATATGAAAGCACCACAAATGGACACTTTAAAGTCAACCTTTTCATAAATTAAAAGCAGCTTGAGTAGCAAATATTCGCCCCACCTCTGCAATTAAGAGTAAAAACTTTGCAGCACAGATCAATCATCATAAATAAAATGATACTGACATTCTATAACACAGTCTGTAGATACATGTCGAAGGCGGAAAAAGACCAAGTCCGAGAAGCAAGAAGACCTACAGATATCCTGGATGAATTTTGGATTCCACCACCTATACTCCTCTGCATGGCAAAAAAGAGAGTAAGAGGCACACCAAACAAGAAGTGATGCAGATGCTGAAAGGACAGGTGAGGTACGCTCACCAGTCGCAAACTTATATGTGAGTCTCAGGGAAGAGAACACCTGAAAAAAAAGGAGCTATACAATCGCGGTGTGTCTCCTTATCACAGAAGTTATTTCCTGGTAATGAAGAGTAAAATCAAGGCTTGAGAGATTCTATTCCAGAGTCAAACTACCAAGCTGTAAAGACTCTGCCGGCGACATCCCATCAGGCCAGCTGGTTTTAGAACTGAGAAGCAGGAGCCCATCCTAAACACTAAGGGAAAATAACAGAAGCAGGCTAGGATTTGTTAGGATTAATTTGATTGGTAATTTCTTAAGGTCAATATGTTGCACGCAGGCTGATTCCTATTGACAGTATGCAATAGTGTGCTTGATATCATATTCCCAAATTTAATTAATCCGGGAGTTTGTGACATTTACCAGGCTAGCAAAGTTAAAGGGAAAGTGAATGCTGGAAAAAACAATCTGCCCACCACGCACACAAATTGACCTGCTTTGTCCTGGCACAGTCACACACAATAAAAGAATAAAAAGCCGTAATTGAATACTGAAGAAACACAGGGTATGTGGTATAATTTATGGACTTTTTAGACAAAGCTTTGCAGCACTCCCAGAGCGTGCCACAATTTCAGCCAAACTTAATGAGAGTGTGTGTCACTACTTAATAAGATGAATCAAAGACTGCGGTCCTAGTCTAAGCTGTTCATAGAACAGCATGAACAAAACTCTAAAAGGATCTCTTGCCAACGGTTTGGTTACTTGGAAGAATTTAAGGCACAACCCTGTGGAACATAATGGGTATGCAACAAATTATGTACAATGTACTACTGTCCTAAAACATACTAACTAGTACACACTCAAGAGGAAACTGTAGTGCCATGACAAAGGCATTGAAAAAGTTACTTACTATTTGGAAAAACGCAAGGGTAAAAATTGGGCTTCAGGATTACGGTCTTATTGCAAATGCTTATTGTAAGACACCCAATACATTCTACAGCATTCAAAGGATGTTCATCAATAGGGAACCTCTGGGGCAAAAGGCTCTGGGACAGACTGGGCTTGGACGCAGGCAACATGAAGCAGAAGTAGAGTCTGCTCAATAGAGATGGTTTTGTTTGCTTTTTAAAACATCAAGACAGATCAATGTTCTCTCAGGTAGGAGCAAATTGCAGACAGTATATAATAAAGTCTGTATTACCTCAAACTGGCTCAAGACTTATTGGCTGTGAAAAGGCTTGCATATGAAGAAAGACTCACATTTTGCCTGAAAGCAAGTGTCGATAGAAGATGAAGCATGATGCAGTTAGTCCAAAGCTTTATTCGGTCTGCATTGATCATAATAGCACATAAAAACGCACAAGAAATACATGCTAAAACTATACAGTCCATCATAAAAGGACAGACTAATATTTCATATACAATTGCCAATGCAAATTACTAAACCATTTTAAACCCTTTACATAGACTGTGTTTAACAATCTAAGGGTATTAACTCATAAGGGAGGGAGACTAAACTTTAACTGACCTTTGAAGTGCATTATTTACAAAACATCATTTTTTATAAAAGAAAGGCAACTAATATAATATGATAAAAGTTCTCAAGCCAGCTAAGTGCACAAAAGAGGAGAGGAAGATATGTTCGTTCTCCTTTTTTTCTGCGTCTTACGGCACATGATAAACTAGCGACACCAAAACAAATCAAGGGGGAAGACAACATTCGCAAGTACATCAGGGCTGGCTTCACTTGTGCAACATTACTCTGCTCTGAAAGTGGCAAAATATATTTTTTCCGTAGGTAACTATAAAATTCACACACAAAATAAAGTTTAAAAGATCGTGTTCTGAAAAATCATCACAAGAGCAAGGCTTTGGAGAACCCGGGACAGATAGACACCAATGGATGTAATTAAACTTGATCCTAATTAAAAGAAAACGATGGTGTGGGTTATTAATATAGGTCCAATGGGGTTGTTCTAAGATCCCTGGGCTCAATATTGAGTATTGCCATATAGTGGGCTTGGTGAGTTCTCCGTTTTCCCTTTCTGCTAACCTCCTGGCTACAACTAGTGATTGTATGTCTCTCACCTCGTTCAAGTGTATCTGTCTAGAGTGTTTACATAGCTCTTAGACCCCTAGATTTGACAACTGCTCTGAGACGTAGCCCAGACAAGGAATGTCAAAGACCCTGTCAAGCCTCATACAGTCTTCTTAAACAAACTGGTTGTTGGTTGGAATGGGACTAGACCATTTTTTAACCTCATTATTAGAGGGGCCATAGCTATAAGATCAGAAATATATCCCTGCCCAATTTCTTCACGTACCATGAATGACGGGGTACAGGGGGACATTTATTCTCAGACACCTGCAGATTGCAGGGATCCTTATAACCCCAAACATCACTACCATTATCAATATAGACGTTCAGTAATGGACAAAACGGTTTAGTCCCCAATCGCCTGGCGAAGTCCATTGTGGCTCCTGCTGTTCTGGCCAAGATGTTTTTTTTTGAGTGTTTGATGAGACACCCATGACCCGCTTTCATCAAACAAGACACATGATGCAAGGTTCTCAAACAACTGAGTAGATTCTACATCAATTTTTTTTTGTCTGGATCCAAAACCTTGGAGGGTTCGGATGAGCATAGTTTATATTCCTACACACCTACCCTAAAGGGTGTCTTGGTTAGTGCTCATAGTTCTTGCTAAGATAAATTTTCATTCTTGTACTTCTGAAGAGATTTTTGTTCAAAATGTTTCTTAATGTGTGAATGAGTTTGTATGGAGCAGTTAACAGCTTTCTGCTTCTGGTTTACTTCCTCGCCATATGTTCGCATCCTCTGCCAAGTGAGGATACATAATTTCCAGGGGAGATTCAGTGAGATTCAATCGAAGAGTCCCAAAATTCCAGACTAATAAAAGTACTGGGCCACAGGGTGAATGGGTGAGATGACCATGGTTTGGGATAGACTGTTCCCCATGAGCAGCAGTCAGTAGGCCGAAAGGGCTGATTTACAGTTGGCTTTTGAAAAACAGAAAAACTTTGGAAAAGTTTGATGGCCAGGCGTCGGGTTTGATGGCGCAGTGTGTCAAACGTTTCCCATACTGTCAGCTACCACTTTGACAGTGGTTCTTGCGAATCTATAGGGATGTCTGCAGGGCCAGTGGAAATCTCTAAATTTGGGTGGCGGAGTTAAGCAGGGTGGCAGACATAATGTCCCCTGTCAGCCTTTACTCCTTTTGCCAAACCCTAAATCAGGTCCTCTTTCCTCTTATCCAGAGTGGCAGGTTGGGAAAACAATTATGGTTTAGAACGCTACACCAAGGTATTGGCTATTTGCAAGCATTCGCCCCATCAAGGTGACCTCGACCTTGCCCAAGGGCCGGATCGCTCCCCCTGCCGCCAACAGTTCCTCCTGTTCGCACTCACCCCCACTGCTGATTCCAGTAGTGTTCGAGCCTCCTGTGCCCTGCACAGCACTCTGCCTGCGGTTTGTTTTTTGTGATTGGTAATTGTGATTGTTGGTATTCATACTCTGCCCATTGCTGTATTTTCCGTGTCCATACTCTGCTCACTGTTCTACTTTTGATTGCCTCGCTTTTCTCGCCGCTTCCCCCGTTACAGGTTTCCCGCTGCTTCCCTCGCGCCCACGCCCCGTCGCCGCCCGCACCCGCCTCCCAGCTGCTCCTCCCTCCTCCTCCGCCCTAAATGGCGACCACCACCCGGACGTGCAGCGGGCGCGCCGATGACGCGCCAAAGGCAAGCCCGTCTGCGCCCGTCCACGCCTGGACCGCGCCCAGCGCCAGAACCCCTGGACCTCGTAGCCGCCACAAGACCAGACTACACTACGACTCCAGCACCCTCCACGGACTCAACGCCGGACGAGACCACTCCTGCTACCGGGCCATCCCAAAGCACACCCAAGGGCCCTTCACCTGCCGGAACTGCTGCTTCACCAGCATCCAGCCCGCCAAGCCATCAACCAGAGAACCCAACCACCTCCGTTGCATCCTCCTCAACACCCGCTCCGCCCGCAAGCATACCATCGAACTCTGGGACCTCCTAGACTCAACCACCCCTAACGTCGCCTTCCTGACGGAGACCTGGCTGAACGACACCTCGGCACCAGACATCGCCATAGCCATCCCTGAGGGCTACAAGATGTCCCGCAGAGACCACACCAACGGAGTGGGAGGGGGAATCGCCATCATCCACAAGGACACCCTCAGAGTCTCAACCAACACCGGCGACACCCTCACCACCGCCGAGCACTTGCACTTCCAGATCCACACTGACCCCAACACCACCCTCAGAGGAACTCTCGTCTACAGACCACCCGGGCCCCGGCCACAGTTCAGCGACGCCATCGCCGACCTCATCAGCACCCACGCACTCGCCTCCACGGGCTACACTCTCCTCGGGGACCTGAACTTCCACCTCGAGAACAACAACGACACCAACTCCACTGCCCTGATCGACAACCTCGGACTCAAACAGCTCGTGACAACACCCACCCACGCCGCTGGACACACACTGGACCCCATCTTCTCCGCAAGCCCCCACGTCTCCTTCAACCACACCACCGAACCCCACTGGACCAACCACAGATGCGTCCACTTAACCTTCAAGAAACCCACCACGCACCACCGCAACCAACAGTTGCCACGCCGCTGCTGGGGCAAGGTCACCTAGGACCAACTGACCACCACCCTCGCCCTGAGACCACCCGCCGACCCCAACACCGCCGCCATCAACCTCAAACAGTGGATCAACAACTGTGCCGACACCCTCGCCCCACTCAAGGCCTCCGCCACCATCCACACCAACAAGAAAGCCGCTTGGTTCACCGAGGACCTCCGGACCTCCAAGCACACCTGTTGGAAGCTAGAGAAGAAATGGCTCCACGACCAAACTCCAGACAGCCACACAGCCCACAAAAACGCCACCCGCATACACCACCAACTCATCAGTACCACCAAGAGGACCGCCTTCAAGGGCCGCCTAGACAACAACGCACACAACACCAAAGAGCTCTTCAGCATCGTGAAAGAACTCTCCAACCCCAGCTCCAACACCAACGACATCCCACCATCACAAGACCTGTGCGACTCACTGGCCACCTTCTTTTACTGCAAGATCACCAACATCCACAACAGCTTCAACTCCAACACCCCCACACCCACCGAAGAGACCACCACCCATGCAACCTCCACCAGCACCAGTCGCCTGACCACCTGGTCCAACGTCAGCAACGAAGACACCATCAAGACCATGAACTCCATCCACTCCGCATCCCCATCTGACCCATGCCCTCACTACGTCTTCAACAAAGCCAGCACAACCATCGCACCCCATCTCCGGAAAACAATCAGCACCTCCTTCGGGACCGCAACCTTCCCGGAGAGCTGGAAGCAGGCAGAGATCAACGCCCTACTGAAGAAACCCAAGGCAAACCCCAAGGACCTCAAAAACTTCCGGCCCATCTCCCTGCTCCCCTTCCCGGCGAAAGTCACGGAGAAGATTGTCAACAGACAGTTGACCCGCTACCTCGCAGACAACATCCTGGACCCATCCCAGTCCGGCTTCCGCAGCAACCACAGCACCGAGACCGCCCTCATCGCCGCCACAGACGACATCAGGATCCTGATGGACATAGGAGAAACAGCCGCCCTGATCCTTCTGGACTTATCAGCAGCCTTCGACACGGTCTGCCACCACACCCTAACAGCACTCCTCCATGATGCCGGAATCCAAGAGAAGGCCCTGGCCTGGACCATATCCTTCCTCTCCGGCAGAACCCAGAGCGTACGCCTCCCACCCTTCTGCTCCAAGACCACCAAAATCATCTGCGGCGTCCCACAGGGTTCCTCCCTCAGCCCGGCGCTGTTCAAAATCTACATGGCACCACTCGCCCACGTCGCACGACAACATAACCTCATCATCTCCTACGCCGACGACACCCAGCTGATCATATCACTCACCAAAGACCCCCACACCGCCAAAGTCAACCTCCACAGAGGAATGAAGGCCGTCGCAGAATGGATGAAGGACAGCAGGCTGAAGCTGAATTCAGACAAGACAGAGGTCCTCATCCTATGCCCCACCCCATCAGCCTGGGACCACTCCTGGTGGCCAACATCGCTAGGAGCAGCCCCAGAACCCACCGACCACGCACGCAACCTGGGGATCATCCTCGACTCCGCCCTCTCCATGACAAAGTAAGTCAACGCCATCTCCGCGTCCTGCTTCAACACCCTCCGAATGCTCCGCATGATCTTCAAATGGATCCCCTCCGACACAAGAAGAACCGTCACCCAGGCCCTCGTCATCAGCAAACTGGACTATGGGAACGCCCTCTACGCAGGAACAACAACCAAGCTTCTGAGACGGCTGCAATGCATCCAGAACGCCGCGGCACGAATGATCCTCGACGCCCCCCGATGCGGCCACATCAGACCCAACCTGAGAGGCCTGCACTGGCTCCCCGTCAACAAGAGGATCATCTTCAAACTCCTCATCCACGCACACAAAGCCCTACACAATGCCGGACCAGCATACCTCAACAACCGACTCAGCTTCTACACCCCCCCCCCCCTGCAGCCTCCGCTCTGCCAACCTCGCCCTCGCCACAGTTCCTCGCATCCGGAAAACCACCGCCGGCGGCAGATCCTTCTCCTACCTCGCCGCCAAGACCTGGAACACTCTCCCTACCAACCTACAACCAACCCAGGACTTGCTGGCCTTCAGAAGAGTTCTCAAGACCTGGCTCTTCGATCAGTAGCAGCCCCCTACCCCCCCATAGCGCCTTGAGACCCTCACGGGTATGTAGCGTGCTTTACAAGTGGATTGATTGATCAACTTTCGTGTGTTTAATTGTTATTAGTATGCCTCGAAACTTGAGACCAGTACAGCTTTCCAGGCTTCCTAAAGGACAATGTTTGTGAATTCCGAAAAGTAGTAAATTTGCATCCATTCAAGGAGTACTTCTATGGGTGCAAATCTGCTACTTTTTTGGCAAACCTGTCACTATTAATAGTTAACTTTGTGATCCAAAAAATTAACATGTTAAAAACTCCTCAGGCGAACGAGAAAAACCGACACAGAAATAGCAGACCAGACTAATGTTATACAGACCAAACTACCAAGCCAGGAATGCATTTATTAGAGAGGTGTCAAACTTACAATTGCTCTATACTCCGAGTACTCCTTGGATGCAGAACTAAAATTGCTTCAACTCCACGGCACTGAGGATGATCTACAGTTCAAGTATCGGATTACAGTTGTTTTAGTTATCCTCAAGAATTTTAATTTGTAAAGAGCAGTACAACACAGAGGTTTCGTGCCGCTATTGATGACTTTCAGAGATACAATAATCAGGAGATTATGAAAATAACCAGTTTTTGATTGTGTTGCCAGGAGAGAGCAATGTTGTGGAGGTTGCTAAGAAATGATTCTTAATCACGCAAACTAAATTCATCATGAAACTCCCAAAAATAAAATTGGACCCAACGCCGCCCCCCCCCCCCCCCTCCTCCCTCCCCGAGTCTTTAAGATTGCTTCACCTGCAGGAAATGTAATGCTCCATCTGGATGTCTTCCCTACATGTTTTTAATTGCACTCTTTTAAATACCTGTTGGACTCCGATTCATACTTTTGATACATTTTTCAGATGACCATAGAGAACCATGTCTCATCCATAATGTTTGTCTCTTTCGATTCAACTGTAGGAACTGAGGCGGAAACATTTCTATTAGTTCTTATGCTCACCTTAGTATGTCTAATAACCCTCACTAACTTGAAGGATTAGATTATGGTTTACTATTCAGTGAGACGGAAATGGTTTCTATTACTAAGAGGTGAAGATAATATTTTACTATCACACGCAAGTTGGAAAGCACCAAACAAATTCATTGGGAAATCACTGGGCTCCTTCTTTGGCATCCTGAAAAGACCATGAACTAAGAGAATCACAGCACTAGCATGCCCTATTGTATCACTCATACAACAATATACTTTATAAAATTATCTAGTGGTGTCTCCACTCCATCACCTACGTAGGTACGTGGTCTGGAACTCATGCATCCCCCCTCCCTCTTTTCATTTCATTTGGAGTATGACTAAGAAAGAAACGGCATAGTTCATTCCGCTTTGGCAACACTATTACAAGATATGTGATTTTTGTTATCATATCTTTCAACAGATCGCGAACTCCTCTTTTGTAGCGGTCTTATTGTTTTGGTCCACCATAACCAATAAAGACAATAGAACAAAAAAAAACAGAAATGATTCCTAATTAGAGAGGCCAGAACAAAAAATCCCTGCCGCCAACCTAATCATTCTAAAATCAAGAAATCAAAGAATGAAATGACTGACTGTGGAACATGTATGGAGACTTCCTAAATAGTAAAGACTCTTTCTAGCTGCAGATTCCTTACCTTAGTATAATCCTCAGGTGTCAGACTGGATCCAGAAATGTTTACCAAGCAGCACCACTGTGTGCCGGTAGGTGGCCCCATTCTGCTCCACGTGGCCAGAAATTAAATACGCAGAGCTTATATGGACTCCACCCCAACGCGCTGATGTCAGTTTCTTTTTCGCAAATTTCAAAGCTAGAAGCATGGAGCCACAAAGAGCACTGACCACTGGTGTGTGACACTACTAGGGCCCTTAAAGGGGGACAGTCCCTTACTCTGAAATCCACTCAGAGAGCGGGGAGGATGGGTGGGTAGGAAGAAAATCTGTGGCTAGACAGAGTCTCTACCAGGTAAGACGTTACTGAAGTTAAGTAACCTGTTCACCTGATGTAGACTTCTAGCTGCAGACTCCTTACTTTAGAATAGATACCCACGCAATACCTGCCAGGAGGTTGGATAGCAATATGGATTTAAACTAGAAAATACTGTAGGACTAAATGGGTAAAATGCCCGTCTCACTGGATCTGACTGGCCAGACAGCAGTGCTTCGTAAATGTGTGCAGGAAGGCCCACATTGCTGCCTGACATATATCCAGGAGAGGCACTCTGCGAGCTAAGGCAGTGGTCGCAGTTTTGGATCTGGTAGTGTGAGCACACAATCTTTCAGGAGGTTGCTTTTTTAGCCACTGCATAGTGAGATGGTCCGCTTCTGTCCCACCTTCCCTTATTTGGCTGCGACACACCCCATAACGAGTTGATCATCCACCCGGAACTCTTGTGTGGTCAAGGTAGAACGACAACTCTCTTGTTGGGTCCAGCCGACGGATTCTCTCCTCTCCTTTAGATGGGTGAAGACAAATGTAAATGGTAGGGAGGGTGATGTACTGGCCTACATGAAAGGGAGTTACCACCTTTGGGAGGAAGGATGCTCTAGTCTGAAGGTATGGCGGCTGAGATGGCAAGGCCCACAAACTCACTGAGACTCCAGGTAAATGCTACTGGCACTAGAAAGGCCGTTTTGATGGTAAGGAGCCCGATAGAACAGTTATGTAATGGCTCAAATGACGAACACATGAGGAATCTGAGGGCTAAATTAGGGTCCCACTGTGGAATTATGAAGGGTGGAAGGGGGCCGTATTTTTCCCTGGGATGTTCATGCGCCCATGTAGGCATCCGTGCCAGGACACTGCGGCCTCCCGGATCCGTGAGGCATGACAACTCTTCCTCCGGCACCCTAGGGCACAGGATCACAGTGGGTGGAGAAATTTGTGGTAGTGGAGTACGTTTTCCACAGTCACGTAGGCATTGGGTAAATCTTATACAAATAGTACTTAGCAAAGGTCTGGCCAGAAATCACAACTCTGCCCCAGTCATCACAAAGGAATGCATAATGCAATCCCTGAAAGGTAACTCATGTATCCAAATATATATTTAATTTCAGTAAAGTAACTGAGAAATGACTGCTTAATGGGAGTCTTGCCGCCCCTCATGGTGGTGTACTGGGTTGTTTTCTGGGTCCACTGGGGGGCAGAGATTATATATTGTCATTTTTTATTTTTTAGTAATATCAAAATGTGAACAATGCCCACAGTCACGGTGACGAAGTCACTTGTGTCCTACTTAATTTGTGTGATGATTAGGGTGGTGGCAGTCCAGCCACTGGCCGTCAGTGAGGACACATTGCATATGTGGATCAGCAGTGAGGGTCATTGGTAGAACCAAGTAACATATTCGGACAGAACTGGGTCATGGGTCAAAACATAGTCCAGGATCGTGGAATTTGGATTCTGAAAGGAACTAGTTGTGTCTGAAGCATCCAGATTGTTACTCCTTCGAAAGCATGACTGATTTCTTGGAGAACTGAGTCTGCAGTGAATCAAGGCTTGAAGGACTGTCCACTGATGCTTCCTGGATTGCCGAGATGGACTGAAAACTATGAATGTGGGTAAATGTTTGGGCCTCTTATAGCCTGATATGACAAAGGCAGGTTCAGCTGGATACTTGGTACAGGCTGACTGCCTCAATCTTACCATCCTATCAGAGGTAGTGACCTATTGAGAAGTCTACCGAGTTCATTTAACATCTGCAGTTTGCTTAATTCAATTTTTTTTAAAAACAGTCCATGGCCTTGGTGATTAGATGGTGGTGTGGGGAGTATTTCAGTGCATCGTTTTAAAACCCTACCTGTAATTTTTTGAAACGTTATTTTCCACTACCTTCCACCCACATTTTAGCCTTGGCTGTCCACTCTGGAATCTGTATACTCAGTGGACTAGTAAAGCTTTGTCATGTTTCAGGGCAGTACGTGTGATAAACATTCAGCTATAATTAGGAAGCACAATAGTCATGTTACTGTGATATCTGCAGCTACTTAAATAATATTATGTAGCAGAAAATCCAATATTACTGCACACAAAAAGCACAATTGATGGATACATTGCACCCGTGTCGGACCCAGAGAAAAACGACGTAATTCTACACTTGCTGCCAGCAGTCTTTCTCATACAGTACATCGTAATCTGTGCGTTAATGGCACATCAAAGTATTGACACTGTGGGGTTTCAGTGGCAGTGTTCCATAGCTCAAGAATGAACCACAGGGCATTCAATTTCCATCATTAACCCGAAGGGGGATGCTAAGCTGATTCCACCCACTTCTCCCTAAGTGGTGGCCTTGGGTGAACTAGGCAAATAGACTATAAAACGACACTGGCAAAGTGGCACAGGTTTAATCTATGTCCCCGGCTGATGAAGAGCCAAACTAGTCTCATCCACCAACCATTCTAGCTCTGATAAAGACTGCTGAAGGCAGGATAAATTAACGATACGAAGAGGTTCCGTTTATTTGCATCAAACTCAACCCTTTGGAGTGGTGTTGAAGAATTGGTAGGTGTTTTCAAGCCTTCGAGAAACTTTTAGCAGCGGAACTGACATGTAGCCAACTATGCGCAGCGGAGAGCACAATGGTATACCTGAAAAGGC
This sequence comes from Lissotriton helveticus, assembly GCF_964261635.1. Taxonomy (NCBI): domain Eukaryota; kingdom Metazoa; phylum Chordata; class Amphibia; order Caudata; family Salamandridae; genus Lissotriton; species Lissotriton helveticus. The sequence goes on from NC_136061.1 coordinate 1,427,717,512, forward strand.
TGCAATATCAACTTATCAATAGATTCTGCAAACACACTACTTACTCCTTAATGCTTGGTTGAGAGACAAACTTTGAATTTAAGTTTATACAACCCATCTCTTCCGGTGGAGAATAAAATATTGAGTGATGTCTGAGCTCGGTTTCCCTTCCTGACCTCTTCGTACTGGGGTAACTGTTTGACAATGTTCAGTATTCTGTCCATCATGTGTTCGTTTTGCAGGCAGAAAGTTTGCCAGGCTTAAAGAGTAGCTGACATAATGTGCCAGGCAGAGAGTATGCCTGGTTTTAAAGAGTTTCAGAAATCATGCATGACAGGCAGAAAGCGTGCTATCCTTATAGTGCGCCAGACATAATGCATGCCAGGCAGAAAGTGTGCCACGCTTGAGGAGAGATGTGTGCCATGCAGAATGTAGTGTGGCAAGCTTAAAGTGTCCCCACCAGGCATAAAGTGTGCCAGGCATAAAGTGCACCAGGCATAAAGTGCGCCAGATATATGGTGTGCCTGGCATAAAGTGAGGCAGATATAAGGTGTGCCTCCTGAAAGTGGGTGAGTCCCTAGAAGTGGGTAGAGGTGTGGCACACAGCTTGTCCTGTGCAAGAGCTGGCAGATGATAAAACCTGGAGGAAATGAGGGCAGAATATAAAGGAGAAAGGGAAGAAGGGGGCATAAGCGGATGTATGAATTCTGGTAGCTGTGCTCTAGGTTTTAAAAAGCACACAGCCACACCAGCTCCTTGCTTGTACTGACTGACACATAATACTCCTGGTGCAATCTACCCATGGAAAAGCAGCCAATTTTGGCTTTTGTGGGCAGAGGTAATGCAGGATTTTCAGTGCAATCAAGCATTCATCACCTTCTGCCATAGCAAATTGGGTGGCAAAACCCTTCCTCACATTTCACACTAATAACCTGTGAAAACGATTTTAGTGTCAGTAGTTGCTTCCTGTTTGCACTGTTTAATGACCAAGTTATAGTTTGTAGGCAATTGTGATGCAAAGAGTGAGCGCAACTTGAGATCAACTTACAATATGCCCACATAAAATATGGCACAAAATCCCTCTTCCGAACTCCCTGAGGCCCAACACTCCTTCTCATCTCTGTCCTCCCAGAGGCCCTCCTGCTCTTGCTATCTGCCCTGCCCCCTCCTCCCTCCTGTACCCTCAGGTCCACTTCTCTCTGTCCTCCCTGAGGCCTCCCTCGCTCCTCTTCCCGCCTCGAATGTGTTTGCTAAGCCGGAAGATGGTTGCGATGGTGCAATGGAAACTAAACTTGTGTGCTCCCATAACGGACAGGCACTTCTCCGCACATTTTAGCATTATTTCGAAAGAAGCTGCGGCATGAAAAACATGTCCCTTATAACCTTTCAATCTTTCAGATCGCATGCTCCAAATTTCACAGACAGTTTTGTAAAAAGCACGGCCTTTTAACAAAATTGCCAATTTCGCAATTATTTTGCAAAACCCGAAATCCTGGAGGGTCTTTATAAAAAAACATATGTGCAATAGGGGATTTGAAGAACGATGGCTGATCTGGCAACCACAGAAATGTAGAGATGGCAGAAAGATAGCCTTTCAAAGTGCCAAAAGAAAACTGCTGGGCTAAGAAAATAATTAATAACAGAACCTGAGAAAGGGGTGCAGAAAGAGGATCAACTGATCTGTCTGCACGCCATGCCACAAACTTGCTCCAACAGCAGGCGTATACTGTCTTGGTGGAGGAATGCTTGGCTGCCAATATAACATAGAAGACTTCAGGAGGAGGGTCTAAAGTTCTCAACTATCGCCGCTCCATCTCCCCACATGAAGACTAAGAGTTTTCAGGTTCAGGTGCAGAACCCTGCCCTGTTGCTGTGACAGAAGATCCTCCTGAAGAGACAGCCTGATCGGAGGACCCATGCTCCTGCTCAACAGCTAGAAATACCAGACTCTTTGTGCCCAAATCGGAGCACAAGGATGGTTTGAGCCTGGTCGTCTTGATCTTCTTGAGAAGTCTGGGCAGGAGTGGCATTGTAGAAAGGTGTATACGAGGCCTGAGCCACACTCAAGATGATACTTGTCTCAGAGAGAGAGTCGCCTTGGAAACTACAGTGCGCAAAACTGCTGACATTGTGCATTTGTGATAGATCTAATCAAGGCTTTCCCCCATTCTAATTTAAAAACTTTTTATTGGCATTTTGAACCAACATAGGCATTATTGGCAACTCAAAGTAACTTTTCCACACCACCAGGCATCCCCCCGTCCCCTCCCCTCCACCCATCGGCTTTCCCCATTCTAGGAAGAGAACTTCAGCCACCTTGGGATGGCGACGCCATCTGTGATCCACTAGACATTGAAAGCTGAGTTTGTCCGCCATGGTGTTCAAGGAGCCCACCAGGTGTTGAACAATCAGGGATATGCCCTGCTGTTCCAGCCATGTCCAAAGGCGCAGAGCTTCTTGACAAAGAGACTACAACCCCAGCCCACCAGGTTTGTTGAAATACCACATGGCAGTGGTGTTGGCCTTGCACACCTGTACAATTATTGCCCTGATTAATGGAAGGAAGGCTTCAATGCCAGTCGGATAGCTCAGACCTCCAACAGGTTGAGGTGGAGTATGGATTCCACTGCAGACCCGAGTGCTCTGATCTTCACCTCTCTCAGATGCCCGCCCCATCCCAGAAGTGACGCATCGGTCCCTACAGTCAGCTCTGGTTGGGGAAGGGAGAGGGTCTGCTGCTTACCCAATTGCAGTTTGTTAGACAACACTGCAGGCCTTTTGCAGTTCTATGTCAGGACCCGGAGGCGAGGATTATGCTTCTTTTCTTAATTTTTATTGCTCAGCAGCCATGAAAGTTTATCATTAACATCAGAACAGGCTTAATATACAATAACCCTTGGGAAACAATAAAGTTACAGAACCAGACAGTCCACATCCAATCAGGCGTCAGCATGGAGTATAACCCTCCTAGTCCCCTGTCGGTTACCCTCTTGCTTTGTTGCTCGCAGCCGTGCTAGTCTTCGGCCCTTTTTATCTCTACCTTATTGTGTGTGACTGTATGCACTTATCCAAATAGTTTTTCCTTTGCAGCAAGGTGAGAACACCTCCTTTTCTTTAGCGGCTGCAGTAACACTCCAACGCTCCTTTCGCAGTCACTCCTGAGAAACCAAGCTGAGTGAGTTAGCCACCTCAGAAGCGGGTCAGGCAGCGCAAGGAGGGCTCTTTGGCAACCCTTTTGTAAAGGAACTTACTAAATTTGTCTCTAAATTTAACTCTCTGAACAAAGCCCAATCTACTGTTAAGTGTATTTTCAACAAAGGTGTTTTCTCTGGTGCCGTCCGTGGTAGGGGGGCTTGGGCCAGCCATGGTCGGGGGGCTAAGCTGGCCGTTCCCAGTACTCCTCCGGAAGACGACAGTCTTCACAGCGTGCACAGTGGCTAGGCTCCTCTTTCTTCGGAGGGCTTTACCCCACCAAAGGGTGATCGCGCCCCAGAGGTCACCGCAGCAAATGGGCCACCTCCAAATCTCACCGTGAGTCTTTTTTTCACTTCTCGTACGCAGTTGGGGGGGGGGGACGCCTAACACTAATCGCAGACAAATGGAGCACACTTGTGTCGGACACCTAGATGCTCCAAACCATTCAGGGGTTTCACATAGAGTTCTACAGCTCCCCATTACAACCAGAACCTACCCTTCTCATCCCCTTCTCCCAACGAGAGGCGTCCTTGATTCAGTGGGTGATTCAGGAGCTTCTGGCAAAGGGGGCAATTTGTCCTACCAACCCCTCCCCGTGGGTTTTTTAAGCAATTAGTTCCTGGTCCAAAAACAGGATGGCAGTCAGTATCCGGTGATCAATCTCCGGGAGGTCAACAAGTGGTTGGTTTACTGCCACTTCAAGATAAAGGGTATACATCTCCTCTACGATTGTCTCTACCCCGACGATTGGATAGTCCATCTGGACCTCAAAGATGCTTATCTCACAGTACCAATTTTTCCCCCACATCACCACTTCCTCCAATTCCAATGGCAGGGCCAGAATTTCGAGTTCACTTCTCTAACCTTTGGCCTGTCATTGGTTCTTTAGTGCTCCAACCAAGGTTCTTAAGCCGGTGATAGAGCACCCGAGAGCGTCATGTATACATAGGATTGTCTACCTAGACAACATGCTCTTAATGAATCAATGCCCAAGGGCCCTATCGAGCAACCTTCAGCTGGCAATCCATCTCTTTCAGTCCCTCGGCTCCATAATCAACCAAGCGAAGTGAAGTTTAAGCCCTTCCGGCGCCACCACCTTCCTGTGGTTTGTGATCAGCTCAAGGGCGGCCACACTGAGCCTTGCGTCTAGGAAGATGGCCAAAATCTGGCAAGAGGTATGGAAAACATTATCGAAAGAGAGGACTTCTCTCTGTCAAATTGCGAGTGTAGTGGGCCTGCGGTCCTCTTCAATTCAGGCCATTTTCCGAGTACTCTCAACTTCCGAGCTCGACAACGTTTGAAGGCATCACACCTAATCACGCTCTTACATACTCCCAGTGTGTCCCGCTCTCGGACAATGCCAGGGAGGAGCACCAGTGGTGGCTCTACCACATGTAGGCGTGGAATGCGCACACCATCTTTGGGTCCCTTCCGGATTTGGTAATCAAGTCCTATGCCAGCGGCTCTGGTTAGGGAGCTCGTTGAGGTCAATTTGCCACAGGCAGCGTGTTGTCCACCGCAAAGCAATCCCTACACCTCATGTGCCTGGAATTGATGGCACGTTCCTCTGCAGTCAAGTGCTGGTCCAAGGACAGCATTTAGTCCTGCATTCTGTTGAAGATGGACAACATGGCAGCCATCCACCATAGCCTCGAACACCATGTTTCAGTGACGATTGAGCACCATCCCAGATCAGTCAATTAGATTGTGGATTGGCACTTTCACCACCTCCAAGATGCAAGTCTTTCAAGACCTCTCCTCAATCCGAGGACCGTTCACGATCGACCTATTCGCATCCCATCGGGAACATCAGCTTCCCCAGTACTTCAGTTGGAGGCCGTACCCAGGGGCAGTCGCAACCGATGAGTTCTTACAGGATTGGCCTTGGAGCAGGGATATGCCTTTCCTCCATTCGCGATGATCATGTGTCTGACGGCTCAGGTATGCAGGCAGAAGGTGGAAATGGTGCATACCCTGATCTGAAAGTCAGAAGCATGGTTTTCAGTTCTGATAGAACTTTCTTGGGCTTCTCAAACGAGTTAATGGCTTGGAGGATTACAGGGCGAGATGGCCGGTGCCTGGCCTACCGCAACATGCTACAAAACTTCTCTCTCGAGCATGGGCTGATAGCACCGTCATGAGAAATCGCTCAGCCTGGTCTTGGATGGGTGGGTTGGTGTCTGCTGCGGAGTCTGGATCCCGTGGGGACAGACGTGCACATCTTGAACTTTTTAGCCTCCTTAGTGGCTGAGGGAATGGCCTACAGATTGGTCAATACTTTTAGATCTGTGATCTCTGCAGGCCATGGAGCTATTGGGGCTCCCACGTGGGGGAACATCCACTGGTCAGAAAATTGGTCTGGGGCATCAGGTTATCCTTACCCCCAGAACCCAGGTACTCCATTCTTTGGGACAAGAACAACATTCTCAACCTTTTATCTTTATGGCCAGGCAATCGATACCTTTCCCTGAAACAATTATCAGCCAAACTAGCCATTCTGTTTTGTTTGATTTCATGCTGGAGGTTCTCGGATGTTCGAGCCCTGGATATCACGGGGAGATAGTTTACTCCAGAAGGGGTTACCTTCAATGTTTCCAGACGGACTAAGACTCAGTCCTGGGTGATTTCCTATACGGTCTTCCCACAGGTCCCAAGCTGTGCGTTGTGTGTTGCATCAAAGCTGAGCTACGCACTCATGGGGAGAGGCCACTTTTGTTTGCATTAAGGTAGCGCTTCCGGGCAGTCTTCTCACCAACCATCGCGAGATGGGGGAGGTGGATTATGTAGGAGGCAGGTATCAACACCAAAGTCTTTGGTGTATACTTCGGGAGGGGAGCAATGGCATCCAAAGATTTTACATTGGGTGCCTGCTTAGAGGATATTCTAAATGCAGAGGCCTGGTCCTCAGATTCAAACTTTAAAAGGATTTTATTTCCAACCAGTCTCCCCGAATGTTGCCCTAGTAGTGGACAAGGTTTGAACTAGCATAATCCGCGCCTCCGGGTCCTGACAGAATAAACAAGCATTGAAAATGCAATAGGTCTCGCAATAGAAGAGTTTAACTTTTTTCGTTTTGCAAATGGATGAGTGGCGTTGCGTGGATGAGTGGCGTTGCGTGGATGAGTGGCGTTGCGTGGATGAGTGGCGTTGCGTGGATGAGTGGCGTTGCGTGGATGAGTGGAGTGTGAGTGGCGTTGCGTGTGTGAGTGGCGTTGCGTGTGTGAGTGGCGTTGCGTGTGTGAGTGGCGTTGCGTGTGTGAGTGGCGTTGCGTGTGTGAGTGGCGTTGCGTGGGTGAGTGGGGTTGGAATGCAATAGGTTTCGCATTAGAAAAGTTGTAGTTATTGGTCTTGTAAATGACATAATTTATTTATTTTTTCGTTGTTAAAATTGCTAAATTGATGGCTTTGTCATTTACAATGCCAATAGTTATAACTTTTGCGAATGTGACACCTATAGCATTTGGAATGCAACATGTTTTGTATTTACGTGACTTATATGGCAGCTCTGGTCGTTATGCTACATCTCTAGATAGTTTTATCTTTCGCAAATGTGACACCTATTGTAACACAATATGTGTTGTGAGGGTGAGTGAGGGTGAGGGGTTGAGGGTGAGGGGTTGAGGGTGAGGGGTTGAGGTTGAGGGTGAGTGAGGGTGAGGGTGAGTGAGGGTGAGGGTGAGGGGTTGAGGGTGAGTGAGGGTGAGGGGTTGAGGGTGAGTGAGGGTGAGTGAGGGTGAGGGGTTGAGGGTGAGTGAGGGTGAGGTGTTGAGGGTGAGTGAGGGTGAGGGGTTGAGGGTGAGTGAGGGTGAGGGGTTGAGGGTGAGTGAGGGTGAGGGGTTGAGGGTGAGTGAGGGTGAGGGGTTGAGGGTGAGTGAGGGTGAGGGGTTGAGGGTGAGGGGTTGAGGGTGAGTGAGGGTGGGTGAGGGTGGGTGAGGGTGGGTGAGGGTGGGTGAGGGTGGGTGAGGGTGAGGGGTTGAGGGTGGGTGAGGGTGGGTGAGGGTGAGGGGTTGAGGGTGAGTGAGGGTGAGTGAGGGTGAGGGGTTGAGGGTGAGTGAGGGTGGGTGAGGGTGAGGGGTTGATGGTGGGTGAGGGTGAGTGAGGGTGAGTGAGGGTGAGTGAGGGTGAGTGAGGGTGAGTGAGGGTGAGTGAGGGTGAGTGAGGGTGAGGGGTTGAGGGTGAGTGAGGGTGAGGGTGAGTGAGTGTGAGGGGTTGAGGGTGAGTGAGGGTGAGGGGTTGAGGGTGAGGGGTTGAGGGTCAGTGAGGGTGAGGCTGAGGGGTTGAGGGTGAGTGAGGGTGAGTGAGAGTGAGGGTGAGTGGTGGGTTGAGGGTGAAGGGTTGAGGGTGGGTGAGGGGTTGAGGGTGAGTGAGGGTGAGGGGTTGAGGGTGAGTGAGGGTGAGGCGTTGAGGGTGAGTGAGGGTGAGGGTGAGTGTGGGTGAGGGTGAGGGTGAGGGGTTGAGGGTGAGTGAGGGTGAGTGAGTGTGAGGGGTTGAGGGTGAGTGAGGGTGAGGGGTTGAGGGTGAGTGAGGGTGAGGCTGAGGGGTTGAGGGTGAGTGAGGGTGAGTGAGAGTGAGGGTGAGTGGTGGGTTGAGGGTGAAGGGTTGAGGGTGGGTGAGGGTGAGGGGTTGAGGGTGGGTGAGGGGTTGAGGGTGGGTGAGGGTGAGGGGTTGAGGGTGGGTGAGGGGTTGAGGGTGAGTGAGAGTGAGGCGTTGAGGGTGAGTGAGGGTGAGGGTGAGTGTGGGTGAGGGTGAGTGAGGGTGAGGGTGAGGGTGAGTGAGGGTGAGTGAGGGTGAGGGTGAGGGTGAGTGAGGGTGAGTGAGGGTGAGTGAGGAAAGCAAAATAAAATAAAATATGGTGGTTGTGAGTGGGAAGCGGTATACAAACGAGGGAGCAAGAAAGCAAATGGTCTCCGACGAAGTGCTGAGAAAAAATTGATATAGAGTAAACACTTGTATAAAATTCAAAATAAGCTATATATAGATTTGTCACAACTACACAAAAACTATAGTTCATCAAAATGTGCTCCAAGTCGCAGCACAGTGCAAGTGAACAAGTATTAGGTGCATGGAGAAAGTTAATTAAAAAGAGAAACAACGTCTCTTTTTTGGCTTCTACAATAAATTATTTGCAAGGGCACCGACTTCACCCAATGTGAAGGCTGCAATGCATAGAATTATTTGCAAACGGTATCAGTGGAAGCATAAGCGTTTTGACCCCTTGCAACACCTTTTCATGTGTCTTCATCAAGACAAACTAAATGTAGCATACTACAATATAAAAAGGTATAGTTATGGGCCCTACCAATGGCAGCTAGAAGACTATGAACTGCTGAGGTAGCTACACATCTTACCTCTACTACAGCAGTCCAACAGTATCCAGAAGATTAAATAAGAAATATGTTTCATAATACACACAAAATGCAAGTGTTAATGATTAAGTGCCAACGGTCACACCAGTAGACTCCTGCTGAAATTAAGCCCCCAGCCCAAGAACGCGCTCATTCTGGGCGCTGCCTACAAAGGTTCTAAGTAGAAGCAGCGCTTACAAACATTATTGTATCTATTAGTTTGAACAGTTCCACCTGTGCCCGTTAAAGGTTTGTTTAGATAAATGAAAACAACTTTTAAATTCAGAAACGTGAAAACAGAAAATGAATTTACATCCTTCACATTTACAGGTAACCCGCAATCCACCAGGTGCCAATGTTAATTATTTACAGAGGCAAAAAAAAAGAAGGCCAGAGAGACGTGGAAGTGTGCCTTTGTCACAGTGTGTATCGCAGTTTGTCAAAAGGGAAGTAGTTATAACAACGTGCTCAGCTCACTGTGATACATGTTGGAGTGTTGGATATTTCTATTGCCACCCAATTATTAAAGTAAGTCAGTTATTGCGACCTGCACAGTGAGGGGTACCGAATGTGCTTTATGAATTACACTTTATTATGCGTGAATGTGAGGAGCACAGATAGGCATGAAATTCACCAGTAAAAGAAGCGCGGACACAAAAGTGAAAGCGACCTCGACTGCACTGTGTTAATTAGTGGTAAAATCTTCAACAACAGGGGAGGAATGCAGCTGTGTGCCACTGCTCTCTCCCGAGATCCAAACGCCATGGGAAGGAATGTTTAGAGAGGAGTGAAGGGGGCGGGTGAGGAGCCAGTGAACGGAGATAGATTGCAGTGATAAGAAGCAGTACACAGACTGTTTACTGTAGAGCTGTTTGTTAGAAGTATGGGAGCGGTGCTGGGTCTGCCTCCTATTACAGTGAGGGGGCTGGTGTGCTTCCTGTGTGGGCAGCACAAGAGCACAAATGTTGCCGTGGCCCAGACACCTAGGATGAATAACATAATAAGCAGAACACAGATAACTTACACTTTTGGGTGTTAAAAAACGGAAACAGCATATTCCTTAAGTAATATGTATTACAACATGCCCAGAGTAAGCGCCAGGAATTAAACGCCAATGTGCGCACCGGTAAACCCCGGCTGAAATTAAGCCCTAGCACAAGAACACGCTCAGTATAGGCCCTGTCTACAAAGGTTCGAACTAGAAGCAGCGCTTGCAAACATGATTGTATCCACAGTGAGAACAGTTACAACTGTGCCAGTAAAAGGTTTGTTCAGATAAATGAAAACAAACTTTTAAATTCAGAAACGTCAAATCAGAAACTAAAATTAGATCGCTTCACATTTACAGGTAACCCGCAATACCTCAGATGCTAAATTTTAATTATTTACAGAGACAAATTAAGACGAGGCCAGAGAAAGGTGGGAGCGCGCAATGTACCTTGGACTAGCACTACCCTTCCCTAAGAAATATAATCATAATACGCCCACAATGCAAAAGTAAATGACAAGCTGCGAACAAAGCATCCGAAAGCAGCCTAAAGGGGAGAAAGGAGGGGTGAGTGTAAGCCGAGGTGACAATAAGGGCCGCTGTGGAGGGGGAGGGGCGAGCCAGCAATGCGGAGGAAGATATAACAAACAAGGAAGAGAAAATAAACAAGAGATGTTACCACTGTTGCTGACTGTGGGACTTTTGTGGGGGCTACGGTACAGTACACACAGAAGTTGAGAAAATGGCAGCTTATTTCCACTTTTGGTGATGCAAATGTGTTATTTGCAGATCAGTTGGAACGACAAGTAAGTAATATGCAATGCAGGCGCTGCCACAAGGAAGTACACCGTGGATAACTTACAAAGCCCGAGGAATGCACTTTCCATCTTCATTTGAACACATATAAAGTGCAGCAGAGTGTACAAGGTCGTGCGTGAAAGGGAAATTAATGGCATGTAACGGCGAAATAATAATCGTACCTGCTCTAATTCGTTTTGGCCGCAGGCCTGGATTTTGTGGGGTGGGGCTGGGGTGTTAACCATGCCGGACTGTGCATATCAGAGCAGTGGGCGTGCAGCTGCTACTCTATAAACGCTGGCTCCCGTGAGGCTCCGAGGCCGCCAAAGGAATAGTTGCTCACACTTTTCAAAACCCCAAAATGAAATGATAAAGCGAGGCATATGGGTGAAGGAACGGGTCCTGCTGATGTCAGAGTGCCCCCATCTATGCGCCCATATCACACATGGGAGAAGCTTTGACACGTATGGACCTTGAAACAGCCTGCACCTTAATCGATTGAATTACATTCCTATCCCTTATGAGGTACACATACAATGTTCTACTCTATTGATCATGGCGTACAAGAGTAGAGGCATAGGTTTGACCTTCAACTCACTCAGCGGGGACACTTCTGTCTCCTACTGCTGGCTTAACACTGTCCAATGAAAATAAAGTGTATCAGGTGCAAATCACAGGACCTCCCACACCCCTACCACCGGTACCTGGTGCATATTCTGTTTAAGTGACAAACGCATGTTAGAACAGCAATTTTTGCACATGCGTCTCGCGTGCAGATTCATTTTGTCATTATGAACATGCGTAAAAAGTGCCGCATTTCCGATCTGCGTTAGAGCCTATTGAAAACTACGGCTGTCTGTGGCCTTTTGTGTAAGTCCCTCCTTTTCCATATTCCCCTTTGGAATCATGCCCTTTGTTTTTTGAAGCTGGTGCAGCCATGGCGCACCAGAACTATCTTTTTTTTTTTTTTTTTTTTCGTATCTGTGTAAACTCCGCTGCTATTTCACACAGCTGCATGCTAATATGGCAGCGGGAACCAAAGCAGTGAACGGCGGGAGGGATAACAGAATCATGGCGCATTTCCTCTACCTGCTCGTAAATCATCTTGGGACAATGTAATGTATTCCGAACTTGACTTTATAAAACTGGCAAGTTCTCTTTTACAAACAAGATTGAAGCTCGCTCGGGAGAGTAGGTGGAGGAGGGGGGAGGAGAGTAGGAGGAGGAGGGGGAGGAGAGTAGGGGAGGCACGGCGAAGTGAAGAGACAAGACGGAGGGAAGGCAGAGAAGGGGAGGGGGGAGGAGAAATGCGACACGGCGGGCAGGGGAGGGGGCGGAGCGGGGAGGGGGTGTGAAAACAGCAGGGGCCTGGAGTGCGGCTGAGGGAACTGATGTGCACGCGCTTTTAAGCTCAATGCACATGCGCATTGAGCTTAAAAGTCACGGGCACTGCAAGGAATCGCCACGATTCCTTGCTTCTTAGTTAAACGTTGTTAAAGCCGCAATAGGCTCGCAAGCTCGATGCGCATGCGCATCGACAGGCGAGACCTAAAAATGTCCTAGCTATCGTAAAGGAAAAGTTAAATTCTATTAAGGACTCAGAGGTGATGATTAACCCGCCCTATCACGACTGATAACCCACCGGGTTGTGAAACAGGTGCATGAAAATAAGTAAAGCAATTTGCCGGGTTTGTTTGCATTAAATGTCATACCTCATGCATTGCCACAACTTATGTTGCATCTCATTTCCACCGGTCATAATAGGGAATGGTTTTCCGGGTTGACCAGCACTATTTTATACTGTAGGATTGGATTCTTCGAAACAGGAGTCAACAACTTTCACAGGCGGCTTGATCACAGGAACAAAGCGGGCAACTGACAGGGGAATAAGAGGATTGTACTACGCACGGACGCCTGATTGGATGTGGACTGTCTATCTATCTGTTGTGACTTCATTGTTTACCAAGGGTTATGGGAAATTAAGTTTGTTCTGGTGTTAATGTTAAACTGACATGGCTGCTGAGAAATAGAAATGAAGAAAGGAAGCATAATCCTTGCATCTGAGTCCTTAATAGAATTGAAACTTTTCTTTACGATAGCTAGGACATTTTTCATTCCTTCCGCGATCTGGACCATATCGGAGAGACTACCTGATATTGTGCCCACTGTAACTTCAGGTCTCACAGTAGAGACCTCATATGCAAGCGAGAATGTGTCATGAGCAGGAGGCCATAAATCCTAACAGCCTAAAAGTCAGTCTCACTGAAATCCAGAGTAGAGGCTGAAACATTGGTATCATAGCCCGAGTATCCTGGAATTGGTAGAGACAAAACCGAACCGTGTCCAGAATGGCACTGATGAAAGGAAGAGTCCGATATGTGACTTCAGGATGTTGACAGTAAACCCAGCAAAGGCAGGGGGTTCGCCGTAGTCCGAAGGTGGGAGATGCCTGCATGGGTCGAGCCTGCTTTCAACATCCAACCGTCAAGGTAAAGAATTACTGTAATTCGTGCTCTTCGCAGATGAACTGCAACCACCGCCATCACCTTTGTTCCTGTATCCTGCACTTGGAAAGTGTTTGTTCAGTGTAAGTGAATATTAATACAGGTTCCTTGACAGAGAAGTGAATTTATAAATATGAATTAAGATATGCTGGTCATCTTTGTGAACGACTACAGAGAAGCAATTTAACTGCTTTCCAAAAAGAGGACACTGTTCCTAGTGTAAGGTGCAAAAGTCACCAATGCATGAGGGTGCAAAAAGTCACCCATATATGGGTGACTTTTTGCACCCTCATGCATTGGTGACTTTTGCACCTTACACTAGGAACAGTGTCCTCTTTTTGGAAAGCATTATGAAATAAGGAGCATGGACACTGGACCTTTAATAGCTCCTCGGTCCCCCCCTCTCCCCTTTGTATAGTATAGTAAGCAATTTAACTGGACAGATTATTTCTGGGGAGTTTTTTTTTAGAATTATTATGGAATGATGAATAAAATAGAGGGTGATAAATGTTTGAAGCCACATCTCGTTCAAGCTACGGGGTAAGGAGGGGCCTGCGCACAAACTGGATTGGCTTATTGGGAGATTTGGCAGTGCCCGAAGGGCTGGTAAAGAGAAGCTGTTCGTGGGCCTGTTTCATGGTGTGGTGGGCCGGTTTTTACTGGGAACAGGAAAGAGATTTGAGTAGTGCTCACGCTGGGTACAGTGACCTGAGGATGTTATTACTCCCAACTTAACAATAATGTTAGCCTCCCGTGAGCTAGAGATCATGCTTCTGTGTATGCCTGCAAATTCAAAGACTGCTGGCAGGACTCTGGCTCAGCTCACTTGAGCAAGAATGGGTCCAAGGAGGGAAATATGGACAAAGACTGGTGTCACCATAGACAGAAATTGACCCTAGAAATGTTTGGAAACCGGTATGTGGACTCGGGATTAGAGCTTGATGTGGCACACCACATACTATATATAACTTGGGAACCATCAAGTGTTACACTTGCTTTGCTGTGGTACCACTGGGGTGTACAGTATGGACTGTACTGAAGGGAAGTGACTGCCACTAAGTTGCCGAAACGATCACTGTCCTGATTCCCTGTAAAGTGGCGTAGTAAGGGCAAACAGCCATACCGAGGGCAAATATATTGGGTTCTCATCCCCAGATTTCAAGGTAAAAAACAAAGGTAACTCATTTGGGCGAAGTGGGTTTCTCACAGGAACAGGACCTGGTACCACAGCACCTACTGCACTACTGATAGCAAAGGCTGCACCAATGAGAGCTATGTGCTTGCCTAAAGTGCATTCCCACTTAATCGATCCATGTTTGAATTACTTTTACATATTTTCCAAATCACAGTATTCTTGAAGTGTTCCGGGTGCAAACAGCTAAGTACTCTGACACTTTGCACTTGCTACTGCACTCTTTACAAATCTGGGGACATTTATCCAGATTAACCTTTTTTCTTGTAACGAAGCATGTATTACTTTGCTTGTGTTTGTAGTTTATGCTCCTTCACTGTAAATTTCACAGTGAAGGGCGAAACACTGAACTACACTTTGGAACGCGAAGAGAGACGACACAGAGTGTCAAATACAGAGCGTTTGAAGGGTCCCGAGACACCAACAACAGCCAGCTTATTGGCGAGGAAGGGTTACAATATAAATACAGGTAATTGTGATCTGGCGTTTTCAGTTCAAGATAAGACTGGGGGAATTGGGAATAATAGGGTGTGTCATGTTAGCACTCACAAAATTAAGATAAAGAGACAGTGAGGATGGCGTGACTGGACAAGATTCAGAAGGTACGGAGTACCACAGCAAGTGAATCCAGTGTCTTAAACTGTGGCAATAAACAGGCAATATAAAAAGACGACTGCAGACATGATTGAACTCCTAAGATTACAGATTAAAAAAATGTTTGATAATGTAATTATCTGTGAGTTTGGTAATAAATTGAAATAGAAATGCAATTACAAATGTTAGATCTAGAGAATAAGATGGGGAAAAGCGATGTGTTTTTGTTACCATTTTTCATTGAAAGAGCGATATTGAAGCACAAGTTAATTACCTTTGGTAACAATATATCTGTAAGAGACATTAGTTAGTGATAGATTCCTTACCTTAGAATTACCCCCAGGCATCAGACTGTATCCGGAAAGTTTACGTCAACAGTACCCCTGCGTGTCGGAAGGTGGCGTTGTGCAGCTAAGGGTCAGTCGTAGGAGTCATGTTTACCGGGATGACATCGCGGCAGCTACTTAGACGCCGCCCTCGTGCGCGGACGTCAGTTCTGTACTCGAGATTATGCGCCAGGAATGCAGAGCCATGCAAGATACTGACCACTGGTGCTTTGAAACTAGGGCCCTGAAAGGGATGACCTTAACCCTAGAAATCAGTTTGCAGAATGGGGAGGATGGGTGGGGCGGTAGGGAATCTATCACTAACTAATGTCTCTTACAGATATAATGTTACCGAAGGTAAGTAACTTGTGCATCTGAAAGAGACGTTAGTGATAGATTTCTTACCTTAGAATAGATACCCCAGCAATACCAACCCCAGTGGTGGGTCTGTGAACCAAAATTAACACCTGAAAGTCACAGAGAACAGAACGGCCAAAGAAGCTGTCTCTTCGGACTTGACTGTCAAGGCAATAATACTTGGTAAAAGTGTGCAGCGAGGCCCACGTGGCTGCCTGACAGATGTCTTGCAGGGGGACACCACGTCCCAATGAAGTAGTAGCTGCTCTCTCTGGTAGAATGGACGCGCAATCCCACCGGCCAGAGAATAACAGGCGTTTATACACAAGAAAACCCAGTGGGAGATAGTCCTCTTGTGTACAGCCCAGCCTTTCTTGGCGACTACGTAGCCAACGAAGAGCTGGTCATCCACCTGGAACTGTTGTGTGCGAATCAGGTAAAATGAGAGCACACGTTTTGGGTCCAGACGGTGGAGCCTCTCTTCCTCTCTGGAAGGGTGCGGAGGCGGAAAGAAAGTGGGCAAGGTGATAGTTTGCCCGATGTGGAAGGGAGCAACAACCTTTGGCAAGAAGGAAGGACGAGTGCAGAGCACAACCTTGCCCAGATGGACAGACAGAAAAGGAGGTTTAAAGGAAAGAGCCTGGACCTCACTCACACGCCTAGCGGAGGTAATGGCAACCGGAAAAGCAGTCTTCAAAGTCAAAAAACGAAGAGGATAGTTGTGAAGCGGCTCAAAATGAGCGCACATCAAATAAGTAAGAACCAGATTCAAGTCCCACTGTGGTATCACAAACTAAATAGGAGGGAAAAGTTGAGTAATGCCTTTGAGAAATCTACTTACGACAGGGGACTTGGAGAGAGGGCTGATCAGGCAGCCTGAGAAAGGCCGAAATTAGCAGAAAGGTAGCCATTAATAGTTCCCAGAGCAGAGCTCTGCCAAGGCAGATAAAGAAGGAACAAAAGGCCCTCTGAAAGAGGGACAGAAATGGGATCCACAGCCTTTGCTGTGCACCATGCCACAAATGTGCTCCACCTGCAGGCGTATACCGATTTAGTGGAGGGAAACCTGGCTGCCAGAATGACATCACAGACTTCAGGAGGCAAGTCAAATGGAATCAACTGTCGCCGCTCAATCTCCACGCATGGAGGTGGAGGCTGGACAGGTTCAGGTGGAGGACCGTCCCCCGCTGCAGCGACAGAAGATCCTCCCGAAGAGGCAGTTGGATCGGGGGATTCACGCTCATACTGAGTAGCTCAGGATACCAAACTCTTCAAACCCAGTCCGGGGCCACAAGAATGACTTGGGCCCGGTCGCGCCTGATCTTCTTCAGCACTCTGGGTGGAAGTGGTATAGGTGGAAATGCATACAATAGACCGCAATTCCACTCGCAACGAAAAGCGTTGCCGAGGGAGTGTCGCCTTGGAAATTCCATCGCACGGAACTGCTGACAGTGTGCTTTCTCTTCGGTGGCGCATAGATCTAACCAAGGCTCTCCCCACTGTTGAAAGAGACCTTGCGCCACCTCCGAGTGAAGACGCGATTCGTGATCCATCATGCACCTGCGGCTAAGGTCGTCCACCCTGGTGTTCAAAGAACCAACCATGTTCAGAGACGCGGAGCCTCCTGACATAGGGTCCACGACCCCATCCCGCCTTGTTTGTTGCAGTACCACATGGCGGTGGTGTCGTCTGTAAACACATGCACTACTCTACCCTTGACAAAGGGAAGGAATGCCTTCAGTACAAGTAGGATCACCCGGAGCACCAGAAGGTTGATATGGAGCCGGGACTCCGCCGGAGACCAGAGGCCTTTGATCTCCGCCTCTCCCATGTGGCCCCCCCCATCCCAGGAGGGACGCATCCGTCACCACATTGCGCTCCGAAAGGGGAAGGGAGAGTGCTCTGTGGCCGACCCAATGCTGGTTCGTGAGCCACCACGGTTGTGCAGTGCCCTCCGAGATCTGGACGTACTCGGACAGGTCCCCTTGATGCTGCGCCCACTGGAACTTCAGGTCCCACTGCAGAGTCCGCATATGCCACCTGGCATGATTGGTCAGCAGGATGCAGGAGGCCATGAGGCCCAGCAGCCTCAAGGTCATCCTGACCGAAACCCAGGACAAAGGCCGAAAGATTGGAATCATAGCCCGAATGTCCAAGACTCGCTGTTCGGGAGGATTAACCCGAAACTGCGCTGTGTCCAGAACTGCTCCGATAAAAAGGAGCTTCTGAGAGGGAATCAGGTGTGACTTCGGCACTTTGATGGAAAACCCCAGCAAATGCAGGAGGTCGGCCGTAGTCTGGAGGTGGGAGACGACTTCCTGGGGCGAGCCCGCCTTCAACAGCCAGTTGTTGAGATAGGGGAAGACTGAAACCCCTGATCTGCGCAGATGAGCTGCGACCACCGCCATCACTTTCGTGAACACCCGAGGGGCGCTGGTAAGGCTAAAGGGGAGCACGGTGAACTGAAAGTGCTCGTGGCCTACTGTGAACTGCTGGTAACGCCAGTGGGCCAGCAGAATGGGGATATGAAAATAAGCGTCCTGCAAGTCCAACGCTACCATCCAGTCTTGCTGGTCTAGGGCCGACAAGACCTGAGCAAGTGTGAGCTTCTTGAACTTCTTCTTCCGGAGAAAGCGATTGAGGTTTCGAAGGTCTAAGATGGGACGCAGGCCCTTGTCCTTCTTTGGAACCAAGAAGTAGTGGGAGTAACAACCAAGACCTACTTCTGGCATCGGAACATGCTCGATGATCCCCTTGGCCAACATGGCCGCAACTTCCTGCTGGAGAAGTGTCAAGTGATCCTCCAAGATGCGGTGGTACTGAAGTGGCATGACTGGAGGGGTAGTCTCGAAGGGGAGGGAGTAGCCCCTTCGGACTATCTGTAAAACCCACCTGTCCGAAGTGATGGTCCGCCAGTGGGGGAGGTGATGGCAAATCCTGCCGCCCACTGGCATGTGAAGGTCCTGAAACACTGGACTAGGAAGGTTGGGAAGCAGTGGTGGAAGGGGTGGTGGTGGACTGACCCGCCCGCTAGCCCAGTGACCCACCTCAGCAGGTCCCACGTCCGCGGCTGTGCTCAGACTGTTTCTGCGCAGTCCTGTGGCTCTAAAATGAACGTGTTTGGGCGCCCCTTCCTTGGCCACTAAAGGATCGAAAAGCAGAAGCCGAAGGAGTGCGCGTGGCCGAAAGACTCGAGGACTTGGCCATAGCCCGCTAGTCCTTAACATGCTCCAATGCACTTGTCGCCAAAAAGGCGAGTGCCATCAAAGGGCATGTCCATCAGAGTATTCTGGACATCCCCAGAAAAGCCAGTTGTCCTCAGCAAGGCATGACGGCTTAGCGCCACTGTTGTGGAAATCGCTCTGCCCAGCGAGTCGGCGGTGTCAAGGCCACAACGAATTGTAAAATTGACTGCATCTCTCCCCTCAGCAATAGCTTGGGAAAGTACCGTCCGGGCCTCCTCCGGACACTGAGGCAGCACTTGCGCCACCTTATCCCACACAGAGTGGGAATAACGACCCAAGAGGCATGTGGTGTTCACAGACCGCAACCCTGAACTGGCAGAAGAGAAAATCTTCTTCCCATACTGACCCAGTTTCTTGGATTCCCTGTCCGGAGGTGCTTAAGGGAAGGCGCTTGTGGATGCATATTGAACTTTGGCAAAACAAAAGGCACTACATTTGAGTAACCTTAAATTCCTGGAGGAAGTTCATGGAAAGGAAAATGCTACTTATCCAGTATGCATCTGTTCTTGGCATGAAGTGCTGTAGATACATATGCTTTGCATAAGTCTGCAATCTAGTGTTGGGTTCGGATGTTTGCACTTTGTTTTTCTTCAAAAAAGTATTTTCCAGTCACGAGGTAGGTGACTCCTCTCTTTTCGGTGATAGAACACATGGGCATCAACTCCAATGTTAGATTGTTTTCCCGCAGAGGGTGAGAATGGAGTTAGTAAGAGTAGAATAGAGATGTCCATGAGCATGTATCTAAGTAAGATATCACTGGAACAGGAACAGGTTCCCGGGGAGGCGGGTGGACGCATGTGAATCTACAGCTCTACATTCCAAGAACAGATGCACACTGGGTAAGTAGCATTTTCCGTTCGAGGCATGTGAGCTGTAGATCACATGCTTTGCATAGACTATACAGTAGTAATCTCCCAAAACGGTGGCTAACCTGTAGCTGTTGCAGTTGTTTGAAAGAGTGTACGTAAAACTGCCGGGCCTACATTAGCTTTTTGTCTGGCTAACACATCTACACAATAGTGTTTTGTGAATGAGTGTGGTGTAGACCATGTTGCAGCTTGACAGATGTTAGTTATGGGAATGTTTCCTAAGAAAGCCATTGAATCCCCTATTTTGCAAGAGGAATGTGCTCTAGTGGGAATTGTTAAAGTCCTCTTTGCTTTTACATAGCATGTCTAAATACATTTGACTATTCACCTGGCAATACCCGATTTAGAAATGGGATTGCCTTTGGGTGGTGGAGCATAAGCAAAAAAGTGTTGGTTAGTTATACGAAAAGGTTTGGTCCTTTCTATGTAATAGAGTAATGCTCTTTTAACTTCTAAGGTGTGTAGAGCTCGTTCTGCCACTGAATCCGGTTGAGGAAAGAACACAGGCAGCTCAACAGATTGGTTGATGTGGAAGGCAGATACTACTTTGGGGATACATTTAGGGTAAGGGCGATGAACCACTTTGTTGTGGTGTACTTGTAAAAATGGTTCTTCAATGGTTAGTGCCTGAAGCTCACCCACTCTCCTCAGTGATGCGATAGCAATGAGGAAAGCAATTTTCCAAGTGAGAAATTGCAGTTCACATTTATGCAATGGTTCAAAGGGTGGACCCATTAGTCTGGTAAGGACAATATTAAAATTCCACGCTAGGTCAGGTGGACGTCTCGGTGGAATGACTGGCAATCTGAAAAGAGACAGATGTTGTCTATTCTGGAGGTATACAGCTTTTGCATCAAGATGTAAGCTGTATATGCTAAATTTGAGTACTGCAAGTAAAGTAAATAACAGATTTTTTTTGCAGAGTTTTATATAGCGCGAACTAGACCCGAACCGAATCAGGTATCAGAGCGCTTTACATAGCACCAGTTACGTTACATGAGGACACACTTTAATTTTAGGCACGGGGAGATTAAGTGATTTGCCCAGAATCACAGGAGGTTTTTTTGGCGTCGTTACCGAGACTCGAACCCAGATCCCCAGGTCCGAGGTCGAGCGCCTTAGCCCTCTTGAACTGAAGCATCAAGTGGGTTGATATGGTTGTTCTTACAATATATAACAACCCGCCTCCATTTTGCTGCATAGCAAGCTCTTGTAGTAGGTTGCCTGAGTGCTTTAATGATATTCATACAATCTGGTGGAACATTGAGATAACCTAACTATGATTTCAGGTGCCAGATCGCAAGATTGATAGGCTTGGGATCTGGAGGTTTTATTTCTCCATGGCTCTGTGTGAGGAGATTGGATGTGAGATGGAGTTTTTGATGAGGAACTACTGAGAGTTCCAACAGAGTAGTGAACCAAGGCTGACAAGCCCATGTGGGAGCAACCAGGATTAGTGTGAGGGATGTTTCCTGAGTTTCCAAACCACTAGTGGAATGAGTGGGAGAGGCCTAAAAGTGTAGGCAAATATCCTTGACCAATTAATCCATAGAGCATTGCCTTTGGATAATGGGTGTGGATACCTGGACGCGAAGTTTGGGCATTTTGCATTTTGGTGGGTGGCGAACGGATCTATGTCTGAGAAGCCCCAGACCTGGAAGAACGGGAGGAGAACTTGAGGGTGAAGTTCCCACCCGTGGATCTGTTGTCTTTGTCTGCTGAGCAGATCTGCGATCTGATTCTTCACTATTGGGAGGTGTTCGGCTAGGGGATAAATCTTGTGAGGTATGGCCCACTTCCAAATGGCTTGGGCAAGGTGTGACAGTTGGAGAGAGAGTGTGTCCCCCCCTTGCTTTTGTATGCAATACATGGCTGTCATGTTGTCTGTGCGCATCAGGACAGCTTTGCCTACAAGGTGACTCTGAAAGGATTTGAGTGCTTGAAAGCCTGTTAGCAGCTCTATGTGATTTATGTAGAGTTGCTTTTGCTTTTGACTCGACAATTCCTGACTTGGGTGAGTTTGGAGATGAGCTACCCAACCATTGAGGGATGCATACGCTGTTCGCACTGTCTGGGGAACTGTGTCGATGAAAGGCCGCCCTTTGAAAAGGTTCTGTGAATTCCACTACAGCAGAGAGCCATGAGTGCGGCCATCCACCAATACTAGATCTGTCAATTGACCCTGAGACTGATTCCACTGACATGCTAAACATTCCTAAAGAGGACGCATTTGAAGTATTGCAAAGGGAACTATCATGATGCAAGATGCTATAATTCCGAGGAGCTGCACAAATACCAGAGATGCTAATGAGTGGTTGGGTTTAAACTTTTAAATTAGAGCCTGATTATTGTGAATTTTTGCTGGACTGGGACAGGCTAGAGCTTTTTGTGTATCTAGAGCGGCTCACAAGTGTTTGCTTATTGCAGGGTTGGAGGTAGGACTCCAACAGATTTACTGTGAATCCGAGGTTGTGCAGTAAGTGCAATGGTCTTTGAGTGTGCTGTAGACACTTTGTGAGAGTGCTGGCTTTGATGAGCCAGTCGTCTAAGTATGGGTAGACATGAAAATGATGTCTTTGCAGATGTGCAGCGACGACTGCCAGGCATTTGGTGAATTCTCTGAGAGCAGTGGTCACTCTGCATGGGAGCACTTTAAACTGGTATTGCTTTCCTGCTACCACGAACCTGAGGAATATGGAATATGGAAATATATACGTGCTTTAAGTCTACAGTAGACAGAAAGTCGCCTTGCTGAAGGAGTGGGAGTATACCCGAGCCCTTGATATTGTAATGGGACGGCTCTTTAGCTCTCCTTTGCAGTAGAGAGTGAACCTCCTGTTTGAGAAGCACCAAATGCTCTGGTGACATTTAATGTGTTCGTGGTGGAATGTTTAGGGGATTGCTGGTAAGCTCCAGGCAATTAACAGATTGTATAATTTGTATAACCCATCTGTCTGAAGTGATTGTATTCCAGATGGGAAGAAATTGAGAGAGATGTCCCCCGAGTGTGGAATGATCGGGGGAAATGGAGGCAAGTGACTGTTTGTTTGCTGCAGGGGAAGTACAGGTGTGTTACCTTTGCCCCTACCCTTGCCATTATAGCCTCAAAATCCTCCTCTAATGTAACCTCTGGAAGAGTGTGACTGAATATTACCTTTATAGGAATAGGAGGTGTCTGTGGAAATATTTTTTGAGCCCCCTCTGTAAAAGAAGTGGCAAAAGGAACCCCGACCAGCTGGGGTCTGCAAAGCCCCAATGGATTTTGCAACCTTCATGTCTTTTTTTCATCTTTTCTAAAGAAGTATCCACCACAGGACCAAAGAGGTGTTGCTTATCGAATGGTAAGTTTAAAATAGAAGTTTAGACTTCAGGTTTAAACCCAGAAATGCGTAGCCAGACGTGTCGTCTTTAAAGGACACTGGTATTGATAGTGCGAGCTGCTGTGTCAGCTACGTCTAAAGCACATCTAATGGAAGTGTTGGAAATAAGCTTTCCTTCCTGAATCAAATCATGTGCCTTTGATTTATGTTCATCTGGCAAGAATTGGAGCAATTGTTCCAAATCATCGTCGTGAGCCCTGTCATACCTTGCTAACAGAGCCTAGGTATTGACAATACACCAGTGATTGGCTGCTTGTGCAGCGAATCTTTTGCCAGAGGCATCTATGAGTTTGGACTGCTTGTCAGGAGGAGGGACATCTCCTGTTTGTGAGCGTTAGAAACAACTAAAGAGTCTATGGGAACTTGGCCTTTAATAGAGACAGGGTCTGTGGGTGCAGTTTGTACTTTTTGTCTACCTGTGGTGTTAGTATTTTTGCACGCACCGGGTCTTTAAAACCCTCATCTGCGTGCTTAAGCATGCCCTTAAGAATGGGTAGTGTTTGAGCCGCTCGTTTAGAAGAACTTAGTCTCAAAGAGTGAGTCCTCCTCAAGAGTTTCTTTGTGAATCTGAACTCCGTGATATTGAGCAGCCATGTTAATTAATTCTATGTACCCTACATTGTCAGGTGGAGATGGTTTTGCAGGGTATAAGCCTGGGTCATTGTCAGAGTTAGGATCTGTAAAATAATCATCCCATGCATCTGGATCATGGTCATCTGGTGCAAATCTATCCCCATCCCCGTCTACTGAATGTCAGGTAAATGTGGTTGAGGTGAATTTGTATGAGCAATAAGCAAATTAGGGTCAAGTGGGGAAAGGGGGGGGAAGTGTAGGAGGAGAAGAAGGATCAGTAGCCACATCTTTCTTTTTAAGGGGAATGTGGTAAGCTTCCTCCATCTCGGCTTTCCTTTTAGCTGGCAATTTTACATGAATATGGCCAGTCTTAGGATTGATGACAAGTTATTTTTGTTTGGGGTCCGTGTTGGAAGGCGAAACGTCGAAACAAGGCTCCTTGGATGGGGAGGAGCTGTTTTGTCTTTTGGCGCCGATGTTCTCGGAGCTGAATGTTTTGGTGCTAAAGCGTTTCGATCCGAAGATTTTTTCGGCATCGAAGGAATTGTTATGAGGACATGCCTGTATTTCGGTGCCGAAGATTTTGGTTCAGTACTTGAATGGGGTTGACTTGGTCCCGAGCTAGAAGGCTTTGGTTGGTGTTTCGGTGCAGAGACCAAAGGCGAGGCATTGGAAACATGTTCTTGGTGCAGACCTTGGCCCGAAGGCACAGAGGGGCCCGAAGACTTTTTCTTGGGCATGGTTTGGGGCAGGGGAGTATTAGTACACATGGTACGTTGTCCCTGCGGAACGTCTTCTTCCATGTCCGATTCTGCGTCTTACAGGGAAATGTGTTCCTCTTCTTCGGCTCCTTGGGCGTCCAAGATTTCTTCGGAATCTTCTCCAAAAAGATCCTAAGCGGAGCCGCTTTGTTGGCACATTTCGTGACGTCAAGCCCGACTATCATGGAGCGTCTTCTTTGATTGAAAAGATCGGCACGCATCACAGTCCTGTACGTTGTGTTCTGGGGAGACACACAAGTGGCACACTTCGTGAAAATCAGTGCACAGATATTTAGCACTACACCCAGGACAGATTTTAAATGAAGTCTGTTCATTGACTGGGAGCCGACCCGACGCGGGTAGGCCCAATGGTGAACAACTGGTTTTCCGATCAAATATTTTTTTAACTATACGATACGCAGAGATTGAGGAAAGGCGATCCAGAAACAATACTGTCGAGGGTAGCGGATTGCGCACTGAGGTGAACCCGAGAAACGGTGTCGAACCGGAGCGCAGCAATTCACGTCCGAACTAAATGGTGGAAAAAAACTATCTAATCAATGAAGTTGATGCCCATGCGCACTTTCACCGAAAGGAGGAGTCACCTACATCGTGACTGGAAACGACTTCTAAGAAGAAAAACAAAGTGAAAACATCCGGACACAACACTAGATGGCAGACTTATGCAAAGCATGTGATCTACAGTTCACATGCCTCGAACATATAGCTAGTTTACAGAGACGAAGCAACAACTATAAGCATAACAATTAGAATCTGAATGCCTGAGAATGCAGAGGATAATCTGAATATAAGTCTCCAGAATTTGGAGAGAGCTGTAGTGACAATCGCCATGTGAAAGGTGAGCAGTGATAGAGGCAGCGGGTGAGAACCTGAGTGGCTGTTTTGAAAAAACACTAACAGGGAGGTTCTCAAGGACTGCTCTGTATATCAAAGATGCCCTCGCATGTAGAAAGCAAGGTATGGGAACTCAGACAAGACAAAAAAAACACTGGGATTTACGGAGGGTTGTATGATAGAGGCATGCATGGCTGAATGATGCATGCCTCTACCACACAGACCGAACCACAAATGCATCTTAACCATGCATTCCTTTACCATGCATGCCTTTACCAGGCAATTTTGTGGTGAAGGCATGAATGATAAAGGGGTGTGCATGGCTAAGCTAGCCACTACTCCCATCCTCTCCCCTAATCTACAAACCCACTACCTGCTACTTGACATACACTACCCCAACCCCCTCCCACCCCTGCCCTGTCCCTAAATCGACCCCAACCCCCTTCCACTGCCCTTAGGTCTAAAACCCTAATCCCCAATTTAAAAAACTCCCCCTCTTATCCCCTAACTGAACCTTAAAAACTACCCTGCCATGCCCTAAGGCCTAAAACGATCCCAACTACCCATTCCCCTACTCTGAGCCCTAAAACACTGCCCCTTAACATACACTACCCAACCCATCCCCCACAATGTTCCCTAAACTATCCCAACCCCTTCCACTGCCCTTAGGGCTAACATCTTAACACCTAATTCAAAGAAGCTACCTTGAGCCCTAATAACTACTCAGCCCTCCCCTAAGCCCTGAAAACTACCCCGCCCACCCCAATCCCTGAAAACTACCCAGACCCCACCCGTAGTCTCGAAAACTACCCCGACACCCCCAGCCGTGAAAACTACCCGCAGCTGTGAATATTACCCCCAGCCCGCAGCACAGCCTTGGAAACTACCCCCAGCACAGCCCCACTTTCCTCACTGTGTCTTCTGCCTCTCTTCCTGGTGAGGTCTCCCCCAGCCCTGAAAGCTTCACGCCCCCAGCACAGCTCCCAAAAACGACCCCCCCCCCCCCCCCACCCCAACCCCAGCCATGAAAACTCCGTCCTAGCACAGCTACGAAAACTACCCCCGGCTCAGCACAGCCCAGAAAATGACCTCCTCCCCGCCCCAGCACAACCGCAAAAACTACCCACCCCTAGCACAGCCCGAAAACTACCTCCTGCCCCCAGCACAGCCCCACTTACCTCGCTGCGTCCTCTGCTTCTCTTCCTGGCGAGGTCTTCCTGCTTCTGTCTATGGAGTGGTGTGGCTCACTGGTTAGAGGTGGAAGACACGGAAGCAGAGGACAGCCCGGGACCAGGGTTCTATCCCCGACGCGGCAGGGTCGTGGACCAGGGTCAGCGGACTTGATAATTCTCGCCTCGGTGCATACGCTAACCAGGGATCACACTCGGCAACTCTGGGCATTAGCTTGCCTCATCTCCACAACGGCCCCCCACATACGCCAGGGATGCCTGGTTTCACCTTGGAGATACCCAGTAGGGACCATCTCACAGGGAAAGTCAGGACGGGTTCCCCAGCGGTCTACAGCGCAAAGATACTCCTTCGGGAGTCGATTCTAGCGCTTTAGAAACCCTCAATTAATTAATTAATTAATGCATCAGCCAGCAGCTGGACCGCGCACTGCATTAACAATGCATATGCACGGTTATGCTTGCGATGTCGGAACAGGCGTGTGGCTGAGGCTACGGTGTTCCGACTGTTTTCCATATTGGAGTAATGCATAGGTGACCCAACATCGGTGCTCAGAAACTCATGGAGCCCAAAAAAGACTAGAGTCCATTGATAAGCTTGCCGTTATCTCCAGAAAGAATGGGGGGAAAATTGCAGGGTGGAACACTTTCTTGAAAGGCTCAAAATGACCTTTACGGTAAAGTTACTAGACCTTACTACTAGTAAATTCAAGGTCAGGAGTGAATCATTCCAGTTACCATGACAGGACTGGTTTCCACAAATAATCTCAGTGGGCGGGGTCACAGTAGCAAGAGAAGGCAGAGATAATGTGGATGCTTTATCTGAGACCTAAAAGGCTGCCTTTGAGAATACATAGCCCTGGTGCCTCAGCCACTCATCTCAAAGAACCTTATAAAACCCGAAGGAGGATCAGGAATATGCTAAACCAGTTGTGGGGGGGGGGGTCCAGAAGAGGCCTGTAGCGGTAAGCTCCAACAGGTAGCCAATTTTAATGACATCTAAATCCCAACCTAGCCATCCAAGGAAGGTCTAGGACTCTGCCTTTGGTCTGTTCCTTACTGCTTTCTCTAGACACTTAGGTAACTTATTCAGTGCAGAGTACTCACTGTTCTCATGACAACATGTAGAAGTATTTATCAGAAGGCAATCAAGTTAGAACAATGATCTTTTTGGATCCAGATGGTACAGTTGCTCCACTTCCTTAAAAGGATGTGGAGAAGTGTAAAAGGTAAGCAGGGAGACAGATTGGCCCACATGAAATGGTTTCACCACTTTCAGTAAGAAAGAGGCCCCAGTGTGAACTACCAGTTTGTCCTGATAAAATGAATAAAGGCTTCTAAGATAAAACCTGAGCTCACTCACCCTTGAGCTGATGCAATTGCCACAAGAAAGGCTGTTTTGATGGTGAGCAGCCCAATGGGACAATTGTGAAGAGGCTCAAAAGGAGCACACATCAAGAATGTGAGGACAAAATTAGGGCCCCACTGAGGCATAATAAAAGAAGGGGGAACATATGTACAAGGTCCTTCAAAAATCTATTTACAATAGGGGACTTAAATAAAGACGGTTGGTCAGGCAGCCACAAGAAGGCAGAAAGATAACCCTTCAGAGTGCACAAAGCAGGGACCTGTTGGGCAAGAGTAAGAAATAAAAAAGCAAAATATCATAAAGGAAGGAATTAAGTAGATCAATGGACTTTTCTGTCCAATATGATACAAATTTCTTCCAAAGGCAAGATTATACTGTCTTGGTGGAGGGACGCCAGGCTGCCAGAGTAATATTGCAGACTTTGGGAGGGAAGTCAAAAGCTATCAACTGCCGCTGCACAAGCTCCACACAAGAAGATGGAGAGTTGACAGGTTCGGTGGAGAACCCTACCCTGCTGCTGCGACAGAAGATCCTCCGGAGGGGCAACCTGATTGGAAGATCGCCACTTATGTTTTAAAGCTCGGAAAACCAGCCTTTCCCTGCACAGTCCGAAGCCACAAGGATGACTTGGACCTGGTTGGTCCTGATCCTCTTCAGATCGCTGGGTAGAAGTGTTATGGGTGGAACGGCATACAGGAGGTCTGAGCTCCACTCAAAATGAAAAGCATCCCAGAACAAGAGCTGTCTTGGTAACTCTTGACAGAAGGTCCACGACCTCACCCCGCACAGTTTGTTGTAATACCACATGGAGGTGCGGTTGTCCATGAACACCTGCACTAGCCTTCCCTTGATGGAGAGCATAAAGGATTTCAATGCCAGTCGCATCGCACAAAGCTCCAGCATATTGATGTGGAGTCCAGACCCTGCCAGTCCAGACCCTGCCTCTGATCTTTACCTCTCCCAGATGGACGTCCCATCGCAGGAGTGATTCATCGGGCAATACTGTGGGCTTTGGTTGGGGAAGGGAGTGGGGTATGCCTCTGACCCAATCGCTGTTTGTTAGTCACCACTGCAAATTCTTTGCAGTTTCCTCCGAGATCTGGACCATGTCAGAGAGATTCCCAACGCTGCACCCATTGGTACTTCAGTCCCCGCATAGGCCATCTGGCATGAATCACCAGTGGGATGCAGGAGGCAATGAGACCCAGCAGCCTCATGAAACCAAGGATAGAGACTGAAACATTGGCCTCATAGCCTGAATATCCTGGATTCGCTGCTCGGGGGGGGGGGGGGGGGGGGGGGGCTAGTTCGCCCCAGGAACCCTCAGTATTCAAGGGGAATAAATTCCCCAACTTACAGCGTGCCCGGGGGCGCATTTGCAGAGTGGTGCAGGGACGGAGTGTGGCCTCCGGCGAGATTTCGTCTTTTTAAAAAAAAATATATATTTTTTTTTTTTTAGAGAGGGGCTGTGTGGCCCCCCTTCATTTATACTTTTTGGGGCCCTGGAGACCCCATCCCCCAGGGCCAGAATTTCTTTTTTTTTAAATCCATATTTGGGGGGGGGGGGGGGGGCTGCGTGGCCCCCCTCCTCAGGCCAATTATGGCCCGGGGACCTTATTCCCAGAGCCGGCCTTTCCGTATTTTTAATATTATTTATTTTTTAATTATTGGGGAGGTGAGACGCGTGGCCCCCCTCCCAGGCTACTCTGGCCCCGGGGACCACATCCCCCGGGGCCTGGCCTCACCGTTGGGAGACCGTGGGGGAGCTCCAATGCCCCATGGCGTGTTTGCAGAGTGCAGGAGAAAGGGGGCGTGGCCTGTTATGAGAAGTTGGCCCTCAAGGTTAACGTTGGGGGCTAACTACCCCTCCTTTTACCTCTTGTAAATCCCACACAGTGGGATTGCTAAGAGGTGTTCGGAGGCCATGATCACCATTCTCCACCACTCTGCAAACGTGACTTCTATGTTATAGTTACAAATAAGCATTTAAAAAACCTTTGCAATTCACTGAAAAAACATAGGCTTCTGGGATGTTCTAGTTAGTTGGACATTTCACTCGTATAAAACCAGAGAAATTTGGTGTTATAGTTAGTAGAGCTAACTATAACTCGCACCCCTGCAATGCACTGCTGATGACATCACATATTACATCACTCATGACATACTCAGTGACACCACTGATGACATCATCCACTTGATCATCTGATGCACATCCTCACACCCTAATAAAACCTTATACGCCCACTCTAAATTAGACTACCAATATCGAAACCATAGGCACACCAATAGCAGTTAGTACATACCCGCTCAGTGATTCATACGTCTACACACACATCCACCCACTAACCCATAGTCACTCATATGCACAGTCATTCATCAATACAACCACTGATATGTCCACTCATACACCCATATAGACATTTACACACTGCCACTCACCCAAAGAGTTGCTCAAAAACCTAGTCAGTCACCCAAAGAATTAATTACACTGCCATTTACCCACCAATACAGTTATACACACCCCACGTCACTTATTCATACAGACACGTACTCTTTTCAACAGTTACTGACATACACACACACTTATCCATGCAACCACTGTCACAATTAATCACTGTCACATATACTCACTTATATACTCCCAACACTCCCAAATACTGCCTTCACATATGTAGTTACTTACACATAAACCACTCACACATCCATTCACTCACCAACACAGCTATACGTACACTCACTCACCCAATGCACTCCCTAACACAAGCACTTATAAACGCATACACCCAGTGATTCACACACTCACACATCAATGCTGGGAGTCGCACAAAGACACTCAGGAACCCATACAGGTTCTCAGACAACCAATCATTCTTCAATATACCTTGGCATATATAGATGTAACGTTATTGAAATTTTTAGAAACACTCAGTCACTGGATGATGTCATCAGTGATGTCATTTGAGATGTCATCAGTGATGCCAATCGGCGCAACCTATGGTTTACGGTAGGCCAAAAGCATTTTCATTTCACAATGCTCCCTTTTGGCCTTACCAGCGCCCCTTCGATATTCACTAAGGTGATGGCGGTGGTCCCAACTCATCTGCACAAGTTAGGGGTGGCAGGCTTCCCTTATCTTTATGACTGACTGCTGTATGCAGGCTCATCCCAGGCTGTCGTCTCCCACCTCCAGGAAACTGCGAACCAGCTGCATTCGCTGGGGTTCACTATCAACATGCCAAAGTTGCATCTGACTCCCTCTCAGACGCACCCTTGCATCGGAGCTGTCATAGCCAGTAGGTATATATAAGTTAGGATTGTTTTCCATAGGGAAATCGCAACATTCTATTGGGAATAACTTTGGCGCCGGTTGAGGAATCTTCCTGAAATTTTCCTTAACTTTGCCTCGCGGCGCTCCGGTCCTTCCCTGAAAGTTTGGGGGGGATTCGTCAAGCGGGGGCCGAGATAAAAGGGGGGGTCCCAAAACGTGTTTTCCCCATGTTAATTTCCATAGGGTGGTTGGACTCACTTTTAGCCCGAACGGCTGAATGGTTTTCCACCAAATTTGGCAATATTGTAGGGACTGGTAGCCCGATGTGCCTTTGGTATGTCTCAAGATATGTGCTCCAGTGGTTTTTATGAAAATTAACTTTGAAAAAATATATATTGGGCTACATTGGGCTATATATATATGTTAGAGCCCAAATGTAGCCCAAAGATGGCCACCAGAGACAAAAAAAAAAACAAATGTAGCCCAAATATCAGCCAGATGTAGCCCAACTATAGCCCAATGACAGAATGTCCCAGAGTGTTCTAAAGAACAACTAGAGGGCTAACAGTCTTACTTATGACAAAAGTATGGCACACCTGAAGTCATCTTGATTGGAATAAAGTGTTAACACTTAAAACATTTAATTTGCTAAGGAACAAAATGAGGGGGTTCATTTTGCCATAGAAATTATGATTAGTGCTGAAGAAAGAAAAATTAGGGCACATTTTGAGTGACTTCTCAAATCCTCTTATATTTCATTAAAAAAATTCTGATATGCAGTCTCCCAAGATGGGCACCAGAGACAAAAGAGCCTGTGCTTAAAAACTCTGTTAGCAAAGCAGGCATTTGAGATTTAAAAAACGTTTTAATATATAAAAACGTTATCCGCTAATAGAATTAGCATTTAAAAAAACCTTGCGAATTCAATGAAAAAAACCATAGGTTTCAGGCCTTATATAGTTAGGAATTAGCATTTAAAAAACCTTGCGAATTCACTGAAAAAACCATAGGTTTCAGGCCTTATATAGTTAGGAATTAGCATTTAAAAAACCTTTGAAATTCACTGAAAAAAACCATAGGTTTCAGGCCTTATATAGTTAGGAATTAGCATTTAAAAAAACCTTGCAAATTCACTGAAAAAACCATAGGTTTCAGGCCTTATATAGTTAGGAATTAGCATTTAAAAAACCTTGCAAATTCACTGAAAATTCCATAGGTTTCAGGCCTTATATAGTTAGGAATTAGCATTTAAAAAACCTTTGAAATTCACTCAAAAAACTAAGTTTTAGTGGTGTTATAGTTAGCTGGACATTTTACTCATACAAAACCATTGAAATTGCTCCTATATAGTTAGTTGTACTAACTATATTTCACGCACCCGCAATCCACTGCTGATGATGTCACATATTAGATCATTCATGACATGGTCAGTGACATCACCGGATACCAGCGTGCCAGCCAATCTTTTTTCTGAAACCTACATTAGGATACAGAAACGTGTAACAAAATATATATATATATATATATATATATATATATATATATATATATATATATATATATCTATGGCCTGAAAATAAACAAGGCTAAATCGGAAATCTTGAACCTAACATTTGATCCCCAAACAATTCATGAAGTAAAGATAACACCACAGATGCACCAACTCTATTCCGCCAATTACCCAGCTTTATTGGAAGTGATAAGAGACCTTGATAGATGGTGTAACCTTATGCTGTCCATGAGGGGCTGTAATGATAATGCTAAGATGAGTATACTCCCCAGAGTCCTATATTTATTCCCATCAGAATGAAGAAAAATTGTCTTCAAACATCTGCAGATGATGGTAAACCCTTTTATCTGGAAGGGGATTAGAACTAGGGTGGCTTTACGGCTGCTGTAGCATTCAAAGGGCCCAGGAAGCCTAGCCTAACCGGATCCTAAGGTGTATTATATGGCAGTGCAGCTTAGGGTAGCAGTTGAGTGTTGAAAGTGGGAAACAGATATGATATAAGCTTGAATAGGTCACTAGATAATGAGTAGACCTCTGTTGGAACAGTTGTGATTTTGGATAATGTGGAACAAAAGGTTTGTCTCACCACTTTTCCCTTTCCATACAAGCCTATACATTATAATATGACCTTCACGCTAGCAGTAAAAATAGACCCTATGAATGATGGAGTGGGCTCTCAGATGGAGTCTGATCTTTTCTAGAATGAGGCTATAAAATTATTCAGCCAATGCAAGAAGGTGATTGGGCTGGAGGAAATGGAACAGCTATGAAACACCAAACTCAGACACTGGGTTCATAAGCTGGAGGGGCATGATCTCACAGTTATACAAGCCACTTAAGGGAGCAACACCATCAGAGAGTTGGACATACAAGCTTAAATGAGATAACTACCTAAATACTCAGTTAACAGAGTGGGAACTGCCTAGAAGGGATGCTCACAAGTGCTCCGAAAGAAAGAGGAATAAGGAGATCCACAAGTAAGTAAACGATTGGCACATCATCCCTGTTAAAATGTACAGTCTGTGTTTGAATGCTTTGAGGAACTGCTGTTGTCTGGCGTTTAGAGCTCAGAGTGAATTTTTCCGATTCATGTCCTTATATAGGTACAATTCACATTGCCCTTATATAGGCATAGACATCAATCCCTTCTTTCGGCATAGCGCAAGCGACCAAAATACAGGCATGGCTACTTCCACACGTACCAAACGTCACAACGATTTCTTGGAAAATCGGCTTAAGCAGCTTGGGAACTTCCCCTTGCTTGAATATTGATTTGTCCAAGAACTCATGTACTTTGCAAAGAACAAATATTCCCTAGGGGTTCTTTCCTGACGTCGATATGCCCGACTTTACGTAAAACCATGGCATTCCTAAACACCTTCAAGGTATAAATATACCTTCACTTGCTATGGCAAACTACGGTGGTTCGGAGCAGTTCGACTATCTACTTGCCCGACGCAGCTCGCTACAGAAAATGCCGAAGGAAGCAGACTCTCTAGCTGATGCACTGATCAAGAGGCTGCCCTTCTCTCGCCGAGAATCCAGCTCCAGTGTTTCCAAGCTCCCCTTGCGGGGTGTTGGGAAATGGAGTCCCGAGACAGAGATGCCAGACCTCCTTCATTCTAAACTAAGGTATGGAGCTGATTAGAACCGAGAGAAACCTTGGGTAGATTCTTGGCAAAAAACAACTAAACCTATGCTACACAATACTTACTTCTTCCTGCATAATAGACTTAGGTTAGGTACATTGGGGTAGGCGTATTTAGAAGCACCAGTTGAGTATTTTTAGTCAATGTTATTTATGTATGTATTTTTATATTGCTTAGAAACCATACAATGCTTTTACAGTATTATTTTATAATACTAATCTCGCTGTACGCATTGTACTTTACAGTCTGCTTAACGGTTGTAGCAGTTCACTTCTCTTGTATGAGAAAGAAGACTGTTCAATAAACCTTTTCATTGAAAACGCACGTCTCTCTATTTCTCTACAACTCTGTTGAAACGAAGCATGCACGATTGACTGAGTGAAATACCTATCTATTGTTTCTACGACTCAGAGATATATTTCTTATTCTTGGGAAACAAAGTTGTCATGTTTATGCGGTTGTCAGAAACTAATCCCTTCTTGTGAACTTGAGAAAGTTTCCAGTGACCTCTGAGCTAGCTGGCACTCTCTATTAAGTTTAATATATTCGATCGAGACCTAGTCGACCTCAGTCCTACGTCTAATCTATAGGATATATTATTCCAATGCGCAGAGCCTATTGGGAATATAGGAACTACACTACACTGCTGGAGGGGTGCAGATCAATGAGAGACATTCTAAACATATGGTAGGGTAGCCCCAAACATCACTCTTTTTTAAAGGCTTTAGAGGGAGTGAGAAGTGTGTTCTTGGGTTCCCTCGTCCATTGAAACGAAAAGCATTTATACTGGGGGTCTGTGCAAACAACTGTACAGATGGCTAGATCGGAGTAGTACGTCATTCTACAGTGTAGGGAGGCATCAAAATTAGCTTTTTGGTGGATGAGAACCACCCACCTGCAATTACTCAATGGGCATCAAAGACTGTGGACAATATTGGCCATGGAAAAAAATATATATTTTCCTAGAATATTCTAATAGATCCTAATTGTCAAAAGAAATAATACGCCTCTATAGAAATGTCACAACTGCCCAATCAAGAAACATAGTTTACCAATAAGATGCAATTTTAAGTGTTTTAATGACCAATTAAAACACCAGAGATAAACGCACATTGGGTTATTTCTTATAAGTGTTTGCTGGGCACCTCAATTGTGTAGAAAACATTGTGAGTAAGGCCAGACTGATGGGATGTTTTATGTCAAGACATTGATCACTCTAGCCGAAGCTCTCCAGGGTTATGTTTAACTTACTCCTAAAATGAATTGGGATAGCTACTTCCATCAATAAGGACACAATATCCTGTTGGAAAAAGATAAGCATTTAAGCTATTTTTCAGGAGCACCCATTTAAATTTGGATATCAACTATCAAAAGAAGACTTCTCCAACCACTGTAGCTGAAGATTGTTACACAGGGAGAACAGACACGTTCCCTTCATCTGGGAGGTGTGTACAGTACCCAAAGCATACTCAGTTTAGGCGAGCTGATCCATCTGTAGAGGTATTTTGTACCCTGAGTAGGCGGTCTGCTGAATTTGTCTGCTCCTAAACTGAAAAAGCGGCCTTCAGAAAAAAAATATTTGTTCCAAAAGGCTGGTCAGCATTACTTTCAAGACAGTCGCTTCCTGGTGGGTTTACATTATGAACAGTAATGACTAAGGCTATATGAGTCTGGATTTCTCCAACAATGTTATGCAGACAAATGTCAAAAACAAACGGTTGTGGCCAGGTTGACGAGTCTTCACTCCCAAGATATTATCCAAATAGTTTGAGATAATGTTTGCCTGTGGCACAAGTGAGTAGCCCACAAGAAATGTGTTCCTGAGAACCCAGCCATTTTACATAAATGGCAAACTCATTCTGGTCACAAGCTAAGCCCCGCGTTTACCTGCTGCATGGCACTGCAGTTCTTTCTAGCAGTGTATAATGTGCTATTTGCATACCTGCATTTGTTCCTTCACTTCCGCTAGAGATGTGGCAGGAACATCGGATGAGACAGGGACCACTGGACTGAGTCAACCCAGCAGGCCTGTGCAGCAGCACTAATCTTCGGCAGTATTAGCCATACCAACAAGATGCAGACAGGTGCTCCAATATGGAAATTGTGGCCTCAGTGTCATCTGTGATGTGTCTCTTCAGCAGTAGTGACCTCTTGATCTTCAGGGGTTCAGCTGTGTTGTGGGTACTCTGCCAAAACTCTGCACCAGCTTGATTATTCTGTCAGGATCTCCGTGGATTCCTGAACAACACAATGTTGCTCGTTCTCAGAGTCAAATCATAGGAGCAACCAAATAGAGAGGATGGGGGACCATCTCAGAGTGGGTCACTACTGGATTTAATCTGTTGTAAACCGGTTTTCTCTAGATATTCCAGATGCCAGAACCATGCTCATTTTCTCCTCCTGCACAGTCTCTACTTCTTTAGGGCTAGGCACTCTCCTTCTCCATCTAAGCAGGAAGGCAGGCATCACGTATGCCAGATGGTACCATCACCCTACAGACCTACCTAGGATTTTTGGTTTTATTGAGCTGGTTTTCTAGTCTAATTTGTTGGTTGAAGGAATAGTAGGGTTAGCATTGCGGAAGGATCCACAAACATGTACTACTATGAGATTTAAGCTAAACCCTCCTGATGACACTAGCCACCAAACTGGTCTTTCACCCGAGTATTCCGATCCACCCAAAGGTCTGGCTCCATGCTCATTAGCGCTTTCCCCGCCTGAACTCCCCAATACATCGCATGGTTTGGGTACTTCTATACAGTGACAGCTCCTCTGGTAAGGCAGAGGAGCGTCGCCCCACAACTTTAAAGCAGTGAAAGAAGGGAAAAATAAAATGATAACTTTATGTTATTGCCATTTTATTTTGTCCTGCTGCGGCAGCTTGGTGGACGGGGCAGGGCTGCTCTGCTCACAGAGCAGGGGGAGGAGTGTTGGGCACAATGAGGTACGTATGAAGCTTTGGCCTGCCCAAGAAGGCCACCCAAACAATCATGCACACTCAGCATGTTCTACACCCATGCTACATTACAGCTTGGGTGGAGAACATGCCCAGTCCCTGTCTGAGCACCGAACTACAGTGCTCAGACCACTCACAACGCTGCATTGCAGCATTGTGATTGGCTTAGGGAAGCCAATCACAACACTGCATTGCAGAGTTGTGTTCGGGACGGGGGAGCCTAGATGTCCCCGCCACCCCAGATCCATGCCGGCCACCACTGCTTCTATGGTGGGCTGACTGGGAGTTTTTTCCCCGAGGGGGTAGACTCTAGGGCACAGGGGCATCTGGAGATTAAGGATATATCGCCTGAGGGTATCCTAATGCCCATGACCACAGTGGTGAGGACTCAACTAGTATGACTTTGATGTGTTACGCCGACAACCCCCCTAATCATTTTTCACCAACCAACCTTCTGTCCTGCAACACTGCGGGAATTAAATCTAAGCTTGATGATCCTGCTTGGGGCTCTTGTATATATCAACATGACACTTTTCTTGATATTAAACCCTATGTCGAATTTGAGCCATTCCTTGATTACTTACCGAGCCCGTGTGGAAGACAACTGTACCGTAAGTTATTGCCTTACTACTCAAAATGGAGCTACTGCCTGGATAGGTCCAAGGTGTGCCCAGTATGTCTGCAATCTGAAGAAAGACAATTTCACTTACGTTTCTTTTGTCCTGGCTAGGTCTGCCCAAGGAAAAGTTGGAGCCCTCCAATCTGTAAGCTCCTTGGCTGTAGAGAGTATATACTGCTCAGGCTCCTCCTTAAGGATACTAGAGAGGCATTTGTATGTGCTGGGGCCAGATGCATCCATTGGAGCTGGGCTATTTAAGCGAAGATGCTGACATAACCATCAGTTGAGCTTAGTCAACTTCCTTCTATTGTCTTGTACTTTGCCTTTGTACTGTAAGAGATGGATAAGGATACAGATGTGGATTTTTAATCCTTATGTGACCTGCGTTCTTTGTAGCACATATCCTTGCATAATATTTTAGGCCCTATGTGCCATCATTCTTTGTTTTATGGCTATTTTATAGCAGTTTTATTTAAACTGATCTAAGGTATTATGTATATTTATTGTATCATTTTACTTTGATGTTCTGTCTTTTCTCTCTACTTTTATGGTTGGAACAACCAGATAAAGCATTTTGGCTGACTGATTCTAGGTATTAATCAAAACTGTAAATTCCTTCACCAGAAAGTACAGACTTCCGCTGAAGTCCCTTCACCTCTGGGAGGCTGGTTGTCAGTCAGACAACTGCACTGGTCATACAGAAGTCTTCTCATGCAGACTCTTTCTGGTCGCTGGCTATCCCAGCTTGTACCTTCCTTGGTCAAGAAGAATTTTAAACTTCTACTAAGTGGGGTGGTTCGGATTTTACTTTTATACACATGTCCCAGACAGGGGAAGGAGCTCCACTGCCCAAGGGTTCAAAACTGAGTTGGGTTGGTTTGTTTTTTAAATGATTTCAGGCTGATCCCCAGGACCACCTTTTGTGCAAGGTGATGGCCCTCACATAATGTAGCAATAGGCTAAAGCTGCAATGAAGAACTAGATATCTGCACCTGGCTGTCATCAACCTTCCTGAAGTAACAATCCGGGAAAGACAAAAGAGTAGGCCCTGCCAACAAAAACAAACTTCCTCACTTTAAACAGTAACTGCAGACATACGCCTCATCCCTACCATCTACCAAATGACAGAAATTGAACGAGAGCCTTATTAGCAAAAGGCTCATTAGTTTTTCCTGAGCACTAAGGGATGCTCTGTATCCATTCTCCCTCACTGCATTTTGGGGTCTTTACCTTTCAACCACAGGAATGCAAGCAGCACATTTGTACTGTATTGGGTAGCTGTCCTCATTCTCAATGTACCTTATTAAGCAAGGGGATGTAAAATGGAACCTAATGGTTTAAGCACTAATAGCACACACAGTCATGCTACTTTACTTGTGCTATACATTTGCTGCACATACATCCACTCAAAATGTCAGCATAAGGTTCTATGAGTTCACATAACAAAGGGCCAGTAGACCACACTACCCTGACAAAGAGAAAAAGGTTCAGTCACACTAAAGATGCACAAAACATGGTAAACTGCCACCAGGGTTTTATATGATATCCACAGAATTGGGAAAGAATTCCAATGCCCACTTTGAAAGCATATTTGGTGCGCTCACCCAGCTGATAGAACAAGTTATGGACCTCTTGTTACCAGGGACGGGCCTAGGCCTCTGTATATATTCTAGATTAGCACAGCACCACTGCCAAATAAGTCAGGATGCCAGTTTAACATGCCGCCAGGCACGGAGGGCAGGGGTTGGACATTTTACCATACAGGGAATATTCTGTCCCCAACAGGGCTCAGGAGAGCTTCATTAAACAAAATCATGGGCTCTGTTGTTGCTGCGAGTAGTTTTAACATTTTCATCAGAATATTACATTTTACTTCTGCAAAAGAAAAAGGCAATTCCAAGGCTTCCTCTGTCTTCCAATGACTGTCACAAAAAAGACAAAACCTCCTCCTATTAGGCAGGGCCGGAGGAGTAGGAAATGTTCAGGCTACCAGCATTTTACAAGTCCTAATAGAGACCAGTATTGTTAGGTAGCAGGAGGTGATCAGCTTCTGAGTCATCCTCATTCTATAGCTATAGTTCTTATCCCCCGTAGTCAACGAATCTGAATCTTAACTGACAATGTCATCCACGAGCGGTGATCCTCTCCCAGTGGACTTAAGCCAACGGGATCTATATACATTTAAGTCTGCAGATGGAAATTCTGAATGGGAAAATTCACACATTATGTTTGCAGTTAGCAAGCAGAAATGTAGAGCTGGAGTAGGAAAGGCAAAGTGTCCCTGAGAATGGGGATGCAAATTGCACTATATTCGCTCAAAACCAGAGCTTTGTGACTACACATACTCTCCAGGGTCATGTGTGCCCTGAAAATACACACTAACTCCTAAAGGAGAAGAAAGCATGTTCCAAGATGTGAAAGAGAAGTTATAATGCCCATTGATCAAGCCGAGTAGGTGATAGGGGTATCACTAACAGGATAAATATGTTCCTTGTTGAGAAAAACAACAAAATGGAACAGTAAATGTACAAGTTACTTGTATCAATTAGGCCTGGGAGAAACTTCAACCACGCAGAAGTAATCAAAGTCATTTTGTGTTACTTTTGTGATGCGAAATTACACGCTTAGGCCAGTTTGGGACAAAATCCTTTCCAAGAGTAGAGAGGTACAGGGCGTGATTGGCTGCTGGCTTCAGCTACTGCTCATGTTCTGTTATATTTAGCGCTATTTTCTTAGCGCAAAATGCATCCTCAGGTTTATCTAGATGAGAAGATTAATTTTGTGCTAAGAAAACAGCACTAAATGCAGGGCCATGCTCATGTCCTACCAGAGTAGTTTTGCTATAATTTACCATAATTATGATACAGAAAATTACGCCCACTCCTAATATAAACACTTCAGCAGGGTGACAGAAATAGTAAGTATTGGAAGGGAGTATGCAAAAAAAAGAAAATCTCACAAATATAATGACCCTACACACATCTTAAACTCAGATCCATAATTAGTAAATATTAGGCTTTTGAAAAATGATTGTTGTTAGAATTGGGGGTCTCTGGTTGGCACAGGTTGGTACTTGTGACAAGCAAGGACCCTCTCCTCTAGTCAGGGCAAGGGAATTACTCTCCCAAAATAACCCCTGCTCACCCTCTAGGAGGCATGGCGCGAGCAGTCAAGGCTTATTTCAGAAGCAATGTAAATTAAGCATTTGTGACCACATACAGTAACCCAGTGACAACACTACAAATGGACACCACACAAGTTTTTATATAAAAAATAAGGTAAACTTTATATAGAGTTACCACAAGACCAATAAACGACAAAAAGAATCCACAGTACTATTAGATTTCAAGAGTTCTGGTTAAAAAGGCTTAAATCAAAGTTCTGTGCGAGTCGGTAGCCCGGACGGGCTACAGCTTTGTTAAAACATAACAGAGTCTAACAAGTCCAGCAGACCGCGTCGGTACAGGCACACTCAAATGGTCGACAGACTCCGTCACAGTACCTTTTACTTGGGGCGGCCGGCATGGACGTGCGAGCCGGTTCCGGTGATCGTCGCATTGTAGAAAAAGAAAGCATTGCAGGTCACGGTGTCTTTCCAGTCGCAGTGCAGGCTACGGCTCGTTGACGGAGTCGGTGAGCTCGGAGCTTGGTTTGTTCGAGGTGGACGTTGCTCATTGCCGTGCTTCCATCTTTACGGTGCGGCGAACGAGCGGTAGTTCAGGAACTGGCGTCGATCAGTCCGGACAGCAGTGCGTCGCAAAGCGTGCGAGGCGGTGCCCAACAGTGGTGCGGTCATAGGACTCGAAATCAGCAGCAGTGACCGCGTCGGTCAGACCAGTTCGATTCGGAGTAGCAAGGCATTGCACCTCGCGGTGTCCTTAAAGTCGCGGTGCAGGCTACGGCTCGTTGACGGAGTCGGTGAGCGCAGAGCTGGCGTTGTTCGAGGCGGACGTTGCTTGGTATGGTGCCTACAGGACACCGGGCCGGTCGAGAGAGTCGGTCACAGCTCCCTGCCTCTGTAGCTACCTGTTTCCAGCAGCAATTCACAAAGGCTGGTGAAGTCCACTGGTCGTGGGACTTCGGTCAGGGGAGAAAGCTCTCTTCCAAGCCCTTGTAGATCTTTGCACAAGTTGAAAGAAAAGTCCAAAGTTCTTTCTACTCTCTTTGGCAATCAGGCAACCACTGCAGGCCAATTCCCCAAGCAGCACTTCAGTTTGGGAATAGTCTCTCCTCAGTTTCTTCAGGTTCCTTCTCCTCAGCAGAGGTTTCGTCTTGTAAGTCCAAAAGTGATCTAATTTCATGGGCTCAGGGTCCCAATACTTATACCCCAAAACCCTTTGTTCTCTGAGGAGAGAGGGCCTGTGCCCAGTTCAAACCAATTCCTGAGCACTCTGTTTACCAGACTGCTCCTTTCCTTTCACCATGCAGGGCAGGAACATCAGACGCCCCACAGGAGGTGGAGCCAGCATTGTGGAAGGCAAGTACAGTCCAGGAGCACTTTGTTGACAGTATTCCTTCTCTTCTTTCAGTGTGCAGGGCAGAAACATCAGACACACCACAGGGGGTGGAGCCAGCATTGTAGAGGGAAGGCCCAGCCCTATTCAGGTCCCAGGTGCAACTTCTCCCTCCCATCTAGATGCAGATCTCCTTATTCACCACCGGGCAGCCCCAGCCTGTCTCCCGGAATTCCCCAGTCCTGTCACAAACAAACCCAGACAAGGAATACACAACCTAGCAGAGGCGGGCTCAAATGGTTAGGCAAGCAAATACCTACTTTCTAAAAGTGGTATTTGCAAACACAGAATATTAAAATAAACTTTACTAAAAGCTGTATTTTATTATTCTAAGTCCAAGCATACTAAACTCGAATTTCTACCATGTTCTCTAAGTCTGTTAGGATTATAGAATGTAACAATTCTAACAGTCCATTCTGGCCTATGGAGAACAGGTAGCCTTGCAATAGTGAAAAACAAAAATGGCTGTAATTCACTATTAGGACATGCCACACACAGCAGGGCTTGTCCTACCTTATACTTACAATGCAACCTGCCCTTGGGCCTTCAATAGGGGTGACTAATATGAAGACAAGGGAAGGTTTAGGGACTGGCAAGTGGGTGCACTTGCCTAGTCAGCATGACAGTACCAGACTGCACACAGGTTCTGCAATGGCAGACCTTAGACACATTTTACAAGGCTGCTTCTGTGGGTGGCATAACCAGTGCTGCAAGCCCACTTGCAGCATTTGGATCACACACCCTGGGCACACTCAGTGCACTGTACTAGGGTCTGACAGTAAACCAAAACATCCAATCAGGGAACCACTAATCAATACATCAATTTACAGTAGGGAGCACTTGCCCTGTGGCACTGGACAGCAGTGGCACAGTTCCCAAAGCATCTTTTACCAGAAAAACACATGAGGCAACAGCGAAAAATGGAAGGGAGACTCACGCCAATGGTGCCAGGTCTAACAATTGTGAATCTGCCCTATCCTATAAGATTCAGAACCCGTTTTCAAACAAGATAGACCACATAACACTTTTGATTAAACGGTGGAGTTGAATAAGTATTGATCTTACAGTAAGGTATCCAGGATGATGCTGTTAGCTTGGGTTGATGATGGAGATCGGTGGTTTGCATACATTTCCATTGGCGAGCTGTGAACTGAGTGATCCACTAAATGGCCAACTGAAGACGGCCTAGGGCGGTTTCCTTCTTGAGTGAAGGCAGAAGTCCGACTGCAAGGAAAATAAGATAATTAAGGAAAGTTTGACAGAAATTGTTTAGCATCAAAAAATAATCTTTTTTCAGCAATTTGCTGGATCCACAAAATGGAAAGTCCACCCATAGTTTGTTGACTTTAAAA
This sequence comes from Lissotriton helveticus, assembly GCF_964261635.1. Classification (NCBI taxonomy): domain Eukaryota; kingdom Metazoa; phylum Chordata; class Amphibia; order Caudata; family Salamandridae; genus Lissotriton; species Lissotriton helveticus. Next base: position 1,427,760,897 of record NC_136061.1, read on the forward strand.
AATTATTAAACACTCTTTAAGATCGTATTCTCTTTGTGCATCCTGCAACTGTATTTTTTTAAGCCTTCTACTTTTTAACCCACTTTGTCTATGTTTCCTCACACTCAAGCCAAGTCATCCGTCAGCTAAGATAAGTCTCTATCATCGAATTATTCCAGGCGTCTTCTAGGCTTTCGGTTGAATGGCAGCGTGCGAAGGGGGAAGCGGTAAACATCGACAGGAAAGGAATAGGAGGATGTCTTAGAAGGAGTGGGAGGCTTCTGTTTTAAGGGATGTCATGTGGTGTTTGGTAAGAGAGTCCGGTATTTTGTTAGAATCGGGTAACACGGCAATCTACTGCCCTACCCTGCAAAAGGATTTTATGACATTGAGTTCAGAACTGCTTACTTAAGTGACCCGTATTTGAGCCTTTCTGCTTTAACTGCCTTATAAGCAGAAATAAGAACAATTCAGCAAATACACACTCTACCGACCTGTGTGTGCATATTCCAAAAACTGTTCTGTTCTAATATTGTGCTGAGCCCCTTGATTTGCTCCACTTCACCATACAACTTCACTACGTCATTGGAGAATAAGAAAAACTTTGGAAACAACAAATAAAGTCTTGTTTAGAAACCATAAGGATCATGTTACTTACTCAGTAAGCATCTGCTCTTGGCATGTAGAGCTGTGAATTCACATGCTTTGCATACTACTGCCAGCTAGTGTTGAATCTGGAGGTAGGAGACTCCTCCTTTCGGTGATAGTGCGCATGGGCATCACATTGTTAGACTGTTTTCCCACAGAGTGCGAGAATGGAGTTAGTAAGTACAGAATAGAGATGTCCATGTGTATGTATATAGAGTAAGATAGAGAACTGCAACAGGTACAGGTACCCGAGGAGGCAGGTGGGCGCATGTGAATCTACAGCTCTGAATGTCAAGAACCGATGCTTACTGGGTAAGTCACATTATCTGTTTGAGGCATGTGAGCTGTAGATCACATGCTTTGTATAGATTATAGAGCAGTATCCTCCCAAAGTGGTGGCTAATCTGTAGCTGCTGAAATTGTCTGAAAGTGTGTTCTAAGTACTGACCGGCCCACATTAGCTTGTTGTCTCGCAAACACATCTATACAACAGTGCTTGGTGAATGTGTGCGGTGTAGACCATGTTGCAGCTTTACCAATGTCAACTATGGGGATGTTTCCTAAGAAAGCCAAAGTAGCCCCTACTTTGCAAACGGAATGCGCTCTAGAGATTGCTAAAGTTCTCTTTGCATTTCCATAACAAATTTGAATGCATTTAACAATCCATCTGGCAATACCTGACTTGGATACAGGATTGCCCTTGTGTGGCGGAGCAAAAGAAACTAAAAGTTGTTTAGTTTTACAAAATTATTTTGTTCTTTCAATGTAATATAAAAGGGCTCTTTGAAAATCTAAGGTGTGTAGAGATCGTTCTGCCACTGAAACAGGTTGAGGAAAAAATACAGGTAACTCAACCAACGGATTGATGTAAAAGGCCGAAACAACCTTAGGTAGAAACTTGGGGACATAATTGAGAAACCCTTCGCCCGGGCCTTGTATTTTAGATTCAGAACGGGTACTCTGCCATTGAACACTTTTACTAAGAAATGGAAAACCTGTATCGGTAATACCGACTTATGCCCATCGTGCCTTGCCAACCCAGAGACTTTGGCGCATTTTTTGTTTGTTTGCAAAGAATATGCTGATCCTAAAAGTCCACATTTGTAAAGCGCACAATCACCCATAAGGGTCTCTAGGCGCTGGGGGCCGTCGGGAAGATTAAGCGAGCTATTGCCCAGAGTCACATGGTGCTGGGCTAACCTGTCGCCGGAGCCGGGGATCGAACCGTGGTCCCCAGATTCCAGCGTCAGTCGCCCTGGCCGCGGCGCCACACCTCTTCCTCTTCCTAGAAGGGCGTGGCTGAAAAACCTATGCCGACAGCTGGGTACCAGGAGCCATGATGTGGCAATCAGGATACTTGTTTCGGACACTTATGTACCCTATGCCTGTGCCCTAACCAAATTTTTATCTTGGGCTTGGGCTATCCGAGCCAAAAAGCTAAAACAACCTGTTTAATTCTGTTTTTTAACTTTCTTCTTCTTTTATGCATTGCCGACCAAAAAAGTTCTGAAATTATCGCTTGGTCCAAAGATATAGAATTCTTCTTTTTATTATATATTTATTGTTCTGCTTTTATGGTAAATAATTCTTATCGAAATAAAGCTTTTTGACTTGACTTGACTTGAAACTTGGGGTTATTACGAAGGACCACTTTGTCTCTGTGAAGTTTGAAAAAAGGTTCTTCCATGGTTAGTGCCTGCTGTTCACCACTCTCCTCAGTGAAGTGATTGCAATGAGGAAAGCGATTTTCCAGGAAAGAAACTGTAGTTCACAATAATGCATGGGTTCAAAAGGTGGGCCCATTAATCATGTGAGGACAAAGTTAAGATTCCACACTGGGGCAGGTGGAAGTCTTGGTGGGATAACCCTTTTAAGTCTTTCCATAAAAGTTTTGATTACTGGCACTCTAAAAAGAGAAAAGTATTTCCTATTTTGTAGATATGCAGCTACTGCAGCGAGATGTAGTCAGATGGAAGCGTAAAATAATCCCGACTGCTGCAAGTGTAACAGATAACAAATGATATTTTGTATTGAAGCATAAAGAGGATTGATTTTATTATTGCAATAGATAGCAAAACGTTTCCATTTAGCTGCATACACTGATGCTCTTGTAGTAGGCCTTCTGGCCTCTCTAATGATGTTCATACATTCATCTCTGATTTCAGAAGACAGATCACGAGGTTCAGTTGTTTGGGACCCGAGTGTCTGATTTCTTCATGGCTCTGTGTGAGGAGACTGGATGTGATGTACAGTTTTTGATGTGGAACTAGTGACAGCTCCAATAGGGTTGTGAACCAAGGTTAACGTGCCCATGTGGGAGTAACCAGGATTAATTCAAGGGATGTTTGTCCGAGCTTCTGAACCACTAATGAAATAAGTGGGAGAGGCGGAAAAGCGTATGAAAACATCCCTGACCAGTTCATCCACTTTGCATTGCCTTTGGAGAGCAGGTGTGGGTACCTGGACGTGAAGTTTGGGCATTTTGCGTTTTGGTATGTGGCAAAAAGATCTATTTGAGGGACTCCCCCAATTTGAAAGTATGGGAGGAGAACTTGATGGTTAAGTTCCCATTCGTGGATTTGCGATCTCTGTCTGCTGAGAAGATCGGCAATTTGATTGTTCACTCCTGGGAGGTGCTCTGCTAGGAGATATATTTTGTGGTGAATGGCCCTGTTTTTGTATAAAATACATAGCTGTCATGTTGTCGGTACAAACTAGGATGGCTTTGCAGACCAGGTGAGTCTGAAATGCTTGGAGTGCTAGAAACATCGCTTGCACCTCTAGATAATTTATGTGGAGAGTTTTTGCTGTTGACTCCACAGTCCTTGTACTGTGTGAGGTTGAAGATGAGCACCCCAACCAGTGAGGTACGCGTCCGTTGTTTGCATTGTCTGTGGAACTGTGTCTATGAAGGGCCGTCCTTTTGAAAATGTTGTGGGTATCCTTTTTCATCTTTTCTAATGATGTGTCTACTACAGGGCAAAAGAGTTGCTGCTTGTCAAATGGTGTGTTAAGGATAGAAGCTTGAACCTCTGGTTTAAACACTGAAATGCGTAAACAGGCATGCCTTCTTAATAGGACGCTGGTGTTGATGGCTCTTGCCGCAGTGTCAGCCGCATCTAAAGCGCACCTGTTGGAATTTTTTTAGATGAGCTGTCCCTCCCGCACTAGGTCTTGAGCTTTGGACTTGTGCTCATCAGGCAGAAACTGGAGCAATTGCTCCATTTCACCCCAATGCGCCCTATCGTACCTGGCTAAAAGTGCTTGGGTATTGGAAATAGGACATACATTTGCAGCTTGGGGGGCTACTCATTTTCCGGAGGCATCTACCAACTTAGACTCCTTGTCTGGGGGTGGAGCATCTCCTGAGGTTTGGGAATTGACCCTCTTCCGTGCAATAGAAACGACTAAATAATCTAATGGTAACTGTCCCCTGATGTAGGCTGGATCTGTTGGTGCAGGGTTAAGGATATGTGCCCGCACAGGATCATTAAAAAATTAATCCACATGTCTAAGCAGACCCTTGAACTTGGGAAGTGTGGATGGGGCTGAGCCTAACTTCGATCCCGAAGGTTTCGGCTCAGTGCCCAATCTCTAAAGACTTATTTTGAAGCCGGAAGGCTTTGGGGTTTGTTTCAGTGCAGAGTCGGAAAGCGGGGTGTCGGAAACATGTTCTCGGTACCGACCATTGCCCGCAGGCGGGGGTTGGAACGGAGAATTGTTCTTGGGCTGAGGTGGACTTTGGGGCAAGGGATGATCAGTACCCCATTGGAGCCATATTCGGAGATGGAGATAGTCTCTTGTTCTTCTTCGGCTCCCATGGCATCTCCGGCCTCTTGTTCAGAATCTTCTCCGAAGAGGTCCGGAATGGAACCGGTGAATTGGCCCTGCATGCACGACGTCAAACCCGACGGTCGTGAAGCATCTTCTTTGATCAGAAAGGCTTACACGCATCGTAGTCCTGTTCTCCGTGCTCCAGAGATAAGCACAGGTCGCACACTTGGGCTGCGATTTTGCGAGGCACCGAGGGCAACATTTAAATGGAGTCCGTTCCATTTACTGCGAGGCGGACCCACACGGGTAGGCCCAACAGCCTTCTACCAGCTACCCGATCGAAAGAGGGATTTTTCTGTAAATACGATACGCGGAGAATGTAAATACATGATTGAAAACAATACCATCAATGGTGAGTGTATTGCGCACCGAGGGGAATCCGAGAAACGGTGTTAACCCTGAGCGCAGCAATCAAGTCCGAACTCGATGGCGGAAAAACACAATCTAATAATAAAGTCGATGCCCACTCGCACTATCACCGAAAGGAGGAGTCACCTCCATCGTGACTGGAAAGACTTCTTCGTAGAAAAACAAAGTGCAAGCATCCGGACCTAACACTAGATGGCAGGAATGTGCAAAGGATGTGATCTACAGCTCACATGCCTCAAACATTCTTTTATCCTGGAACGGCCAAAGACAGATGAACTATTTATATTGTTTGAGCACATACAGACTAGGTAAAAAGTCCCGGCAACTAACTCAGTCATTCAAAAATGCAGATAAGCAAATCATCAAAAAGCTTTTCAATTCGACAGAAAAACTTGTCATATCAATACTCATAACATCTTTGAAAGAGCAAATTGAACTCACAGAACCTACTTGGGACCTCTATCTGTACGAAAGACTCTGATTCAGGCCTTGGGGATTAGTCGACTAGACTACTGAAATGCGCTTTTGGCGGATGCAAATTAATCTTTAATGAATAAACTTCAGACTGCTCAGAACACTGTGGCCAGTTTGGTTCTTAATATGCCACTCATAGCACCAATCATGCTGGGGGACCTAGGGAGAGGGGGGCTTCTCCCACATTTACCGGACACTCATTAACAATACCCCTACATCACTTGATCGGCTGCGAACTCAACGGGAGGAGTGGGTGGGCACCTTGGAGGAGGAGGTCTGGCGTGATGCCCTTATGGCACCCAGGACAGTCGCTGCCTCTGCTAGATTGTATATGACACAGCTTTATTTCTTATATGCCGCCTATCTGACACTGGTACGCCTACATCGCGCACGGCTCCATCCAACCCCCGCCTGAGCTAGGTGCGGTTACGAAACAGCCGACTTTCTTCATATGGTATGGACATGCCCACGCCTGGCACGATTCTGGGGAGACATGGAGGAGGAACTCACTGAGGTATTGGTGTGGGAGATCCCGCACGACCCGAAACACGCAATCTTGGGCATCACAGACGGGCTGGATAGGTCCAAAAATGAAAAAATATTTAACACCAAGGCGATGGTGTTGGCTAAAAGGGACATAGCGACCGCTTGGAAATGCCCTGATCCTCCCACCGTTGGGAAATGGCAGGTCGGGGTAAACTGGTGCGCCACGCAGGAGAAGACAATGTATGCAGCACGTGGCTACCCCAAGAAGTATCGTAGGGTCTGGGGTTAGCGGGTGGAGGGCCTGCTTTAATTTCGCTGCAGATGCTCCAAAATGTGTCTTTTATAATTTGTACGTATTTGGCCTTTAGGTTGTCCAGATCACTGCATATATTCCTCTGTTATCATGGTATCTTGATGATTGGCTGGTGCCTATTGTAAAATCAATAAAAAATGTGTTTATCCCTAATTGTAGATTTTGATATATGGTAATGTACAAATGGCTACTGCGATAGCACTATCTGTCACCTGATGCTTTTATTTTGAACAGGTTAATTAAAAGATTTTTTTTTTTAAATGTGTTTATCAAAAAAAAAAATGCCACTCATATCAGCCTCTCTCCCTCTGTTGAGACGCCTTCATTGGCTACCCATATGCCTAAGAATAAGATCTGCTGTTTTTGAGGGAGGAGCTTGGCCGTGCCAAAAATGGCCGCGTAAGTCAGAGGCTCCTGAGCCCCCGCCGCCCCCGAGCATATCCTGCTGCCCATCCTGACATCGGACCACAGGAACCAGCAGCGGAAATATAGCGGAGCCTGTCGCTGCAGTCTGCGTCGCGCTTGGCCGCCGCCAGCCCGAAATCGGCGGCCCCGAAGACCGCGGCCTACCCCTGAGGAAAGCGGGGGTCTCGAGTGGCAGGTAGACCCCGGCTGCAGTGCAATAACATCTGGCCGAAACCAGAAGTCACCGGGTCGGCCCCGTCGAAGCCCCGCTTTTCTTTCTTGCTGGCTGAGCGACCCCCCCACCCCCCATGGATTGCCCCCTATGGATTGCGGTGTCTGGCCGGCTGAGGAGGGCTACTTCCGCAGGGGGGGGGGGGGGGATGTTTCTGGCCCTGCATGTGTCCTGCCCCCCAGCCCCAGCACATAAGGTGGCCTGCCTGGACTGTTTTGAATAGGCAGGGGGGCAGAATTGTTAGCTGAGGACCCCCTACTGGACCCTGGAGAGCTACTAGCGATCGGTGGCGGACCCCACGGCTGGCAATAGGCGCGGAGTGACTGGGTGATGCGGGAGTAGAGGGGCATGAAGTGGTGGTCTCGAGTGCATGGTACACGGATGCTTTCCAGCTACGTGAGCTGAGGTTGTCGCTTGGAAGGTGGTGATAGTGTGCGCATATCCTGGGGCCTGGCTTCTGGGCTGGATATGGACGATCGGCGCGGTTTGGTGAACACTGTTGCGGCATAGGGAATTCCTGGTCCCCTGGAACGCGCGGCTGTGAAGCTGGAGGTGGGTCAGGACGGATTTGTGAAAACAACTGTTCGCTCGCCCAAGCAGTGCTACCAGTGAGTTGGTGCTTTCATTGCGGGCCCTCCACCGTGGCTTGCCCTGGTCTTCACTGGACTATACAATGGCAACCAAATTGGACGCTGAGAAACAGCAAGTCAAGACGACATGGGGAGCTAGATACGTTCAGGCCAACAAACTGGACAGTTACACGCAACCCAGGGGGTCGCCTGCTGGATCCGGGAAATCGCATGACAGGAGTGCTAATGTAATGGCCGCTACGACGGAGCCTACGTTGCAGGATGTGATGGCCGCGATCGATGGGGTGAGAACCTCCCTGGGTCAAAAGATGGAGTCCTTGGACCATAAGCTTGACACAGTCACGATAGAGGTTAACTTAATACGTGCGGATCTCACCAAAACCGGTGAAAAGGTAAAATCACTGGACATCAAAACCTCCAGTCTTACTAATGATGTGGCTCTGTTGCAACAGGAAGTTTGCGAACTTAAGGCATCTAATGATGTCACCGACCGCAGGTTGGACGAATATGAAGGTAGAGCTCGCCGGAACAACGTGCGCATTATTGGTGTGCCTGAAAAAGCCGAGGGCCAGGCCGCGGACCTTTTTGTCGAGGATATTATCTGACGCCCAGGGGCCTGGGGAAATTCTTTACAGTGGAAAAAGTGCACAGGATACCGGGAGGGAGACCGCGACCTGGAGCACCTCACCGACCAATGATTGCACGGGTGCTTAACTTTAGGGACCGAGACGCTATCCTGCAGGCCTCCAAGAATGGGGGGCCTCTCCATTATGAAAACTCCACCCTCAGTTTTTTTCCGGACTTTACGCAGGCGATACAGAAGCAACGGCAAACCTTCATGGGTGTTAAAAGAAAACTCAGTGATAAAGGACTGAAATACGCCATGATGTATCCTGCGAAGTTGAGAGTTGAATATGAGGCGTTCTTCTTTGACAATCCTGAAATTGCTTCGGACTGGTTGGAGACTCTTTCCTCTCGAGAGGAGCGGAGGCAGCGGAGTGGGGAAGAGGATGAAGGCGCGCAGGAGCAAGAATAATGACTGACATTGTTGCAGGTGGGATTGTTGCAGGTGGGATTGGACCAGGGTGGGGGATGTATCCTGGCTAGCGGTTATTCGCAGATAAGTTGAGTGTAGTAATGGTTCCAACAGGTCCAATGGTAATCTTGGGATTAGGCCGGGGATCGGAGGGTCGTACTCCTCCAATTTCCTTTTCGATAGTTTAGTAGTTAGAATATGGGGAGACAGGCACACAGAGTTGGGGGCGGAGGTACACCGTGAGCAGGGGTGCAGGGAGGGGGGATTTTTCTTTTCTTTTTGTATTGTTTGTTGTGGTTTTTCAAGGCATTGAATTGGAACGTCTTCAGTTGTTGAGGGGTGACTGGTCCATCTGTGTTTTTGATGATGGTGGGGGGGTAGGGAACTAAAGGTATTAAGTTGGAATGTCAATGGTTTGGGTGATAAAATCAAGCGTAGTGTGGTTCTTCAGTATTTTAAAAGGTATGCTCCTGATGTGGTTTTGCTACAGGAAACCTATTTGGTCGGAAATACATGTAAAGCGATGCATAGAATGGGTTACAGATTAGTGGCGCATGCGGGCTTTACTACTGGCTCTAGAGGAGTAGGTATTCTGACTCGTAAAACGCTCCCATTGGTGGTCGATTCTGTCTTTGAGGATGATAGGGGCAGATACGTTGGTGTGACGGGTCGCTGGGAGGGGCATGTTCTGTCATTGTTGTCTGTATATGTGCCTCCTGGCATGCAAGCTCTTACTTTTGTTGATTTGGGCAGGGCTCTGCTACATCTCCCGAGTGGTCTATTTAATATTGGGAGGTGACTTCAACGCGGTTGTATCTGGAGCTCTTGACAGACATCCCCCGAGGGATGTGGGACGCGCTCATGGCTGGCTACCTGACTTCCTCGAGACCATGGGTTTGGTTGATGGCTGGAGACTGCTCCATTCGGATCAGAAACAATATACCTTTCATTCTGGGGCTCATGGTAGCATGTCTAGATTGGATTATTGTCTTGTCCCTGCTGTTTATGCATCTTATATTCTGGAAATTACGTACCTCGCTAGGGGGATATCGGATCACTCCCCGCTTTGGTTCCGTTTCGGTGTGGCCTTTCGTTCTGAGTGTAGAGTGGCCCCCATTAATCCCTGGCACTTACGTAATCCCAAAATTAGAGGGGACCTGGTCAAGGCATTAGACCATTATTTCCTTGAAAACGAGGGATCGGTGTCCTCGTCCGTTACGCTTTGATAGGCTTTCAAGGCTGTCCATAGGGGTCAGGCTCTTTCGCTGATAGTAGGAGCTAAGAAAGACCGGAATAAAGAAATTGTTGGGGTTGAGGCTGAGATTGTGATCCTGGAGGGGGAGCTGGAGCAGGAGGTGACTCGGGCTAAGCAGCATGTCCTTAGTCTCAAGCAGCACGAGTATAGAACGCTGGTTACAAACAGCGCAAAAGCCCTGAGTAGAGAGCAGCAGGGTCGGCTGTATGACGTCGGGGATAAGGCCGGTAAGCTGATTGCTTGGCTGGACAAGAAGGATAGAGCGGATCGGGTTGTTCCTGAGATTGTGACAGAGGACGGGCTCCACCTCACTGATCCCCAGGCTATAGTAGGTAGCTTTGCTCGGTATTTTCGCACTGTGTACACATCGGTGTCAGACCTCCCGGAGGAGGACTCCCAAATGATGTTGCGTGACTTGCAGCTCCGGTGTCTGTCTAGGGAGGACTGGAAATTTATGGACAGTAACCTCACTACGGAAGAGGTGGCCCAGGCAGTGCGCTCTTTGAACTCCGGTAAGGCGTTGGGGCCTAATGGATCCCAATTGAGCTTTACAAGCTTCGACCTGATAGAATTGCTCCCTACCTGCGGCGCATGTTCATTGAAGCCCGGGAGAAGGGGATATTACCGTATGATCATAGGGTGGCCTCTATAGTGGTTATCCATAAGGGGGGTAAACCGAAATCCTACTGTGCATCCTAAAGGCCTATTTCGTTATTAAATGCGGAACCCAAGATCCTCGCTAAGATCCCATCTACCAGATTGATTAAGGTGATCAGTGGACTGATACACCCCGATCACTCGGGTTTTATTCCCCATAGGAATACGGCCCTTAATTTGCGTCGGTTGCATGGGGTGCTCGCCAGGGCTCACACCCTGATGGAACCCGCTGTAATAGCATCGCTCGATGCAACAATGGCTTTTGATATGATAGAATGGCCTTATTTGTGGGCTGTCCTTGCTAAATTCGGCTTCGGCTCTGGTTTCATCCGCTGGGTCCTCTTGTTATATACTGAACCCCTTGCCCAAGTAATCGTAAATAACCGGGTCTCGTTGCCATTTAGTCTTGGACGGGGCACCCGGCAAGGCTGCCCCCTTTCTCCCCTTCTGTTCTCATTGGCGATGGAACCGTTGGCCGCCTGGATCCGCTGGGAGCCCTCGGTTCGGGGTCTCCGGTGGTCGCCACAGTGGAAAGATAAGATCTCCTTGTATGCAGATGATATTTTACTTTATTTAGCCTCACCTAGGAGATCCCTGGATGCTGTTTGCGATGTGTTGTCCTCCTTCGGGAGGAACTCGGGGCTCTCTATAAATTGGGGCAAATCGTTGTTATTCATTCTTAGTGGGGACGCCCCGCTTCCCCCGCGAAACTGCACGATTCAAATAGCTACGGAGGGTTTAAGTATTTGGGGATATATATTTTCTTGGACCCTGCGGTCCGTTATGCTAGGAATCTCCTTCCCCCCTTGGTCCAAATGCGCACTGATGTGGCCGGCTGGAAGAAACTTCCTCTCTCCCTGCTCGGGCGGGCGACTCTTTTAAAAATGATGTCTTTGCCCCGTTTTCTTTACGCCCTACAAAATACGTTAGACGTTGTGCCAGCGAGCTACTTTCGAGAAGTGGAGGGATTACAGCGAAGTCTATTATGGGATGGTAGACCCCGGATCGCATTGGCTAAACTGACGCTTCCATGGTATGACGGCGGGATCGCACTCCCTGATATCAGGCGATATTATTGGGCCTCACAGTTGGCAGCCATTAATCTTTGTACTTATGGATCCCCTACTGACCCCGGATATGCAATGGATAGATGGCTTCTTCCTGGGGGCTCCTATGGTCGTGCGCTGTATGCCAGGTCGGTGGGGAGTGGTCTGACAGGGCTGACTAGGTACGCGGTGCGGATTTGGCGTGATGCCACTAGCTCTATGGGATGGAGGGACAGCTTGACGCAGGCTACCCCGCTTTTCGACTCCGAGAAGTTGGGCATGCTTTGGAATACGAAGGGCTTTGATAAGTGGGATCTGATTGGGATCTCCACTATCGGTGCGGTTTGGGTTAAGGGGCGGATTAAGACGTTTGTGGAATTGCAAATTGAATATAGTTTGGGGAAAACGGAGTACTTTCATTATGCGCAGGTCAAGCATGCGTTGCTGGCGGTACTGCCGGCGGAGGCAGACCTCCCCGAGGCGTCTCCTCTTGAAGATAGAATTTTGGATGGCCACCTGCCCGGGAAGACTATTTCCCTGATTTATAAAAAAATGATCAATCATAGGGCTGATCTCCTGGTAGAGCTACGAGACAAATGGTCGCACGATGGTATTGAACTAGATGATGAGGACTGACAAGCTGCGGTCTCTACACCGGAGGTGGTCGCAATCCCAGCGCGCTTGCGCCTTGTTCAGCTGAAAATATTGCACAGAGTTTATGTCACGGGGCCCCGCGTGGTCCGGATGGGACTGTCGGAGACGGGTCTGTGTAGACGGGGTTGTGGCTTTGTGGGTACTTTCCTTAACATTATCTGGGAGTGTCGTTCTGTGACTGAGTATTGAAGTGGGATACATGATGTCATGCGGGAGGTTCTGGGAGTCGCTGTATTGCCAGAAGCACGGAGATGCCTCCTGAATATTTGGGAACCTACGGATTTAAATGTTGCACAGACCAAGTGGGTAACTTTAGGTAATATGATTGCGAAACGGAATATAGCACAGCGGTGGGGGGTCAGAGAGGGTCCCGACCGTTGAAGAATGGACGGAGAACATGGATTGGTGTATGTTCAGCGAAAAAACTTTATATGGCGAGGGGTCGCCCCCGTAAATGGGCACCTGTGTGGGGGCTGTGAAACCGTTATGGGGGGACATTTGTGTGCCACCTGTTGATGCGCCCATTGATATTCCTACTTTTCCGTGATTGTTTATGATTATGTATTATGTTTCCCGCTTTCACCCCCCCGCTCCTTTCATCGGGTGATGAGCGATATGGGAGACTGTCTCCCCCATGTAATATGATTATTTTTATTGTTTTGATGCCTTGTGTTAATAAACAGAATTATAAAAATAAAAATAAAAAGATCTGCTGGTTTGTACATAACGCACTTAGTGGCAGGGGACATAGCTATTTAACTGAAAAACGTATCCGTTAACAGCCGAGCAGCCCCCCCCCCCCCTGTTGTAGGAAATCTGGTGCGGGGGCAAAGCTTTTTCCTACCTTGCTCCACGATATTGGAATCTATTGCCTTTACACCTCATAAACTGCTCTGATCTCTTCATTTTCAGGAAACGTCTTAAGACAGAACTCTTCTGCAATTGATTTTTCTGGTCTAGTATGTCTGCTCCTTTAGTGCGGAGATACCCCTCAGGTGGTGATTCTGGCGCTCGACCAATTCCTTCATTCATTCAAAGGGATATAAAGAATTTAGAGACAACCTTAATTTGAGTTAGTAGTGTCCAGGCCAGCCCTGAGTACGTACTTTGATGCATATTGACCACCATGTATATTCTGGGCCAGCAAGCACTTGAGAACTCACTTAACATGTTTCATAATACCCATGTGTACCTCCATAATAAGCAAACCCTCCTGGGTGGATCTAGGGGCCGGGCTATCTGATGAAAACACTTTTCCGAAAGCATCAATTCTTTTGGATTCTTTGTTTATGGGACTTGTTGGAGAAGAATTTGGATTGATCTAATTTGTTGAGGCCTGAACAATCAGGATCTTGGGTGAAGGAAGGGCTTTTAGTTAAAAAGTCGGGATAATCAGAAGTTAATTCATGTTACCTAGCCACATGTTGACTAACTGCCGGACATGAACATGGTTTGGATAATGTATTCATGGTTTTTTTCACAGAAGATTATTAAGCAGATAATTTTTTTATGAGGAAGATGCTGATTGAACTTAAAATCAACGACCCAGTAAGAATTATAAAATACCCAAAGAAGGTACGTTATAAGTCTATACAGTGGTTATTTAAGCAAAAAACCCAGCTCCTGAAATATTATGGCATTTTTAGAATAAATAGCTCAACTAGCCTAATGAATTTTAATATAGGAGGGATGGGTACTGTGGATAAAAACATTTTGAGACTCTGGAAGGATAACAGCTTTGAAAAAATCGAGGATTTTATACAAGGGAACAGATGGAAATCTTGGGAGGAAATTGAAAGGGAGATTCAAAATTCGAATACAATTCTGAAATGGTCATTCATTAGCCTCCACGCCGAATTAAGAGAGTTAGAATTAGGTAACCTATTTGTTAAATTACATATAACCGAAGCGCTAAATACCGCAACGCAGAGGAAGATTAGCATATGGATAAAAAATCTCAATGAAGATAATTCAGTTGCAGTATATAATAAGGTTAGAGACAGGTGGAGAAAGAGAGAAGACATTGAGATTAGTAAATTAACATGGGATAAAGTTAATAGTTTTAATAAGTCCATCTTTCGAGGTGCTAACTTTAAGCAAATGCAACTCTTCAATAAATGGTTAAGCTATAGAACACCCTCATTTCTCCACAATATATATCCCCAAGTGGAGGATAAATGCTTTCGTTGCGAACAAAAGGGCACCTGGAAACATATAATTTGGGAATGTCCCAAAATACAGGATTTTTTGAAAGACATTGGAATCTACCTTAGAAATATAATCGATGCCACAATTACATTTGATGAATTAACGTCAGTATTTGGATGTTCCCCTAGCTCTACTCCCCACGACGAGTCCTTGTTCATAGCATCACCGGTAGCAAAAACACTTATTCTGCAATTTTGGAAAACGGATAAAGTACCAACCTTTAATGCATGGAAGGTAAAAATATCTAGGATTCGGGTAAGGGAAAAAAAATATGCATTGAGGTCAGGGGCCATTAGAAAATATGATAAATACTGGAGCGTGTTCGAATGCTAAGTCACTGTTCTCTTTTAACTTTTTCCTCTTTTCTAAATGCATATTGCTGGAAGGTTTGGTCAGGTTTTTTTTTTCTTGGTTTTTTCTCTTCTTCTCTCTCCAGTATCAATAGATTGCACTATGCACATTGCACTTTAGAAGTAATATCCTCTCCTAGAAGCAGAACTCAAATTTGTATTTGCACTATTACTGTACATTGCCAGCTTGCCTACTTTTGTATAATGTGTTTTGTATTTTTTTCAATCATGATGCGAAAATTGACATGTAATGTTTACCTATTTTTCATGAACTCTCAATAAAAAAATAATAATAAAAAATAAAAATAAAAATAAGGGAATCAGTAAGGGCATCCCTAAATGTCCATATTGGATTTTACATTGCTTTGCTACAGTTATATGCCAAATATTCATTGCTATAGCATTGGATATAACTTGACTTCAAATGTTAATGTCTTACTTATATATCTGAACGTACGAAATTGAAGCAATAAAAAATTGTACTCTCAGAAGTAGCCCTCAGCTGGTCATAATGCTATCAGTTTCAGACTTTAATAGTATGGTACTCTGGAGATAGTAATCACAATGATTTTAGTCTTTATTAAACAGCGAAAGCTCAAATTCACTCAAAATCAGTGCTCCAAACACCACATCACAACTGAAAGTCTCGCCTACACATCCTTGGGTCCTAGGTTTGCATGTGCATACAGTCCAAGACTTAACTATAGCGAGGTTGGTCGGGCAGGGCTCTGTACAACATAACAAAATTATCACAGTAGCATAAATGTAGGAATGTCTCAAAAAAATTGTGCATAAAACACTTAATTACAATCTCATACCTTAAATACACTTACAGAATAAACAGCAAATAAAGCCAATGGAAAGTGCAATACACAAGTGTAACAATAATATACATTAATTCAGAAGTCTAACAATGAGAACAGTAGACTCATGCGATTACCAGGCATCAATTAAAGTAGATGTTAGGCTTTATACAGAAATGACACAAGGATCCCTGGCTAAATAAACAACATAATGTTCAAGATCCATTAACGTTCACAAAAAAGACAGAAAGAAAAAATAAAGAAGCAACATAATGCAATATAGGGCTTGTAGTACAGTGACAATCTTGACAACCACTAAATAGATACTATATTAACAATGCACAAGTTACTACTTGTGTAACAATATATTTGTAAGAGACATTAGTTAGTGATAGATTCCTTACCTTAGAATATCCCCAGGCGTCAGACTGGATCTGGAAAATTTTGCGTAGCAATACCCCTGCACGCCGGCAGGCGTCGTCCGCGGCTCCGCGTCAGTCGTCGGCATCGTTAGCGCCGGTATGACGTCGCCGGAGTACTTAGACGCCGCCCTCGCGCGCTGACGCCAGTTCTGATACACAGCTTTTCTGCGCCAGATACGCAGAGCCATGATAGAACCAACACTGGTGCCATGAAACTAGGGCCCTGAAAGGGGATAACCTTAACCCTAGATATCAGTTTGCAGAACGGGGAGGATGGGTGGGTCAGTAAGGAATCTATCACTAACTAATGTCTCTTACAGATATATTGTTACACAAGTAGTAACTTGCGCATCTGAAAGAGACACGTTAGTGATAGATTCCTTACCTTGGAATAGATACCCCAGCAATACCAATCCCGGTGGTGGGTCTGCGAACCAATAATCACACCAGAGAGTCCTGGAGGACGGAACGGCAAAAGAAGCCATCCCTCTGGACTTGACTGTCCAGGCAGTAGTGTCTCGCAAACGTGTGCAGCGAGGCCCACGTAGCTGCCTGACAAAAGTCCTGCAAGAGCACTCCTCGGCCTAAGGCAGTCGTAGTTGCCGTGGCCCGAGTGGAATGAGCCCTCAGCCCAACAGGGGGTTCCTTCTTAGCCAAGGAGTAACACGCCTGGATGCACAAGATGATCCACCGAGAGTTGGTCCGCTTGTGCACCACCCATCCCTTCTTAGCGCCCACGTAACCAACAAAGAGTTGCTCATCCACCCGGAACTGGCGTGTGCGGTCTAGATAGAATGACAGCGCATGTTTTGGGTACAAGGTTCAAGTCCCACTGGGGCATCACAAACGGAACAGGAGGAAACGTGTGTGATGCCCTTCAGAAAACGAGTTAGAATAGGGGACTTGAACAAAGAAGGTTGATCAGGCAGCCTTAGAAAGGCTGAAAGGGCAGAAAGGTAGCCCTTGATAGTGCCCAGAGCAGAGCCCTGCTGGGCAAGAGAAACAAGGAAGAGAAGAACCTCAGAAAGAGGGGCGGAAAGTGGATCCACAGCCTTTGCTGTGCACCATGCCACAAATTTATTCCACCTGCAGGCGTATACCGATTTTGTGGAGGGACGCCTGGCTGCCAGAATGACATTACAGACTTTAGGAGGCAAGTCAAATGGCTTTAACTGTCGCCGCTCAATCTCCAAGCATGGAGGTGGAGACTGGACAGGTTCGGGTGGAGGACCGTCCCCTGCTGCTGCGACAGAAGGTCCTCCTGAAGAGGCAGACGAACCGGGGGATCGACTGACATACTGAGTAGCTCTGGATACCAGTATCTTCGTGCCCAGTCCAGAGCCACAAGAATGACTTGGGCCCGGTCGCGTTTGATCTTCTTCAGCACTCTGGGCAGAAGTGGTATAGGCGGAAAGGCGTACAACAGACCGCAACTCCACTCCCGACGAAAAGAGTCTCCGAGCGAGTGCCGCCTTGGAAATTCCAACGCGCAGTACTGATGACATTGCGTGTTCTCTTCTGTGGCGAATAGATCTAACCAAGGCTCTCCCCCACTGCTGAAAGAGGCCTTGCGCCACGTCAGAGTTCAGACGCCATTCGTGATCCATCATGCACCGACGGCTGAGTTCGTTCACCCTGGCATTCAGAGAACCTGCCAGGTGTTGAACCACCAGGGTCACGCCCTGATGTTCCAGCCACTGCCAGAGGCGCAGAGCCTCCTGGCAAAGGGTCCACGACCCCACCCCGCCCTGTTTGTTGCAATACCACATGGCGGTGGTGTTGTCCGTGAACACCTGAACTACACTCCCCCGGACAGAGGGGAGGAATGCCTTCAGTGCTAGACAAATCGCCTGCAGCTCCAAAAGGTTGATATGGAGCCTGGACTCCGCCGGAGACCAGAAGCCTCTGATCTCCGCCTCTCCCATGTGGCCTCCTCAGCCCTGGAGGGACGCGTCTGTCACAACTACGTGCTCCGGTAGGGAGAGGGATCTGCCGCTGACACAATCGCGGTCCGTGAGCCACCACTGCAGCTGTCTCGCAGTGCCCTCCGAGATCAGGACATGGTCAGACAGGTTGCCCTGATGCTGGGTCCACTGAAACTTCAGGTCCCACTGCAGAGCCCGCATCCGCCACCGGGCGTGATGCACCAGAAGGATGCAGGAGGCCATCAGCCCCAGAAGCCGCAGCGTCAACCTGACCGAGACCCGGGATAAAGGCTGAAAGAGTGGAATCAGAGCCTGAATATCCCGAACCCGCTGTACGGGAGGATAAACCCGAAACTCGAGAACCGCTCCGATGAAGAGTAGCTTCTGAGAGGGAGAACCCCAGCAGGTGCAGGAGGTCTGCCGTCGTCTGGAGGTGGCTGACGACTGTCTGGGGCGAGCCCGCCTTCAACAACCAGTCGTCGAGGTAGGGGAAGACTGAAATCCCTAACCTGCGCAGATGAGCTGCGACCACCGCCATCACCTTTGTGAACACCCGTGGGGCGCTGGTAAGGCCGAAGGGGAGCACGGTAAACTGAAAGTGCTTGCGGCCAACCGTGAACCACAGGTAGCGCCGGTGTCCCGGCAGGACGGGCATGTGAAAATAAGCGTCCTGCAAGTCAAAGGCTACCATCCAGTCTCCTGGGTCCAGGGCAGCTAAGACCTGAGCCAGTGTCAGCATTTTGAACTTCTCCTTCCGGAGGAAGCCGTTGACGTTCCGTAGATCCAAGATAGGGTGAAGGCCCCCTTTGCCCTTCTTGGGTACCAGAAAATAGTGGGAGTAGCAACCACCCCTACTTCTGGCCCAGGAACGCACTCGATGGCCCCCTTGGCCAAGAGGGCCGTAACTTCCTCCTGCAGAAGCCGCAAATGATCCCCCGATACACGGTGGTTCTGCGGTGGCATGGCTGGAGGGGTCGCCTCGAAGGGGAGGGAGTAGCCCCTTCGGACAATTTGCAGCACCCACCTGTCCGATGAGACAGTGCGCCAGTGGAGGAGGTGATGGCGAACCCTGCCCCCCACTGGCGTCACATGGGCCTGAAAGCACGGACTAGGAGGGTTTTGAGGCGGATGCTGCGGGGGAAAGTGTGGACTGTCCTCGCCGTTGTCCCCGACCGCCGCCACGGCGGTTTCCACGGCCGCCACCGCGTTGAGTATTACTCTGCGGTGCGTGGCTGGCAGCACGTGTGGGGGCGCCCCTTCCTTGGCCGCGAAAGGCACCCATCTGCTGGCGCGGGGCCGAGAGGCCCAAGGACCTGGCCGTAGCCTTGGAGTCCTTAAAGCACTCAAACGCATGGTCTGCCTTGTCGCCAAAAAGGCGACGGCCATCAAACGGCATGTCCATGAGTGTATTCTGGACATCAGCTGAGAAGTTGGCGGACCTCAACCAGGCGTGGCGACGAATCGCCACTGTCGTTGCCATCATCGCTCTGCCCAGTGAGTCAGTGGTATCCAGTCCACACAGGATAGAATAACGCGCCACATCTCGGCCCTCCACAAGGGCTTGGCCGAGTTTAGCCCGTACGTCCAACTGGCATTCTGGCAGCACGTCCGCGACCGTATCCCACAGAGAGTGGGTGTAACGGCCCAAGAGGCATGCGGTGTTGGAAGACCACAGTCCCAGACTCAGGGAGGAGAATACCTTCTTGCCGTATTGCTCATACCTCTTGGATTCCCTGTCAGGCGGAGCCGACGGAAATGCAGTCTGGGAATTCGAAGTCTGAATAACCAGGCTCTCGGGGGTGGGGTGGGTGGACAGGAAACAAGGGTCGACCGGGGCCGGGCGGTGGCGTCTGGCCACGTTCCTATTTACAGGCGAACCTGTAGCGGGACTGTAGAACGTCGGTCAAGGCCTCATTAAACGGCAGCAGAGGCTCAGCCGAGCTTGACTGCGGTTTAAGGACCTCAGTGAGGAGGTTAGTCCTCACGGCCGCGACGGGGAGCTCAAGGCCCAAGGCCTTGGCCGCCCGCGTCAGCACCACACTGTAGGTTGCCCACTCCTCCGTAGCCACGGTAGGAGGTGAGACAAAACCAGTGTCTGGCGAGGTATCCAGACCACTAGCATCCCCAAGTCCAGCTGTCCAGTCCTCCTGGGACTGACACTCCTGTGTCAGAGGGTCCTCAGACCCCTCCCAATTCTCCTCATCACCCATCTCCTGATATTCAGGGGTGTCAAAGGATGGGGCCGGTTCATTAAAGTAAAACTCACCGAACAGCGTCGAAAGCGGCGCCCAGTGGCGCTGCTCCAACGCCGGAACTGGATCGGGGGAGGCATCGGGGACGGCGGCGCCCGAAGACGGCGCCGGAGGTGACACCTGAGGGACCGGCGCCGGTGAGGTCGTCAGGTCAACGGGCGACGACCCGGATCCCGTACCGGATCCAGTCGGGGCCTGCGGCGCCGGGCCTGAAGCCCCCGACCCGCTAGGGCCCCCAGACGGGTCTGCTGGGCCCGAAGGCGCCGCGGAGCCCGCCGGAGGAGTGAGATACCTCATGGCAATGAGGAACCGCTCGATCTCCGGCGTTGCGTGAGGCCCAGGGACCAAGGGTATGGGGCTGGACGCGACGCCAGCGACTCCGACGGAACCGCGTGGGCGGTGTCACCCGAACCCCCGGCCGCATCGCGCAAGCATCGGGGGGAGTCGATAGAGCGATGACGTCTCTTCGACTTCTTGTGCTTACCTGACGACTTCGACCCTGAGGAGTGATGTCGACTCCCGGAGCTATGATGGCTCCGATCCCGCGACCGGTCCCTCAACCTCGGTCCGGACCGGGACCTCTCGCGGAGCGGGGCCGACTGCCTGAGTTCGAGTTGCTTGCGGGACCGCTCCCGCCTAGCTTTCAAAGTCAGGGCCCGGCAATCGGAGCAGGTCTTGTCGTCGTGGTTGACGCCGAGACAGTGGAGGCACCGACGGTGAGGGTCGGTGACCGACATCAGTCGGTCACAGTCCTCACAGGGTTTAAAACCTGGCATCCCTATCAGCACCGTTCGGAGTCAAAGACTCGAAAAAATGATCAAAAGGGATCAAAAAAGTTTAGTCAAAAAATGACTAAGGTACCACTTTTTCCAGATCTGCGCTGCTGGCGCGGAAAAAAGAAGAACTGACCTCAGCCCGCGGAGGCGGCGTCTAAGTACTCCGACGACGTCATCACGGCGCCCACGACGCCGACGACTGACTCGGAGCCGCAGACGACGCCTACCGACGCGCAAGAGTACTGCTACGCAAAAATTTCCGGATTCAGTCTGACTCCTGGGGATATTCTAAGGTAAGGAATCTAATACTAACCTGTTTCTTTCAGATAGATGCTTACAGGGTAATGTTTTCTAGTTGAAGCATGTGTGGCTGAAGATACACATCCTGTGCACAGACTGTAAAGCAGTACTACTGGCTTGTGAATGTTGCAGACAATTAGAATAGGGTACGGAATAAAGCCTGACCAACGTTAGCTTGCTGGCAGGGTAATACATCCACACAGTAATCTTTAGTGAAAGTATGTGGTGTAGACCAAGTGCTGCTTGACCGATGTCATCTATGAGGATGTTCCCAAGGAAGGCTACAGAGGCCTCTTTCCTTCTAGTAGAGTGGGCTCTCCGAGGGGCAGGCAAAACCCTTTTAGCTTTTGCGCAATAGGTTTGGATACATTTCCCTAATAAGGTTCAGAAAAAGCAACAAAAATGTGTCTTCATCCTATCCATATAGTACATTAAGGCTCATCTAACTTCTAAAGTATGATGAGCCCTTTCTACAACTGAGTCAGGTGGAGGGGGGGGGGGGGAAACTCAGCGTTCTATAGGCTAGTTAAGATGGTAACTGTAGGAAGGTGGATACCTGACTATGGTTACCCTAGATTTTTTTGCCTAGTGTTTAGCTGGTTTCCGACTTAGTTGGCCTGGGATCCTGCTATTCAGGACCCCAGGCTATCTGCTCTCTCTGTAAAATGGACTTTATGTACCTTAGGTACATCTCCAATTGGTACTATAGGTACCCAGGGCATAGGTGCATCCAAGGCCTACCAGGGGCTGCAGCATGTATTATGCCACCCCTGGCTGACCACCTAAATTGACACAACTGGCTGATTACTCAGCTGGGGCAAGGTTGTGTAATCATCCCTTGCTTAGGTATAGTATCCCTATACCTACCTTATATATAGACACATAGTAACCTAAAAGTCACTCCTATGGCAGGCCTTAACAATCCTGGAGGCAGAGTGCTTGGTTATGTGTGAGATGGTGCTCTACCATGAGCTGAGCCTGTCTGCAGCTTTCGGAACCATGTCCTTATAGGTGTTCTATGATATTGCCATACCATATAATCTTAAGTGCATTATGAACCTCGCAGTTAAATGCTAACTTTGGTTTGGCTTTATCTAAACATGTCGTGTAAGGTGTCATACGCTTTGGAATACTACCCCCTCGCCAATTCTGGTGACAGGGGTTGCATTCCACCCTTCTAGAGGGAGAAGACATGTTGTTGCTGACTATCCTGGTTAAAGTCAACCAGAGCCCCAGCGCACAAAATGGATGCTGCTGCCACAGACACAAGCCTGACCTCCTGCTGCTGGGAGTCCTTCCAGCGAGAGAGGCCTGGACAATAGGTTTCCTGCCTGGAGAGGTGCGAGCACCACCCCAGACAGGATTTTGTGTA
Source organism: Lissotriton helveticus (assembly GCF_964261635.1). Classification (NCBI taxonomy): domain Eukaryota; kingdom Metazoa; phylum Chordata; class Amphibia; order Caudata; family Salamandridae; genus Lissotriton; species Lissotriton helveticus. Next base: position 1,427,783,283 of record NC_136061.1, read on the forward strand.
TTGGGACAGGGAGGGCTGAATAGAATGAGACATGCCTGGGGCACACTAGGTGCTCCATGCATACCCCAGTTCAAACCGGTTGCTGGGGCACTCCATCCCCAGCTCTGGCGCGAAACTGCACAAAGGAAAGGGGGTGTAACCACCCCCCTTCCTGGTCAAACCCATAGGAGGGACCTAGTGAGTAAACCAGCCCCCTTTAGTTGTATAAAGATAGGAGCTGACCCAGAAGCCTTTAGATTTGATCCTGAACTGAAACTTGAAACGAAACTCTGGACCCTTCGACATTCAACCGACTTGAAGACTGAAGAATCTCCCTTGTGGCCAAGGAGTGACCACCCTGGGAAACCAGGACCATCCAGCAACTCGACGGCTTGCTTTGTCCCTGTACCCGCCGGAACTCGAGTGCAGAGCCTGATAAGACCTCGACTCCAGGACTCCTCTGACCCCACTGCACGACTCCAGCACAGCTGAGCTCCGTGGAAGGCGTCGGAATCCGTGGAACCAGGCAACTTGGAAACTCTTCAACTTGCTAACAGCGCAGCTCCTGAGGCATCCTCGAAGCTGTGCACTGGGGACTGAGACACCCCGACACTGAGCTCAACCTGCACCGAATACCAGTCCTCCAAACTCCACGAGATCTGCGTGGGGCCCTTCTGCTTGTGTTCTGCTCGATGCTTTGTCCGGTTGCTGGCCCGTTGGCTAGTAGCCCTCTGACGACGATCCTTGTGAAAATCCATCGCTGGTCTGGTTGCTCCAGACTGGCCCTCGCTTCCCTGAAAAGGTGAAGTACCTCAGACCCTCCTGGTCTGCACCAGAAGCCTTTTGTGTATCCTGCGTGGGTTGCCTTTGCTTAGGCTTGTTGGCTCCAATCTTGAAGTCAACCCCTCCATCTGCGAGAATCTTCGTGGGACAGCTCCTCTCCTGCACCTGGTCGTCCTCGAGGCCTCCTGGTCTGCGTGGCTGCAACAACAAGCTTCACATCCGCACCTGATTGCTCCTCGACGACGTCTGGTTCCTCTCTGGTTCCACCCGGTCACTGGCTAGTGACCTAGACTCTGTCCCCTCTGCTTTCAGGTCCTCTTCATCCTAGATCCACCCTTGGATCAACCCGGACATCTTCCTCCTGGTCGCCTGCAGCATCTTTCTTCAAGGCTCCATTGAGAGCAACAACGAAATCCGACACACTTTGACACCTATGCACCCGCAGCCTGTGGGTGAGGTAACGCGAGTACTTCGGTGCTCCAGTAGGAATTGACTATCTTAGTGTCCAGATTTACTAGTTGTTTCCTCCTGGCTAGACCGGAAGTGTCCTAAATCTTCATTTACTTACCTTCTAAGTTCCCATTGACTTAATATTGACTCTGCGTGTGTGTAAAGACACTGCACGCACCGCCTGTGGGCCTCCTACTCCTAACCTAAGGGTCAGATAGTGTAGCCCCAGCGATTCTCTAGGCCCTAGGCCTTCTCCTTTCCTAAGTCGTGGTCCTTATATCACTTACTTAGTATATGGTTTTACGCGCCCCTAGGGCCTAACTGTAAATTGTGCTAAAGTATTTCTAAGTGTAACTTGTTATGTGCTTTTGCCTCTGACCTCATAAAGAGTTCAGAGGAGTGTGTTAGTGAATAAATACTTATATATTTTATATATATCCTGTGTGGTGTCCTTTCATTTGATATTCAAGGGGTTACATATGGTAAAACAGCTGGCTTTACACGCCCTCAAGAGTCTTTTAGCCTAAAACTGTTCTGTCCACGCTACCACTAGGATAGCTGGTCTATAAAGTTGACTTACAACCATCACCATGAGCGTTGTTTGGACTGGTGCAAGGTGCACACTAGAATAGTGAACATCATATACCAGGCCAACTTCTCACAGTAACGAGAGACCATATTGGGAAGAAATGTAGGATTAGTACTACGGACCAACCTACTCATATGAACCTAAAAGAAAGTTTCTTCCAGAGGGAGAGGGTAGGGGTTTGGAGCGTCGAGATGGGCCGTTAGACGTGGTGTGACCCGGGGTGCCAGGATCGGGAGGAGTCTGTGCACGGCGCGGCTGTGACCTGCGCCGGTGGGCTGGGGAGTCTTCTCTGCTAGATCTGTTGCAGCCTCCTGCTTCCCTGGAAGCTTCTGCACTGGACGGCGGTGCCCTGGAAGGCTGGAGTCTGTTCCCAATCTGTGGCACCCAGACACCAGAGAATTGGCATCCAGACCCCTTGTTGGTCCCAGCCAGATTTGCAGCACCTCTGTACCCCCCCACCCCCATCGTTGAGCGGTGGGAACCACTGCCCTTACTGAGTGACCTGTAGACCTCTGGGAGAGCCTCCGGCTCATGTCTGGTGTACCCACAGCCTTCTCTGGGCCTGCCTTTGAGCCTCTTGTCCTCAGCATCCAGCCTTGGTGACCTTGTCGCCCTGGCGACCAGAGAGATTGTCTGCTGCAGCCCCCTCTCATTACCTGTTGCTTGGGCTTGACCTCCCTACTGCGGTGTGGACTCAAATGGCAGCGAAGTGGGGCCCCGCAGTCACACAATAGTTGCTGGACTCAGATGTGGGGCCATTGGAGGGGGACCCCCGCCATAACAGAGGCCTGGATGGGTGCCCACTGATCCCTCCGTCCCCCCCATCCTCCATCCCTCAGTGGTGGCACTGTAATAGAGCTTGGATCCTTGCAAGAGGACCAGGAGTTAAGATTTGATGCTGTAACTGTTGTGAGCCCCTCCCTACCTGCTCCCTCTGCAGTGCGGCACTGCTTCACATACGCACTCTGCCCTTCTGACAGCTTAGAAACACTGGAAGGGCCTCCTATTTCACACTGGGCAAGTGCCCCCCCCTGTGCACAAGTGGTCTTGATATACCTAGCCTGGCCTAGACCCACGCTCTCGAACCACGCAGCTTCCAGGGTCGTGCGGTTGGGGAAGGGTGCTGGTGGGGTCTGCCGTAGTGGGGTCTAACCCTCCATCATTCTTACTCTCCCCCCACCAACAAAGACTTGGTACCTGGGGTGCAAAGAGTTGTGTAAGACTGGAGACTGTGTCGCTGTCCTGCTGAGAGCAACATACAACATTTTCCCAGAACCCGTTGCTCCTCTGACACACCGGCTCCTTACTTTCCTTGGACAGGGGGAGGTGCACTGTTCCCTATGGCTTGGCTGCTCATGCTGCCACAGTACCGTGGCAAGTGGGCTGGATTACCAGCAGAGGGACTCATATATAACCACGTCCCCCCTATCGACATGAGCAAAGACCGGCCCGCCTGCCTGCCGACCTCACAGACCTGCATGGACTAGTTTACCACCGGCCCAGGGACTGGCCAGAATGGGAGTGCCATGGCCAAAAAGACATCCTCATCAGAGAGGGATCGTTCCATGATCCTCCAAGCCATTCAATCATCCCAGAAAGCTGTGGAAACCAAGATCAACTAAGTGAAATTGGATGTCGCCGTACTCTGTCAAGATCTGGCAACGCTACAGTCCGGATAACAGAGGCTGAATCCCGCCTATCTGCTGTGGAAGACGACGCTTCTGCTCTAAAATCCCAAATCACCTACTTTCTCACGAGTACAGTGGAGCTGCGCTGCAGCACTTAAGATGCAGAGAACTGCGCCAAGTGTAACAACGTGCGTGTAGATGGTGTTCCAGAGGGTAGTGAACTGCAACAAGTCACTGAGTAAGGAACTTTAACAAAATAATGGGCAGGAACTTTAACAAAATAATGGGCTTTACGGTTAACCACATAGAAAATAGTGATCATAATATCCTAGAATTGGAACTGGTACACTCCCATCAGATAGTTGCTGAAAAAGTAATTATTCCACAGATGGACTATCCCAGGCGCATCACAACACGGTTAACCGAAGAATATATAGAGAAACTAACCAGGCTCCAACACAACATCGTCTTAGGATGTGCAGCTGGTCTGGATCTGGCCTGGTACATTGAAAAGATAAACCAAGTGGTACAAAGTATCAAGGTCGAATTTAGAACAGACGTAAGGATTACCAAGAGTATACAAACCACACAGGTTAGGAAGGGAAGTTGGTACAATGTAGCCTGTTTAAATAAGAAAAGAGAACTAAGGCGAGAACAGCGCAGTTTGCGTAAAAAATTTGATAAATCTAGAGCTGAATATCTTGTAAAATTAAAGAAAGAATATACTATGCTTCTTTATAGTACAAGAAGAGCCCATAAGAACAACTGCTGGGGGAAACTGCTGGAGGCAATAGAATCCAAGAATATACGATTATTCTGGAACCTCGTCCGTTCAGTAACTGAAGCCTCAGCTGCTTCAATGATTTGTGTGGTATCTGAGGGCGCCTGGGAGGATTATTTAAAAGAACTATACCCTCCGGGGAGAGAAACCGAAGAGGAAGTACAAGGGGACTGGAGAGGTCTAGTAGATGACCTAAAACCAGACTTCTGAGAAGAAAACGTACTTAACACAATAAAAACCCTAAATTTAACAAGAGCCTCAGGACAAGATAACTTGCCTGCCCCCTGATAATTAAGTCACGGACATCTTGGTGGGCTAAATTCTTCTCCCAAATGTTCTTAGTAATCCTAGAATCAGGGATACTTCCAAGCAATTGGAAGGGTGCGATAATTCGACCAATCCACAAAAAAGGGGACATCAATGCACCAAGGAACTATAGACTTATCAACCTACTTGATATTGGAGAAAAAATATTTGCTAAAATAATATTAGGTAGGTTAAAGACTTGGGCAGAAGAGAGAGCAATTATTCCAGTAGAACAAGGCGGGTTCAAAGAAGGCCATTCTACAATAGACCACTGCTTTGCCCTATGGGCTTTGGCCCGGAAATCAATAGAACAAAATGGGAAGTTGCATTGCTGCTTCGTTGATTTTCGGGCCGCGTTTGACTCTGTGGACCGTAATAAACTCTGGGAGGATCTGTCAGGATATGGAATTCCGGATGGCTTATTGATGATCTTGAGAGATCTTCACAGAGGGAACTGGGCCCATGTTATTATAGATTTGCATGGGTCACTAACTCATAAGATATTGGTAGGGAATGGCCTTAGACAGGGGTGCGTTTTGGCACCCCTGTTATTTTCAATCTTTCTGGCAGATCTCCCTGCGACACTTGAAGTAGAAAGAAGCGCAAGCCCTAGAATGAGCGGGCATAAAGTGCCTTGTCTTCTATATGCTGATGACCTAATCATCTTGGACCAAACAGAATTAGGACTTCAAAGGAAACTAAATGTTTTTAAAAGCTATTGTGATAGGAAAATTCTGACTGTAAATATGGAAAAAACTAAGGTTTTATGTTTTGGAAGGAGTAAGAAGAACTTTAACTGGTTTTTGGGTAATGACAAACTAGAGGCAGTCAAGGAATATAGATATCAAGGCCTCTGGTTTGATAGTGCGCTAAAATGGCGCACTCATTTAGAGGCTCAAAGAGCCAAAGCATTTTCATCCACATGTGGGTTGAAAAGGTTTAACAAAGAATATGGTGACATGACTCATAAACCAATGTTAAAGGCTTTTGGAGCAATGATCCCCCCCCAAGTATTGTATGGGGCTGAAGTGTTATACTTGAGCGGTAAACATGAGTGGGACCAGGAAGAGGGAACATTTTTTTAAAATTCTATTGTCCTAACCGAACTGCACTATGGTTCAAGCAATAAGAATGGAGCTAGGGCTAACCTCATGGACTGTACAATCCCAAATGGCCCTGGTAAGATTCTGGAAGCGCCAAGACCCAGGAGTGACACTAAAGGTCTCACAATGGTGTAGAGATGAGATCCAAATAAGTAACCTTGTCTGGGCAAAGGATGTGAGTAAAACTCTCCAGAATGTAACAGGGCGACTTAATGTGAAATTCTCCCAGGACGCCTTGATAGCCGATTTTACTAAGAAATCTCTTAGGGAACAAGGCCAGTCACTCTCCAAGGCGCAGGACCTAGTTTATATGTCAGAGAAAAAATCAGTCCAGTGGGTAAAAAAGTCATCGGTTAATGATGGCTGGTTCCCGTATTTGGACATACTGCCCAACCAAGTTCTGAGATATGAAATTCTTAGAACTCGGGTTGGGGTTAACCCTTGGAAGATTGATGGAAAATTAAAGTCTGCTCTGATTGGCCCAGAAGGTAACTGTAACTGTGGGCGTGGCCTAAGCCAGGATATGCTGCATATTTTACTTGATTGCTTATTTGTACATGATATAAGGAAATTGTTTTTACGTCCTATATTCCTATCACATAAGATAACCTCACGTGCCCAGGCCATCTGCCTACTTACCGATATGCCCACGTTAGAAATTGCAATTGGATTGGGTAAATTTTTGAAGGGTTTAAAAGAATTTGGAAGGGAGAATTTAAAGGAGGGGCACTGATTTATTAAGTCATTTTAAAGTTTTATAAATGTAAATTTTCGATTTTATCCTTTTAGCGATTGTGAGATTTCTGTAAAAATAGGGTGCATTGTATGTTGCATCTCTGAGGGCACCACCCTCTTTTAACTTTCCAATAACATGCATTGAATTTTATCTATTTAAGATGTTGTAGAATTTTATCTGTTCGTACTCCTTTTGATCCTGATCGTGTATGTTTTGTACTGTTTAAAAGACCAAGGTCTAAATAAACAAGTTTTCTCTCTCACTGAGTATCTCGAAACCTGGATCAAATCCTGGATGTCCACGGACCAACTTTCCCCATGATTCTCCATAGAGATGGCGCACAGGTGGACCCAGCCCATGCCCAGCGACTAGATAAATGGAGGTCGGACCTGCTTGAGTAAGGCACAGATGAGGAGTATTGCTGCATGGGGTCTGCACTGATTGAAATGTGGACCAAGACCTGGAGATATGGAGATATGGAGACCTATGCTAAAGGGGCCTGCTGGTGAATGGTGGACCGGGTGCGGAAGACGTGGTCTCTACACAAACAGCAGCATCCAATGTTTCTGTGGGAACCTTGGAGGATAATCCCCTGACTGGTTGAATCACTGGTGAGTGGTCCATGGTTGTATGAGATGCACGGGTAGGTATGCTATTGACCGAGTAAAATGTGGGACGAATTATGCTTGGGAATGTGGACCTGGGAGAATATCTTGTACTGCTTACCTGATGTGTAAGGCTGTTGTTTATTCTTCCTCGCTTCGTGACCACACATGACAACATGTAATGTATCATCTGTGAGATATTAAATAAAAGGCAAGTTTGAGGAAAAAAAAAAAAAAAAGAGGGTGCACAGGGCGTTGAATCGTAAGCCGCCCCAGGAGCATTTCCCAGACAGCCCGTGTCCTTAACTTCAGAGACAGGGATGCAATCTTGAGAGAGGCTTGCTCTCACCCCGACTTCCGATGTGGCAACTCCAAGGTTCTCCTCTTTCCCGACTATATCAAGGAAGTCCAGCAGAAATGCTGTTCTTTCCTGGTGTTTTACGGAGAAGCTACAGCTCTGGGCCTTCAGTATCACCACCTATTCCCAGCCAGGCTCCGAGTGGTCTAAGCCAACCAGTTCCACTTCGACACTATAGAATCTGCTTGGACATGGGGAGGAACACCTCCAAGGGCCTGACTGAGCTTCATCCTGGGGAACCTGACCCACTGAAATGGCTTCGCCGGGGCACAAACCACGACGCTGCTGCACCCGATCTCAACGAAGGCGCACCAACAAATGATCCAAATCTTCTTCGCCATCCCCCCAGACACGGAACCGGTCTCCCTCCTCGCCTCACACCCTCTGGATATTTGATGTGGCAGGTCACCAGATGAATCATGAGTGCTTCCAAGACTACAACTTCTCCACCTCCTGCTGGACTATCAGCAGACACTGACTTATCACAAAGTCCGACACGGTGATTCCCTAACCATGCGCTGCTTAAGAACACTGAAAGGTCCATTGTTGTAATTTGTAAACTGCATTCTCCTGATGGTCATCCTTAATCATACACTAAGGAGGGGTCCACTGCTCCATTTCCAAGCTGCTTTGAGGTTCTGTTTTATTTATCAGTGCACCAGATGCTTCTGGGGTAGAAGTATGAGGTGGTGGGGTTGGTTGAGGATGGGGATTCAGTAACGTGTTATTTTAATTGGAAGTTCTACTCTATTTGTATACTTGCTGGCTTCTGGTTGCACCACGACACACACACAAAAACACACACCTATTCCCTCTTCACACAGTACTACCTAGTACTGCGACCCTTTGCCTCAGACCACAGGCACACACTTGAACTGCCTCATGCAGCCAAGCGCGATGCCCTTGCGCTTCCCATCCACATACAAGTCCCTTTTCCTCAGGCCTGGCATCCATGCAAGTTCTGTCCTAGAACATTAATGGGCTCCTAGATCGCGTGAAGCACACAACAGTCCTAGGGTTTGAACAGACACCTTCCTCAGGTCCTGATGCTTCAAGAGACCCATCTTGTGGGTAATCGCTGCAATTCCTTCCTGGCGCGTAGAGGCTATGACAGGGTTTTTCACATTGGCTTTACTATGGGTTCCCAGGGGCTGGTGATTCCACTGTGCTGCTAATTTCCTATGACCAACACCCACAACATTAGTGATGCTCAGAGCCGTTTCATTATGATCAATGGCCCGGTCAAGGGTCAGACCATTAACCTCACATGCGTTTATGTACCCCCAGCGACCCAAGCTGCTTTCCTTCATGATCTTTTAAAGATCCTTCTTGATCTCCCACAGGGGCTCACCTTAATAGACGGTGATTTCAATGCCGTTTCAGAACCGGATGTCGACGCCACAGGTCTGCCCTCTCAATCCTAAAATGTTGGGCCCGTCAGCTCTCTGCCTGGGCAACAACTCTAGGTCTCTGCGACGTGTGAAGGGTATGGAACGCCCTGCCATGTAATTTCACACATACCTCTGCGGCGCACTATACTCACTGCTGTACAGACCTCGTCATTATGCTGGCCCTTGATTTTTGTGCTGTATCACATGCCCAGACCCTCCCTCGTTGTATATAAGACCATGCTCCTCTTTTCCTTCACCTCCTCTAGGAATGGCATGAGTCCCATGTGGCACCTTAATGCATGGTATCTTCAAGATAGACTACATTCAGCCCTTGGAGCTGAGCTGCAAGCTTATTCCCAATGTAATGAAGGCTCCGTCAGTTGAATTGGCACCCTTTGGGTCACCTGCAAGGGGCCATGCGCAGGAGCCAGCTCCTTCCCTCCGCATCACACAACTAAAGGTCCGCACCCTCCGGTTGGAGGAAAGCCTTGAAGCGGACCTCCAAGGCGAGGTCAGTTTCCAATCCCTAGAGGCTGCTAAACACCTCTGGCAAGCCTTGGCGGCCAGGGTCTACGTGTGGGGGCACAAGAACGGGAAGGAATATGCTACTTACCAGTATGCATCTGTTCTTGGCATGTAGGGCTGCTGACATTCATATCTGTGCATAGATCGCCGCCTAGTGTTGGGTCCGGATGATTGCACATTGTTGTCCTGGAAGAGTCTTCGAAGTATCACGAGATAGGTGGCTCCTCCCTTGGACTACAGTGCGCATGGGCATCCTCTCCATCCACAGATTGTTTTTCGCCATTGTGGCAGAGATGGAGTATACTACAGTAAGAGATGTCCATGCAAAGAGTGAATGCTACAGCTGCGACAGGCACCGGGGAGGTGGGTGGGCGATATGAATGTCAGCAGCCCTACATGCCAAGAACAGATGCATACTGGTAAGTAGCATATTCCGTTCGAGGCATGTGGGCTGCTGAATTCATATCTGTGCATAGAATGTATAGCAGTATCTCCCTTAGCGGTGGTTGCCCGTGCCAGCTGCAGCAGTCTGAAAAAGAGTTTTGAGAACAACCTGACCTACAGCAGCTTGCTGTTTGGAATGTACATCTACACAATAGTGTTTGATAAATGTATGTACGGTTGACCATGTGGCTGCTCTACAAATTTCGTGTAAAGGAATATTTCCTAGGAAAGCCATGGATGCCCCTAGCTTGCGTGTAGAATGCGCCCTAGGGGGAACTGTTAAGGTGCGTTTTGCTTTTAAATAACATATCTGAATGCACTTAACGATCCATCTGGCTATGCCTGATTTTGAAATAGGGTTACCTTAGTGTTGCGGTGAGAAGCAACAAAAAACTGTTTTGTCTTTCGAAATGCCTTAGTTCTATCTATATAGTATAGCAGAGCTCTTTTGACATCTAGAGTATGCAAGGCCCTTTCCGCTACTGTCTGTGGATTTTGAAAGAATACCGGCAGTTCTATTGTTTGATTTATATGAAAATGGGATACCACTTTTGGCATGAATTTAGGGTTTGTTCTGAGAACAACTCTATTTGCATGTACTTGAATGAATGGCTCTTGAATAGTTAGGGCTTGCTGCTTACTAACTCTCCTAAGTGAAGTAATGGCAATAAGGAAATCCACCTTCCAAGTAAGAAACTGTATTTCGCATGAGTGTAGTGGCTCAAAAGGTGGTCCTATAAGTCTGGTTAAAACGATGTTTAGATTCCAGACTGGTGAAGGTGGGTGTGTTGGAGGAATTACTCATTTAAGTCCTTCCATGAATGCTTTAATTGCTGGTACTTTAAACAGTGAAAGGTGTTGCCTGTTTTGAAGATAAGTCCAGAAAAATAGGCCAGCAAGGGATTTTGTTTTAGTTATGAGTATCATATATCTATCAGCCTGTTATGCAAAAACAGCTGATCTATCAGCTGTTTTTGCATAACAGGCTGGTTGCTGCCGATGTTTACAACGCTGTGGCTTCTTTTTCGAATCCGACAAATTGTGACTTTTTCCAGCTGTGACTGAAGTACCAAACACTAAGAAAGGGAAGTACCAAACATTAAGAAAGTGGCTTTCTTCTGCCTAGTCCCTGAAATATACTTCAAAGCATTTCCTATTCTGAAATTCCTGTCTAAACATTCGACAGAGTGTTCTCGCCAACACAAATAACTGATCTAAATAGGAAATGGATGGTCGATACTTTTAAAGGGTCACCACATAGATGCATAAAACCTATGTCCTGATGATGGTCTTATGAAATAATTTCTCCAAGACCGAAACGTCGACTATTGTGTCTAATTCTGCACGTTATTCACCAACCACGATTGACTTTCATTTATTTTTGGATTTGAAGTCATTGTATTGTCACTTTTTTCAGCAGTTTAGACCTACTTTCTGATGTATTATAGTAGTGTATGAGAGACCCTCTTATATATCTGAAATGCATTTTTATCTGTACCCTGTTATATGATCAAAATTTCTTTGTTCTTAAGAAAATAATAATCTTTTGACTAAAAACCTGGTTATTCTATTTATTTATTTTGTTAGTGTGGTAACATTATTCACTTGTCCTTAAAGATTCTTGTTATTCTCAGCCACTAAACTTATAGTAGTAAGGGTTCTCAATTAATTCAAAGTCCCTATTCAGCTGATACTCATAACTAAAACAAAATCCCTTGCTGGCCTATTTTTCTGAACTTATCATTTGCCCAAGCCCGCAAGGGTATATTGGGTCGCTCACCCTACCTCAAATTGTTTTGAAGATATGCTGCTAGCGTGGCTAAATGTATCCTGATGGATGAGTAGGCTAAATTGCAACGTTGTAGGTGCGAGAGATAGCAAATGATGTTCTGTGTAGAAGCATCTAATGGGTTTATATCGTTGTTACGGCAGTAGATGACGTTTGCTGCATAACATGCCCTGGTAGTGGGTTTTCTTGCCTCTTTGATAATATTCATGCAGTCTGGAGGCAAGTTCAGGTATCCAAACTCTAGGATTTCAGGAGCCAGATCGCAAGGTTCATTTGTTGCGGATCTGGGTGTTGGATTTCTCCATGGCTCTGAGTTAAAAGACTGGGTGTGAGGCGCAGTCTTTGATGAGGCACCACCGACAGTTCTAGGAACGTCATGTACCATGGTTGCCTCGCCCATGTGGGAGCAACTAGGATTAGCGTTAGCGAGTGTTGGCGCATTTTGCGTGCCCCTAGCGTTATTAATGGAGCTGGGGGAAAAGCGTACGCAAATTTGCCTGACCAGTTCATCCATATCGCATTGCCCTGTGACTGTGGATGTGGGACCCTGGCGGCAAAGTATTGGCATTTTGCATTTTCGCATGTGGCAAACAGATCTATCTCAGGTTGTCCCCACTGCCGGAAGAATGGTTGGAGCACATTGGGGTGAATCTCCCACTCTTGCATTTGTTGACGGTACCTGCTGAGCAGGTCGGCTATTTGATTGTGTTTGCCTGGTAGGTGTTCCGCCATGAGGAACATGTTCCTTTGAATGGCCCATTTCCACACACTTTGAGCTTGATGCGATAACTGTGGGGAATGTGTTCCTCCCTGTTTTTGAATATAATACATAGCTGTCATGTTGTCCGTCTGGATCAACACAGTCTTGTTGCATAAGTGGTTTTTGAACGCTTTTAGTGCTAGAAAAACCGCCATCAACTCTAATAGATTGATGTGCATCTTCTTTTGTTGTATTGTCCATAGACCCTGGACTGTGTAATGCAGGACATGTGCTCCCCAGCCTAGCAGGGATGCGTCCGCTGTCATCACTATTTGTGGGACAGGCTCCTGGAACAGTCGTCCTTTGCAAAGGTTTTGTGAATTCCACCAATGCAGAGAGTTGTATGCCCGACTGGTCACCAACACTAGGTCTTTTAATTGTCCCTGAGCCTGGTTCCATTGCCGTGCTAGGCACTCCTGTAGCGGACGCATGTGTAGTCTGGCATGAGGGACTATGAATATGCACGAGGCCATCATGCCTATTAGTTGCATAAACACTCCAGCTGGCAATGGTTGTGGTTTGAACCTTTGGATTAACGTTTGCATTCCGTTGATCCGTGCTGCGTTTGGATATGCCTTTGCTGCTAGTGTATTTACTGTCGCTCCCAGGTACTGTTGGACGTGGGAAGGTTGCAGGTGTGACTTCGGGTAGTTCAGCGAGAAGCCTAGACTGTGCAGGAGATGAATGGTCTTTGATGTGTGGCTGGCACATTGCTGGGCCGATGGCGCCTGTATTAGCCAATCGTCCAGATATGGGTACACATGAATGTGTTGTCTCCTGAGATGTGCGGCCACTGTTGCTAAGCATTTGGTGAACACCTGTGGAGCTGTTACACCAAATGGTAGGACTTTGAATTGGTAGTGTTGCCCTTGAATAGTAAACCTGAGATACTTTCTGTGAGAAGGGTGTATTGGTATATGAAAGTATGCGTCTTTGAGGTCTAGAGTTGCTAGGAAGTCTCCCTGCCGCAGCAGTGGTAAGACTTGTTGGAGAGTGCGCATGTGAAAATGCTCTCATAAAATGTACTGGTTGAGGGGCCTGAGGTCCAATATTGGTCTGAGAGAACCGTCCTTTTTGGGAATGAGGAAGTATAGTGAGTATACTCCTGTTCCTTGATGTTTGAATGGGACTGGTTCTATGGCCCCTTTGTGTAGCATACTGACGACCTCTTGCTGCAATAACGTGATATGTTCCTTTGATATTGGACGGTGTACGGGTGGTATGCTGGGTGGTGTTGATGCGAGTTCTAGGCAATAGCCATGTTGGATAATTTGCCTGACCCACTTGTCTGTAGTGATGTTTAGCCAGACTGGTAGGAACTGCTGCAGTCTTCCCCCAACCGGTGTTGTATGGTCTGGGGGTAGTGCCAAGAAGTCACAGTTTGGTGTTAGTGGACGATCTATTTGCATTGCCTCCACGACCTCTGCCCTTGTTATTATTTCCTCTGTATCCGCCCCTGTTTGTGTTTTTATTGTATGTGGATTGTGTATTAGTCTTGTATGTGGAGGATTGCTGCGATGTGTTACCTCGCGCTCCTCCTCTATAGTTGGAGCGACGAAAGGAGCCTCTGTGTTGTTGGGACTGAAGCAGTCCCATTGACTTTGCCGTCTCTGTGTCCTTTTTCATTTTATCCAGAATTGAGTCAACTGCTGGAACAAATAAAAAATCTGGGTTTATTGGCTGGTGGAGAATTGTGGCCTGGACTTCATTTTTAAATCCAGATATGCAAAGCCATGCGTGTCTCCTAAGCAGTACGCTTGTGTTAATAGATCTGGCAGCTGTATCTGCCGCGACTAGAGCACACTTAATGGAGGCATTGGTGATGAGCTTTCCCTCCTGTATGAGTTCATCTGCCTGCTCCTTGAAAGGCTCAGGTAAGTGTTGGAGAAGTCCTTCTAAACTATCATAGTGCACTCTGTCATATCTAGCCAGCAAAGCTTGAGTATTGGCTATTCTCCATGAGTTTGCTGCTTGAGCAGCTACTCTCTTGCCTGATGCTTCTAAAATCTTGGACTCCTTATCAGGAGGAGGAGCATCTCCAGTAGTTTGGGAATTAGCACGCTTTTGTGCGTTGGATACCACCAATGAGTCTAAAGGCAGTTGTCCCCGGATGTAAGTAGGGTCTACTGGTGCAGCCCTATACTTTTTCTCAATTCTAGGGTTGATGACACATGCCCTAGCCGTGTCTTTGAATATGTCATTTGCGTGCTAGAGGACCCCTTTTAAAATTGGAAGTGTTTTGACACTTTTTCTGATGTTGCAAGCGTGTCAAACAGAAAATCTTCCTCTATAGCATCTGAATGCATATCTACATTGAAAGCCACCGTACCTTCTGGAGGTGATTGCTTAGCTGGGTATACATTTGTGTCTGGAATGGGTTGAACCCCATCAGTGTCTGGGTCATCCCCTCATGGCTGTGAGTTGGGGTCTACATATGGGTTTTGTGGCTATCCAAAATCCACATCTGCGTCCTGATCTACATCTGGGTTGTAGTCAGAGCGTGCAGGTGAGTATGGTCCATATGGAGTAGTAGGCATAGCTGGAGAGATAGGTTGGAAAAGAATAGGAGAGGTTGCACAGTCTCTTTTCTTTTTGAGTGGTATTTTAGAAAAGTCTTCAGCAGGCACTGGTCTTTTCTTCCTTGTATAAACAGTCACTTTCCCAGTATTTGGGTCAGTATATAGTTTGGACTGATCTTCTGTAGAGGGGTCTGGATGGATGATCTCCTCTTCCACAGTCTTTTGCTTTGGCGCCGTTGTTTTAGGTTTGACCTTTTTCGGTTTGATGCCTTTAGTCGGGTCGACCGTTTTTGGTGCCTGTATCGGCTTTTGAGGCTTTAGTGTCTGTCCGACAGGTTTTGTCGGTGCGACGTCTTTTACAGGTTGCACCACTTTTTTCGGACCGATTGGTGTTGTCGGTTCGATAACTTTTGTTGGGTGTCCTGACGTGTTCGGCTGTAGAGGTGTTCTCGGAGCCTGCGGCTTTGGCTCGATGCCCGTCTTTGGATGGATGGGCTTCGGTTCGACCGCTCTCGGTTGGTCTACTTTTGGTTTCGCTTTGACGACCGCCTTGGGCGTAGCCCTTTTGCCTTCGTAGACAACCTTTTGTCCTTTTTCGGCTGTCGAACTGGATTTGTTCAAGTCGACGGCCTTTGGCTTCGAATGTTTATATGGAATGCTGGCCTTCGGCTCGGCGCCCCTTGTGTTTATCACCTTCGGTTCGACGACGTTCGGTCCGAAGACTGTCGTGTCGATGACTTTCGGTTTCGATTGAACCGGCTTTGGATTACGTGTCTCAGAAGGCTCTTTTTGTATATTCTTAGCCAGGCGGTATTGCGGGGCTATAGAACCAGTATTTAGATCTTGGCTAAGGCCTGTTGGCGATTCCTCGACCGGAGTCTCTGATATTGGTGTAGTGTCTGTGTGGGGCGTTGTACTCACGGTTCGCCCCCCGTTGTCATCGGAGTCGTCTTCGACAGCTACGATGTCTTGGTCATATTCCTCGACGATTTGTTCTTCCTCGTCGATATAATATTCAGAGTCGTGCTCAGAGTATTGATCTTCCTCTTGATCCGAGTCTTCAGCGTCGACTAGTTCTTCCTCATCGTCGAAGATATTCTCGGGCTCCGGTGCCGACCTCTGCATTTCTTGCCTTGCCGCCCGCCGAATCCGGATTGTCTTATTGGACCGGAACTGGGCACAAGCTAGGCAATTATCTTCATTATGATCTGGTGATAAACATTTGTTGCACACAAGATGCTTATCTGTATGCGGGAACTTTGAGTTGCACAGCGGGCAATATTTGAATGGACTTCATTCCATCGACCGTCGGTCCACGTGGCGTCGAGAAGGCCTAACAGCCCGATTCGACGACCGGAGTGCAAGTAAATTATGAAGAAAGCTTTTCGGTACAGACTAAAACAATACCGACGAATCCGAAGACCTTTTGGCCTTTTTGAAAAGTTTATTTCAATTCCGAACTTGGAGTGCTGGAAAGTGCATCCGAACCCAATGGCGGAAAAAAACAATCTGAGGATGGAGAGGATGCCCATGCGCACTGTAGTCCAAGGGAGGAGCCACCTATCTCGTGATACTTCGAAGACTCTTCCAGGACAACAATGTGCAATCATCCGGACCCAACACTAGGCGGCGATCTATGCACAGATGTGAATTCAGCAGCCCACATGCCTCGAACACTACTTTACTGGTTGCCTCCCGTCCGCAGGCGAATACAATCATATCCAAAATCACCACTGCTTTGGTAATACTTCACATACCCTCCCGGGGATTGCACAAACATTCGCCCCAACTATAAACGCCTATATGCACTGTCTCCTTGGGCGGACTTTGCATCTGCCTCCCAGTTTCTTGATGACGTGCCTCTCCCTCGCTTGCCCCACACTGAGGCACATACGCTGGATGAGCTCTTCACAGCTGAAGAGGTTGGTGCGGCTATCTCCACAGTGGCTTCCAGTCGGATTCCACACAGAGTACTACCTGACGTTCCAGAATATTCTTGCTTCCCACCTCATGTCCCTTTATAATGAGGTAGCGAAGAGAGGCACATTTCCACAGGAGACGGATGCTGCCACCATAGTAACAATCCCAAAGACACAGCCCCCCTCGACTTCCTGTGCCAACTACCATCCAATATCGCTCATTAATGGTGAGTTCAAGATCTTCGTCACAGTTCTGGACACCCGCCTTAAGCAGGTCCTTCATGTCTCCATAC
Source organism: Lissotriton helveticus (assembly GCF_964261635.1). Classification (NCBI taxonomy): domain Eukaryota; kingdom Metazoa; phylum Chordata; class Amphibia; order Caudata; family Salamandridae; genus Lissotriton; species Lissotriton helveticus. The sequence continues at coordinate 1,427,800,241 of NC_136061.1, forward strand.
AGCTGGACCAATGCAGCTTCATGCAAGCCCACAGTAAAAGGCATTGACTTTGGCACCTTCACATAGCCTTAGCCAACCGTCATCTCTTTTCACCTAACCTGGCCTTGCTACTAGTTGATTTTGAGAAGTCATTCGATACTGTGGATTATGGATATTTGGGACAGGTGCTTGTGAGGAAGATCGGGGTCAGGGACAGGAGATACCACCCGCTGAAACACTCCCCAATGACATTTCGTCCCGCTGGTCTCCTTACCGTCTTTATGACAACGATATTGCAGACAGCCCAGTAACTAGGAATCTTTTCCCCGCCCCACAGTACGGCGTACATGACCCGGAAGCCGTTCCTGGAAGCGGCAGGACTCAGAGGCCTGACCAATGGGATCATGAGAGCAAAGGTCAAGACCAACAGAAAAAGCCGGAAGTGGAGCACATCGGCGCGCCAGCAGAGGAGGAGACGAAGTAGAAAGACGCAGACGCTGAGAGAGCCAAGGACTCCCTATTGCGACGAGGAACCACCGAAGGAATCCCCAACAAAGATCCAAAAAGACCCCAAGACCTGGTCCGAGGAGTGGTGGAGCCCGGAGGACGCGCACGAGCCACCACAACTCAGGAGAGTGGTGGCCGACCCAGGTACGTGACGGGTACTACGGGCGGTTTCTAACAGCGGAGTGCGGGTTGGGGCCCTATGGGGAGATAGTATTGTTTGTTTTATCTCCCCTGTTTTCTGAATGGTCCTGGTGCTCTAATTCACTGACTACGCCGCTATCATTACCCCCGTTCATTCACTTGGAAATCTAAAGAACCCCTCACGTATTACCCTACCTCCCACTTAAAACCCCCGAACGTTGCACACGGTGTGGTGACGGACTAGGTTAAAAGCTGCCCAGATAGGATCAGTGACCTTTATTTTTCTTCGAGTACTCCGGTAAGACTCTACCCAAAGGGAAACACCAGGATTCACCCATTTCACCGGAGCTGTTTCCACCGGACGACCACCCCCTGAGAAGTGGACACTGAAGATCCACCCAAGAGCAACTTTTGTGACACTGGACTCTTATTCTGTTAACTTATAATTCCTCAGTTACACCCACCCCTATTCTGGGTTACAGAATATCCTTAATAAAAACCCTACAATATTCACCCCATACGGCCTCCTCGCTTCTGTTTCCGACCTTTTCTCTGACATTGCTATACCAGGCTGAGATTGGAACCCCTTTCTACAGGCTTGTCCGAGCATTGTACTCTAATCCTACAGCACAGGTTCAGATTAACAGAGTACTTTCCAACTCCTTGTTTATCCAGAGGGGTACTAGATAGGGCTGCTCCCTGTCCCCTTTGCGTTAGTAATCAAACCACTGGCACGCCTCCTTCATGGTGATGCTCAGATACGCATTTGGCAATGAGGCGAGGGACATGAAGACTGCATAGCCTTGTACGCGGTTGGTGCCCTTCTCTTCCTCGCAGTGAGTGGACCTTGTGTCTCTACCTCCTCCACCTCTTCGGCGATGCTTCCGGATGAGTCCGTTTAAATCGGTAATAGTGCCTCTGGCCCGACCAGAGATTGTTTTGACTGGCAAGGTAATATCCCTATATGTCGGCTTAGTTTTAAATACCTTGGTGTTTGGGTGGCATTCCACCCCGAGCTTACCTGGTCCCTTAATCTCAAGCCTCTAAAACAGAAGGCCAACGAAGATCTTGCCGAATGGCAATCACTTCCATTGAATGTGATTTGCAGTATAGCCTTATATAAATTGATGATCCTGCCGAGATTTTTATACGTCTTTCAGAACTTCTCGATACCCATTCTGTGGACCTGGTTCCGGGTTCTCAATAGGGTTCCAACCTCCTTTTATTGGCACAGATCCAGACCTCGTCTAGCCCTTGCTCGTTGCAAACATGCCCCTTATAATGGGGGCTTGGGTAAAGCCAATTTATATCTTGATTACCTTGCCTCCCAATTCCTGGTAATACAGGACGGACAGGTTGAACAGCAGTTGGTCGGACACTGCCTACAGACTAGAGCAATCGCTTTTGGGGGTTTCACCGCATTATGGATCTGCTTTACGTATCCCCGATCCACCCCACCCCGAGATGCACTTCAGGTGACTGGAGTGGTCTTCATTGCTTGGAGGGCTGCACTCCGCCACACCTGTTGGGATACAAAACTTAGGAAGCAAGCGCCCCTCTGGCATGGCAGGTGGCTGGAGGAGGCGGCAGAGCTACAAGGCTTTCGAAATCTCACAGCTGGGGGGTGTATGGTCAGGTTCACACATACGGTCCTTCCACGAACTCTAGTAAATCTAGGCACTCACCTCCACACAATTCTACAAATACATCTACCTGCGACACTCCTCGTTCATGCAGCTCAGCCCGACCCACTTACGGAGTTCAGTCTGTTGGAGACCAAGATTCTTATGGGTGCTCTGGGTAAGGGTAGGGTCTCCATAATCTATTGTACTCTAGTCATCAATGCCCTGGGTACCTAGGTCTTGCTGGGAGGGCTGGCTGGGTCACCTTGAGGACAATTTGCGAGACATAATGATGGCACCTAGCACTATCACCATCTCTTTCAGGTTGTGCCTGATCAAGACATACCATTTATAGTGTGCTTACCTTACCTAACCCCGGCTAGAAAGCACCAAGCAGGCCCCCGCTGCAGAGTCCCTCCTGCAAATGTTTACCACATGGTTTGGTTGTGTCCCAGAATTCAGGAGTTCTGTACCGCGGTGGTGGGAGAATAGCCTGTGCTGGGAGGTCGGCTTTCACCCCATATGCTCTGGATGGCGGTATTGGAGGGCTCCAGGGGCTCAAGGGTCGTTTGGACATTCTTGGGCATGGCCCTCATGGTGTCCAAGAGGGATATCGCTACACGCTGGAAGAACTCTGCCCCTTAACCCATTCACAGTGGAGGTGGGGGAGGACTGGTGTACACAGCAAGATCAGCCTGTTTATGAAGCCTGTGATGCCCTTGGAAGCATGGACGAGTAGTGGGGAGGTGACTTGGACAATTTGCTTAGGGGCCCACTTCTTATAACACATGCATTGATGTGTTGCACTGTGATATCATATGCCTTATATGGTGTGTACTGTGATTATCTGCTGTGCCATATTATACGGTCATATCTGTGTGTTTGCCAAAGCCTCCAAAATACGAATGGAAGTAGGGGGGAGAGGTGAAAAAGCATAGGAAAATATTCCCGACTAGTTCATCCAAAGTGCATTGCCCATGAACTGTGCATGTGAGGATATGGAACCACAATTTGGGCATTAAGAGTTTCCTGCCATGGTGAAGAGGTCCATGTCTGGAAACCTGCAGTGTTCAAAGTACTGAAGAAGGACTGTCAGGTGGATTTTTCACTTGTGGACATGTTGCTGCACCCTGCTGAGGAGGTGGGCAAAAGTTATTGTCCACAAACAGTGGCTCCCTGCTTCTGTAAGTAATAACTGACAGTCATGTTGTCTGTCCTGACGAGGACAACCTTGCCCACTATGTGGAGAAAGAAGGCCTTGATCACTAGATGAACAGCTAGCAGCTCCTGATAGTTGATGTGGAGGCCTCTGTGACTGGGATCCCAATGTTCATGGACAGTAAGATTTTGTAGATGCGCCCACCTCCCCTCACCCAGTGAGAGATGTGTTAGTTGTGACGGTAACCTGCGGGATTGGGTCGAGAAAAGGCCACTTTTACAGCAAATTGTTGGTTTTCCACCACTGAAGAGAGCGATGAGCACGACAGCTAATCACCACTAGATACTCACAATGACCCTCAGCCTGAGACCATTGATGAGATAGGCATTCCTGCATCGGCTACACGTGTGGTCTTGCATGGAGACTGCAAGAGGCCATTATGACAAGCAGGCACATGACTGCCCGCACTGTGACCAGTTGACCTGGCTAAAAAAGAGGCAGCAACACATGGAAGGACTGAACTCTAGTCGGACTTCTGCATTGAGGATGACTTCAAAATAGGGTTGGATTTGAAGAGGTTGGAGAAGGGACTTCACAGCACTATTGGTAAAGCCCAGTTTGTGAAGCAGGTTTAGAGTGGCTTGGGTGTGCAAACAACACTACTGATGCATTGCGCTCTCTATCAGCCAATTGTCCAGGTATGGGAATACATTGATGCCCAGTCTTCGCAGGAGCACAGCTACTGCTGCAAAACCTTTTGCAAAAACTTCATGTGCAGTGGTGACCTCAAAAGGCAGCACTTTGAACTGGTAGTGTGTGCCACTTACCACAAACTGGAGGAAGTGCCAATGGCCTGTTGAAGTAGGCATCTTTGAGGTTGAGTGCAGCCTTGAAATCTTGTTGTAGCAGTGGACTGACATTCAGAAGAGTGACCATGTGGGCATGTTTTCACAGGACATACCCGTTCAGGTGCCTGAGGTCCAAGATGGGCCTGAGGAACCCGTCCTTATCACGAATGAGGAAGTAGAGGGAATACATCACTGAGGCCTGTAGTTCTTATGGCACAAACTCTGTGGCCCCTTTGAGAAGGTTCACTTAAACTTCTTCCCAAAGCAGGCATTAATGTTCAGAGGAGAGGATATGTCTGCAGGATGCACAGTGCCTTGATCAGTTTCAACTTTGTATGTGAAGGCTCAGCCTCTGTACACATCAGAGTTGATCCCCAGGAGTCGGCCTATCTGTTGTAAAACCATTTAGAAAAGATCCAACCTAGCTCACTGGAAGGCCTATATGCGCACAGGGTTGGCTCAAGTCTTACTATCTTAGATGTAAGGGTTCACACAGCATTAATAGCCTACTGTTGGGGACAATGCTGAGATTCCAAAGAGTGGACCTTCCTTATGGATGAAGACTACTTTCTGTCCTATGAGCTTTCTTAGTGTTTTCTTTGGAAAGATCAATGAGGACAAAAATCCCTGGAGGCTGACCTACCGCGTAGAGAGAGATTCGGCTTTAGTCTCCCTGCGGGCATTAGACAAAAACAACTTTACCTCCCACTTCCTGTTGGTGGACAGGTGCATGCACGCACATTCTGTCAGGCTATGGCGTCATGTACAGATCCCAAATACTAAATGCAGTTTTCATGGGCATCTGAAAGGGACATCTTGCTCCACTGCCCGCAAGGCCTGTAACCTCAGGCGTCTGAAAAAAGACACTTGACCCAGCTGCCGTCTAATGCAGAGAACTTAGCCAGAGATACACAAAAAGAGCACTCCAGATTGTGGTGTTGAAGCATCTAAAAACACAGAAACTTAAGTCAGTGTCGTGATGGATGCCTAATATCCTCCAGTGACACCCGCAATCTGAGTCTCATCTGTACCTGTGTGGAGCCACTTGGCAGCACTAGTCATTGCTTGGGAAACAAATCCAGATCAGGCTGTAACCTAGAAAGAATATTCATAAGGAGAGGAATCAATGGAAGAAAGGGCAGACAGTACTGCGGATCGTGCGAAAAATCAGATTTAATTAGCTCCAGTAGTTGGTACGATTCCAGGAAGAGAGACAGTATATTTATTTTACGGTATTTTGGTGGAAAAGCATCAAGGGCATGGGTCTTTAAATGGAAAGAGTAGATGAGTCTACAGAGAACTTTTTTCAGAAGTGGATCAATGAGGACTTGTTTCAGAACTGGTGGGAAAAACGTAGAGGGAAGAGAGCTATATGGAGAGGAGTAATTGAGGGAAATATTATATAAAAAATGTGGGCTGGGCAAGGGTTCAGTAGAGACACAGATTTAAAGATGTGATGAAGTAAAGGTAAAGTTAAACATGCAGTTTGAGGGAGGACATGAGATAAGAGGCAGGAGTAGGTTGAGAAGTGACAGTGTTGAAAATGGTGATAATCATCATGAAAAACAGCAGAAATACACAGAGCAGTAGCAATAGAACGACAGGATGTAAGATGAGTAGTGAGGAAAGAATTGAAAAAATGTCCTTCATGGAATTAGTGGCAATAGAAACCTTACTAGCAGACAAAGGAATGTGCAGAGCAGATTAATCTGCTGGTAGAAGGGGATTACTGATTAACAGTATTAGCATGCACTGGGTGAGCTGAAGAAGCACCAATTCTTTTCAGCAGAAATAAATTTAAAGGGGCTGCCCTCAGCCTCATGCTTCTAGACTAGAATTTACATGGCGAGGCCAGTAGGAGGCATTCATAGGTGCCATTAGGCACCTCAAATATGTTAACACAACCATCATTCCCTTTCAAGGGCTCAGACACACCAAACTGCAGGTTTGAGGAGAAAGATGGTTAAGGAGAAACCAAAAAAGCCCGGAAGAACATGAGGGACAAAGGGAAAAAAGCAGGATTGCACAGTGTGGTGGGGACTGTCTTACTTGGAGTCCATCACTGAGTATTTATTTTTTAAATACATTTCAAGACGCGGGAACTCCTTGCCCATGTTGAAACAAGACTTTGCCTACCATGAAAGCAACCACCACCTTAAGAGCCTAGGTTGGGAGCTTGCTGGAAATCAAGATGGGATGACTTCAGAAAACAAGCACTTGTTTTCCAAATACTGACATTGGCCAGCTCAAAAAATGGTTTACTACAGATTTTCTAAGCAGACTGAGGAGCTAGACAGGGGATCAATGGGAAAATAAATTTCAAGATTTGTTGGGTTTGGTGGAAGAGACAATGTCATACCAGCCCCCAAAATCTTTTATTTCCAGTGTGGGACCTGCGGACCTCAATGAACAGCAGTTCTAATGCCTAGGTCGTGACTGCAGGGTAAGGCATGGCTGGATGCATGATTTGTGGTCCTCAGTACAGTGACTGCTGTCCATATCTACAAAGCATGACCTCCTGTGAGAAGGATGCTGCCATGTTAATGTGCATATTGTCAATCCCTGATGGATCAACAGCAAAAGCGGGAGCGAAAGGTTAGTTGAGGACTTTCTAGGCTTCAGATTTGCACTTAGAGAATCCAAAGAGGATTTGGAGCAGAGGATTGAGGAACGCAGTATGCCATAAACTGCATTCGAATCAGAGGGAAACTTGGAGGGGTTTAACAGCTTCCAGTCCACTGGATTGTGAGCTGATGGATTGGATGAATATGAACTATTTGCCACTAAGCCCATCATAACTACGAGGGAGACAGCCAATAGAGTCCAAAGGAAATGTATGCCTAAGACAATAGACTCATTTGTTCACAAATAGACTTCTAAAAGGAAGCAGCTGGGTTCATCTAAATGGAGCAAATCTTGAGAAGAGCTAACTGAGACTTGCTCTCCAGCCCTGCACGGAGTGAGGAGGACATGCTTGGCCTCTCAGTGTAACCAGCCTGCTTGGCTGCACCCAATAAGACAGGTTCCATCTTATGGTTCAATGTTTGATTGGCACTTGCCAGTCCTGATGAGGAGCTGGAAACAGTTTGGGGCTCAAGGGCTAGACATCCTATGTCTGGACAGTAACTAGTTCAGATGAAACACGTTTTCCAGTACTGGGAAAAACTGTCTTGTGGCCAGCATCTGGCAGCTTTCACTTGGATACTCGCAACATTTGCATTAGGCCGAAGAAGATTATCTGTCCTCCACATAGGATGGTGGATTCCTGAGAGGAGGGAGCAAATTTCGACACCATCATTAAGAATGGCCTGGATCACACCCAAAGCCCAAACCTCTGCTCAAATTATGATTATACTTCCAAATGGGGAGATGGACATTTACTGTAGGACTGGCTCAAGATAACTCTACAACCAAAATAGGCGTTTCCAAGATGGTCCTCAGAGACATGCACCGGAAGAGCATTCCCTAAGAACGAGACTTATGCATGTTAGCTGTTGCACATAGTTAATGACATGACATGCATGGAATAAAGCTGGAGACTTCATGGAATAAACTCCCTAGGTTGAAGAAAAAAACGGTGATAGAGTGAAACAGAGGAAAAATTACTAAAACAATAAAAACCTCAGTAGGTGTATTGGACCACTGCTCTGCATTACGAATTTCTTGTGAGCGTGAGTAGCATGTTAAGATCTATACTGACAGGTGGAAAAAGAATGGATGACAGAATGCACAGCAGGGTTGGGGTCAAGTAACTTAGTTGCACAGTACCCACTAGTTGAGAATGAGAACAACCAGCACGTTAGAATACAGCACTTTTGTATCCTTTTCTTGAGTCAGTTAGAGAAGACACCTTACACATTGCATTGGAGATGGGATCAACTCCATTGTTAGATTGTTTTCCCCGCACAGGGGGGGTATGGGGGGGGTGTTTTTATAAGAGTAAAATAGAGATGTCCATGCATATGTATATAAAGTAAGAGAGAACAGCAACAGGTATAGGTACCCGGGGAGGTGGGTGGGAGCATGTTAATCTACAGCTCTGCATGCCAAGAACAGATGCTTACTGGGTAAGTAACATTATCCGTTCGAGGCATTTGAGCTGTAGATCACATGCTTTGCATAGACTATACCGCAGTATTCTCCCAAAGAAGTGGTAAACATGTAGCTGTTGCAATTGTCTGAAAGAGTGTTCTGAGTACTGCCTAGCCTACATTAGCTTGTTGCCCTACTAACAGATCTACACAATAGTGCTTGATGAATGCATGTGGTGCAGACCATGTTGCAGCCTTACAAATGTCAACTATGGGGATGTTTCCTAAGAAAGCCACAATAGCCCCTATTTTGCAAGTGGAATGCGCTCTAGGAGGTATTGTTAAACTTCTTTTTGCTTTTGCATAGCAAGTCTGAATACATTTAACAATCCACCTGGCAGTACATGATTTGGAAATAGGATAGCCCCTGTGAGGTGGAGCAAAAGCAACAAAAAGTTGTTTAGTCTTATGGAATGACTTTGTTCTTTCTATGTAGTATAAGAGGGCTCTTCTGACATCTAAAGTGTGTAGAGCTCGTTCTGCCATTGAATCCAGTTGAGGAAGACACTGGTAACTGAACGGATTGGTTGATATGAAAGGCAGAAACTACTTTAGGTAGAAATTCAGGGATGATACGAAGAACCACTTTGTCTTTGCGAAACTGGAATAAAGGTTCTTCTATGGTTAGTGCCTGTAACTCCCCAACTCTCCTCAGTGAAGTAATTGCAATAAGAAAAACAACTTTCCAGGGGAGAAATTGCAGTTCATATTTATGCATGAGTTCAAAAGGTGGGCCCACTAATCATGTAAGGACTATGTTAAGATTCCACACTGGTGCAGGTGGAAGTCTTATTGGTATAACTCTTTTTAGTCCTTCCATAAAAGCTTTAATTACGGGTACTCTAAAGAGAGAAGTGTTGCCTATTTTATGAATATACAGATATTGCAGCAAGATGTAGGCGGATAGAAGTATCAGCTAATTCTGACCGCCACAAGTGTAACAAAAATCAAATTCTATTTTGTATGGAAGCATCAAGAGGATTGATGTTCTTTATATTATAATAGATAACACAGAGCTTCCAACGCACCTATTCCCGAAATAACTGTTCCTCCTCCCTCCCTCTCCTTACAGGATAAACAATCTCCTTACAGCGCGGGGATGCCCTTGGGTCACCAGGCGCTATACAAATCGCTAAAATAAAAAAAATAAAATAAATTTAGCTGCATATCAAGTTCTTGAGTAGGCCTTCTGGTCTCTCCAAAAATGTTCATGCAGCCTTTGATGTGGAACTACTGATAGCTCCAACAGGGCTGTGAACCAAGGTTGACGGGTCCATGTTGTAGCTACTAGGATCAGTGTGAGGGATGTTTGCCTGAGTTTCCGAACCACTGATGGAATGAGTGGGAGAGGGGGAAAAGCGTAGGCAAATATCCCTGACCAGTTCATCCATAGTGCATTACCTTGGGAGAGCAGGTGTGGATACTTGGAGGCAAAGTTTGGGCATTTTGCGTTATGGTGTGTGGCGAAAAGATCTATTTGAGGAAACCCCCAACTTTGAAAGTATGGGAGAAGAACTTGAGGGTGAAGTTCCCACTCAAGAATGTGCTGCCTCTGTCTGCTGAGAAGGTCGGCAATCTGATTGTTTACTCCTGGGAGGTGTTCTGCTAGGAGATTGATTTTGTGGTGGATGGCTCACTTCCAAATGTCTTGAGCCAAGTGTGACAGTTGGGGAGAGGGTGCCCCCCCTGTTTTTGTATATAATAAATAGCTGTCATGTTGTCGGTACGAACTAGGACAGCTTTGCCTACAAGGTTAACTTGAAAGGCTTTGAGCACTAGAAACACTGCTAGCAGTTCCAGGTGATTTATGTGGAGAGCTCTTTGCTTTTGACTCCACAAGCCTTGAACTGTGTGATTTTGGAGATGAGCCCCCTAACCAATGAGTGATGCCTCTGCTGCATTGTCTGTGGAACCGTGTCTATGAAAGTCCGTCCTTTTGATACATTTTGTTTGTTCCACCACTGCAGAGAGAGAAGAGTACGGCTGTTTACCAACACTATATCGGTTAACCTCATGGCTGCTGGAGCGATTCCCCTGCAGTGCTGGGCCATAATAAAAACGGGTGTGGTCATGACGAGCTCAGCTCGTCATGAGCACCCGAGAGGTATATGCCATGACAAGCGGAGCTCGTCTTGAGCACCGAAGGGGTTAAGAGACGCTGTGACTGGTTACACTGACTTGCTCAGCATTGCTGAAGGGGACGCACGTGAAGCCTTGCATGGGGAACAATCATGATGCAAGAGGCCATCATTCCCAGCAGTTTATTTATTTATTCACTTATAGAGCGCACAAATCACCCCATAAGGGTATCTCCGCGCTTAGGACACAAAAGCGAACCAAGGAGACTTGTTAGAAGAGCGAAGTTTTCAACAGTTTCCTAAAGGTCAGGTAGTCAGTGCATTGTCGTAGGTGAATGGGGAGATTGTTTCATAGATGAGGGCCAAGATGGTAAAAGGCCTTACCCCCTTGTCGAGATTTCCTAATGGGTGGGACAGGAATCAGAGCTTTGTCTCCTGAACGGAGAGGTCTAAGGGGCACATAGTTAACAAATTTGTCATCGAGATAACTGAGGGCCTAGTCTGTGTACAGCTTTATAGGCCATACAACAGATTTTGAAGTGAATCTTTTTTCGTATGAGTAGCCAATGTAATTTCTTAAGCAAAGGGAGGGAGGCTGTTCTAGGGGGGCATTGGCCACTAGGCGAGTCGCGGTGTTTTGGACCACCTGCAATTTGTTTATGTCCCTTTTATTGGTTGCGATCAGCAGCGGATTACAGTAGTCCAAGAGGCTTAAAATTAGTGCCTGAATCAATGATTTTCTCGAGGCAAGTGGTAGGAAAGGGAATACTCTTTTGAGCATGCTGAGGCTGTGGAAGCAGGCTCCGATGGTAGCGGAGACATGATCTCTCAAGGTGAGTTTTTGGTCCAGGTGGACTCCAAGGTTTTTCACCACTGATTTAGGGCAAAAGGTGGGGCCCAGTTCCTCTGGCCACCAAGAGGGTGACCATACCATGGCGGCATCGCCAAAAAGCATTATCTCGGACTTGGTAGCGTTTAGTTGGAGAAAGTTTCTTTTCATCCAATCCGCTATAGATTTCATTCCTTCACAAAAGATGGCTTGAAAATTAGGGTTGGATTTGTCAAGATGAAGGAGAAGCTGGGTATCATCCGCATAAGATATGGGGATGAAGCCCAGTTCCTCAACAGTTTCGCCAGGGGGGCAACTTAAACGTTAAACAGGGTAGGGCTCAAGCAGGAGCCCTGAGGTACTCCCCTTGGTGACTTTAGAGGTCTTAGAATGGTAGGAGCCTAAGTTAACGGTCTGAGTTCTGTCCGATAAGAAATTGGTTAACCATTTCAGAGCTTGACCTGTGATTCCTATGTCACTCAGTCTTCTGAGTAAGACTTGGTGAGATATGGTGTTGAATGCTGCGGAAAGGTCAAGCAGCACCAGAAGCACCGCTTGACCTTTATCCAACAGCATCCTGATGTTGTCCGTAACTGCTACTAGGGATGACTCAGTGCTGTATCTGGGGCGAAATCCAGATTGTGAAGAATCTATGCAACTGGTGGATTGAATGTAATTGGAAAGATGTGTATTGATGTGTTTTTCTAAGACTTTGGTGTGGAGGCAAAGGAGCAAAATTAATCGATCTTTGTTACGTCTTCCGGTGGTATTTTAGGATTCTTTTTGATCAGAAGGATCTGCGCTGCTTTCCAGGCCGGAGGGAGGCTCCTTCCATCAGGGAGTTGCTAAGAATATTGCAAATTGGTTTGGCGAGCTGTTTAGCCAAGGTGGCAATCAGTATAGCAGGAATCAGGTCTAGAGGGGACCCTGACTTGGCGCTTTTCAAGTAAACTTCTGTATCTTCTGTAGTGAGTTGTGGAAAATTTCCTAATGAACTGGTAACTGTAGGGGTGTGTTGGAGCTCAATATCAGACTTAGATTGGGGATTTATAGTGGAAGTGATTTTATTATAGATTGTATCTATTTTCAGTGTGAAGTGACTAGCAATGTCATCACACAGTGTTTGGGATGGTACAGATTGTGTGTCACAGGCTGAAGGACAGGTGAAGGTTTTTAAAATCTGATAGAGGCATTTCTGAGAGCTCCCAGCTTGTAAGAGGGTGGCGGCAATATGGGATTTCCTAGCATTTTTTTAGATTACGATGGTAATGGTTCAGAGCCTCCTCAAATTTTTCTTTATCAGTAGGGTTTTGAGTGCGGCGCCATTGGCGTTCAAGTCTTTTACATAAGCCTTTTTAAAGTCGTAGGGGGGGTCGAGTACCACGGTACCTGGCGTCGTTTTACGGTAGTAGGGCATTGTTTCAGGGGCGCTAAACTGTATAAAGTAGCAAGTAAGCTAGCGTTAAACGAGGCTAGGTGTTTTTCAACCTTATCTGAATCCTCATGATGAGGAGGACACAATGTATCTGAGAAATGTTCTGGTGTGATCAAATTCCATCTTCTGAATTTTTTTTTGTGTAGCATTTAGGGGCGGGGGGATCCTTGTGGTTGTGAATCCGAAATTCAACCATAGAATGGTCAGACGAGTCGTGGCAGTGTAAGATATATCAGGCGAGTTAGTTAAGATGATATCTAGGGTATGCCCTGCCTGGTGAGTAGGATCTTTACTATGTATGTTGAAATCGCCAAAGAGAAGGACATTTCTAGAAGAAATGACGTGTGGGGCAATAAAGTCGATAAGCAGTGAGGTGGTATTGGTTAGAGGTCCTGGTGGGCGATAGACTATGGCTCTTTTCCAATTAAGGTTGTGATGCAGATTCAGGCTAAAGACCATTATTGCTAACTGATCATTGCCCACTTGGTCTAGGATGGAAATAGTCACTGAGTTTTTATAAACTATAGCTATTCTTCCCCCTGTCATTTGGTAGTGAGCATCACCATGTGAAAGTGATCTGATTGTATGTAAAGGTTTAATTTTCTGAGGTCATATACACTAAAGCTGGTAGTGAGTGAGTGGGCTGAAACAGGAGAACTAGAGCCTGAATATTGCGAATACTGACTGCATTAGAGAAGGCTGGAGCCCTTGAGTATCTAAAGTGGCTCCTAGATAGTTTTGAGAGTTGGAAGGTTGAAGATTCAATTTCAACCAGTTGGTGCAGTAACTGCAGTGTCCTGTGAGTGTGTTGGAGACACTTTGGCTACGTACTGGCTTTGATAAGCCACACATCCAAGTACTAGAAGACATCAAAGTGTTGTCTTTGTAGATCAGCAGCGACTACTGCCAGACATTTCGTAAAGACTCTGGAAGCAGTGGTGACGCGGAATGAGAGTACCTTGAACTGGAAATGCTGCTGCATGGCTACCACAAATCAGAGAGCTGGATGTATTGGAATGTGGAAATATACGTCTTTTAAGTCTAGAGTAGACATAAAGTCACCCTGTTGTAACAGTGGCAGCACTTGTTGAAGCGTCACCATGTGAAAGTGATCTGATTGTATGTAGAGGTTTAATTTTCTGAGGTCGAGAATAGGTCTTATAGACACGTCCTTTTTTGGTATGAGAAAGTACACCCGACCCCTGATATTGTAGAGGTACGGGCTCTAAAGGAGAGGTTGCACCTCTTGTTTGAGCAGGAGTAAATGGTCTGGTGAAATTTTGTGCGAATGTGGAGTAATGTTTGGAGGATTGTTGGTAAGCCCCAGGCTATAACCAGAACAGATAGTTCCTAGCACCCATTTGTCTGTAGTTATTGATTGACAGACGGGTAGGAATTGTAAAAGACGCCCCAACAAGTGTTAAATGATCGGGGGGGAGTGTAGGCAAGTCACTGTTTGGTATTGGAGGGGGAGGAGTGTGTATTGGAACCTCTACCTTTGCCATTGTTGCCTCTGTAGCCCCCTCCAAAGAAACCCTTGGAAGCAGAGTTGATTGTTGCCCTTGTATGGTGAGGAGGCAGTGTCTAAGGAGGAATTATTGCCCCCCCACCTACACCCCTCCCCCCCATAAAAGTAGCACCGAAAGGAACCACAGCCAGAAGGGGACTGTAGGGCTCCCATAGATTTTGCCACGTCTGTATCCTTTTTCATCTTTTCTAAGGCATTGTCTACAACATGACCAAAGACGTGTTGTTTGTCAAACGGCATGTTAAGAATAGTAGCTTGACCTTCTGGTTTAAACCCAGAAATTCTTAACATGTATGCCTTCTTAGTAGCACGCTGGTGTTGATAGCTCTAGCCGCAGTGTCAGACGCATCGCACGCGCACCTAATGGAATTGTTAAAGATGAGCGTTCCCTCTTGCACTAGGTCTTGAGCTTTGGACTTGTGCCCATCAGGCAGGATTTAAAGCAATTGCTCCATTTCGTCACAATGCACCCTATCGAACCAGGCTAAAAGGGCTTGAGTGTTAGAAATAAGCCAGAAATTTGCAGCTTGGGAGGCTACTCTTTTCCCAGAGGGGTCTATCAACTTAGACTCTTTGTCCGGAGGTGGAGCATCTCCTGACGTTTGAGAATTGGCCCATTTACAGGCATTAGAACCTACTAACGAATCTAAGACTAACAGGCCCATGATGTAAACTGGAGCTGATGGTGCAGATTTATACTTTTTGTCTATTCTGGGGGTGAGAATACGTGCCCGAACAGGATTCTTAAATATGTCATCCACGTCTTGGCATACCTTTCAGCATCAGGAGTGCTTTTAAAAGTAAATCCTCTTCTAGAAATGTTGTGTTATTGAACACTGTGATAATCAGCAGCTCTGCTTAATAGTTCTATATAGCCTACTTTGTCATCTGGTGAAGAAGGTTTAGTAGGGTAAAGATCAGGATCGTTACCTGTGGGAAAATGTGTTGCAATCCTTCCAGGGGTCTGGAGGTGCAGGATCATTGTCCCAATCCACATCCCTATCCCCGTGATACTGATCATCAGGTGTGTATGGTGGTGGTGGTGAATTAGTTGGGGTAATTAACAAGTGTTGTGTTTCCGGGGAAGGAGGTGATGGAGGAGGAGGGGGAGAAGGGTTGTACCCACATGTTTCCTCTTTAAAGGAATGTGATAGGCTGCCTCTGAGTGGCTATTTGGTAGCAATATGCCCAGTTTTTGGATTGATGTACAGTTCCTTTTGTTTCGGGTCCGGTTTTGGAGGCGGGACATCGAAACGGGGCTCCTTCGATGGTATCCGACCATCTTTATGTTTCGTCGCCAAAGTTTTCCGTGCCGGTGTCTTGGGTGTCGAGGATTTAGGTTCCGAAGACTATTTCGGCATCAAAGGAGGTGGGCCTGAGACGGGTGTTGACTTCGACCCCAAAGATTTCCGCTTCGTGCCAGAGTGTGGACGACTCGATCCCGAGCCGGAAGGCTTTGACATGTGTTTCGGTGCCGAGCCCGAAGGCGGGGCGTTAGAAACATGTTCTCGGTGCTGACCATGGCCCGAAGGCAGAGGTGGGACTGGAGCATTTTTCTTCAGCTAAGTTGGACTTTGGGGCAAGGGAGGATTGGTACTCACGATACGCTGACTTTGCGGGATGTCTTCATCCACATTGGAGCCAGACAAGGAGACTGGGATAGGCTCTTTTTGTTCTCCGGCTCCTATGGCATCAACGGTTTCTTGTTCGGAATCTTCTCCGGAGTGGAGCCGGTGTTCCAACTCTGCATGTAGCGGCATTTAGCCCGGCGGTCGCGGAGCGTTTTCTTTGAGCGGAAAGACTTACACTCGTCGCAGTCTTGTTTTGTTGTGCTCTGGAGATAAGCACAGGTTGCACACTTTGTGCGAGCCGGTACGCGGAAACTTCGCGTTGCATCGAGGGCAGAATTTGAATGGCGTCCGTTCCTTCGACTGCGAGGCAGACGGACGCAGGTCGGCCTGACGGCCTCCCACGAGTTTCCCCAATCAAAAAGAGATTTTTTTGTATTAAACACGATACGCGGAGAAGGGAAATACGCAATCGAAAACAATACCGTCGAGATATGCGCACCGAGGGAAACCCAAGAAACGGTGTCGAACCGGAGCGCAGCAATTCAGATCCAAACCAGATGGAGGAAAAAAACAATCCAACAATGGAGTTGATGTCCATGCGCACTATCACTGAAAGGAGGAGTCACCTACCTCATGACTGGAAAGACTTTTTCAAAGAAAAACAACCTGCAAACACTCGGACCTAACACTAGATGGTAGGAGTATGCAAAGCATGTGATCTACAGCTCACATGCCTCGAACACTAAACTCTGACAAAATAGAGATAGTAGTAACCAAAAATAAGCCTGACCTTTGGAGTTCTTCCTTCTGGCCCAATGAGTTGGGTCCTCATCCCTCTCCAAAGTCATCGGTAAAAAGTCTGTTTTAAAATTGACAAGGATCTATCTCTGAAACCACAACTTGGCTCAGTGATATATTCCTGCTTTTTTCAACTTTGCAGAAATTAAGATCAATACATTTTTCCTTACCAACGCCTTGGTCCAGGTCATAATAGCTTTGGTCATGTCGAGAATTGACAACGCCAACTCTCTTTACTTGGGTCTCCCTAAACATCTTATGCGGAAGCTTTAGTAGGTCAAAAACCAGGCTCCTTGGCTGATCTAACAGCATTCCACCAAATGTTGCCATATTTTGAAACTTACAAAAGACCTTCTATGGCTCCCTGTTGCACAGAGACCTACATTCAAAACACGTTGCTCTATTTTCAAAGCCTTGAACATGAAAGGTCTGGCATTTATAAAATCTCGGATACACAAGTACACCCCTACCAGAGATTTCATTTCCACCCATTTCCACCACTTAGTAATCCCCCAATTTAAAAGGTTTAGGATAGGTGGTGTCAGGTCTTCACTCACTGCTCCACTTGTCTGGAACTCCCTCCCCCTGGAACTCAGGACCACCTGTAATTATAGGAAGTTCAGACCGATGTCAACGACTTGGCTCTTTAAGCAAGCCTATTAATAAATTTCCTAAGCCGTGATGGGGCAGTTATCTAGTGCCAAGAGATCGTTTGATGTGTGTGCGCTATACAAGGTGAAGTAACATAACAAGGTAAGCATTGATGTATTTATTAACAGCTATAATGTTTTAATTACCTTGTACTGAAAATCTCAAATTGGCTTGCAAGAGAACTGCTGGGAAGGAACCTGTATACAACACCAGGTTCGATGAGCTTTTATGGAGTAGTTAGAGCACCTAAAATTGGTCTGGGACTCGAAACTGTACAGTAACATACACGGAATTTAGTATACACATTTATACAGCCCTCAATGGTCAAACCCCAATAAGTGACAAATACAGTACAGCGTAATTAATTTAACTGCAACAACCTTTTCTAATTGAAACCTCTGCATATGCACATCAGAATATAGACAGGTTTGTAATGTGATAGCAGAAGCAAAATGATGTTAAACAGTGCACTCGTAGAGCTCTTTTCTATTAAAAGGTGAGAAGAAAAATCATCTTCAAACACAGCTGACCTCTACTTACTGATTTGGAGTGCCAGGTGGTGAGCGCGACGGTAAGCTTTGAGTTTCTAGCCGTTCTTCCGACAAGCTATTTCTGCTTACTACTTCCCAGTCTATTCCGCTGATCAGCCTTCGTGCCAATGGTTTACTTGGCGACCTTTAGAAATAATAGAAAATATGAAAGACAGCTGGAGTATACCATGCTGGTAATAAGCGCTATCATTTTTGGATCAAAACAATAATTTACACTCCAGGATGTTCTCCCTACTAGAAATAATGCCACCAGTGAAAATGGTCCCTCAAAGAATCTGCAATTACTGTGAAAGAGGATTTTTACCAAGACCCAAAATAACAGTATCAAAGGGCAAAAGTGTAATTTCTAAATCAAATGAAAAAGGCCAGATGAGAAATCTTCAAAGCTTGATTCTCCGTGTGAGCTGTCACAGGCACACATATTCACGGTTTGCACCGCAACTGCATGTGCCCTAAAGCACATGGAGTAAGACTGAACTCTCAACGATCCTGTCACGTGTTTTCGTTGTCGGGAGGAATCAACCGTGCTTCCTCTACCACGTTTTGTTTTTGGGCGTGCACAAGAACTGATATATCAATGTGAAATATCTTTTTGAAATCCATTACGCATTGTAAAGCTGAAGCCGGATGTGAAGATGTCATTGGTTTTGCTACATAAGTACTCTCTCTCATTCATTTGCTCAGTGCTTTTACAAACCGCAGCGGAGAACGTCGAGTGTTATCCTGTAAAACAAGCACGCCAGAGAGCTGCGAGACAACGTGCTAAGCAAGGATAACTGGTTTTAATGTTTTTATAAAGCTGCAACACATAAGCATGGCGTTCAGTGGCGGCTGGCAGGGAACGGGGAGGGAAGGAAGGAAACACCTTGGCTCCCAGGCCCCCTAAGCCAATGACACCTCTCCAATGCAGCTTTGGGGTTCGTTCCCCTAAGTTCTCCTAAGCCAATCAAAATGCTGCATTGAAGTGTTGTGATTGGTCTGAGCACCGATCCACGGAGAGCCTATGCATGTTCCCCACTAGGTTGTGTAATGCAGCCTGGTGAAGAACATGCAAAGAGCGCATAAATGTTTGGCCGGCCCAAGACGGCCAGTCAATCATTCATGTGCAGTTTGAGTGTGCTCACAACTCCTCCCCTAGCCCCTGCTCTGACCAGACCCGCCCCTCCCCGCACCTAGGAAGGGAAAATAAAAGGATAACACTTCGTTATCATTTTAATTTTCCTCTGCACTGCTCATAAAGAAGTAGGGCGACGCTCCTCCGCCTTAGCAGAGAAGCCGCCCCTGAGTTAGGTCGAAGATCTTCAGAACTGAATCGGCGGTTGACTTTCAGTCCACAGTTACAATATGAAAAGGGGTTGGAGCGGTTTATTTAAAGTGCATTGATGGATGTTTATCGTTTTGCTTTGGGGAACAAAATTCAAGAAGGCAGCCTGGAATGAAAAGTCAATCATATGTGAGTAACCTATCAGTAATTATAGTTTAGTCTTTATCGTTTTTAATTATTATACAAAGGCGGACTTAAAACTCTCAAGAACTTTCAAATTTCAAGCTATGGTTCCAAAGCAAATTTACCAGCCTATAGAGGTGTCTTTTTCTGCTGTATCAAAACTCATTGCTTAGCTTATTTGTTCACTTCACTGACGTGAATCCATGATTTAGGCATCAATACGTTAAGGGAAAAACTAGTCACCTATTTCAGATGTCTTCAAAAGAGAATGGGTACAAACATGCCAAACACAAGTTCTGGACTACCCATCACTGTGTAGGCGTTTTGCTAAGGGCTTCCAAGGTTTCCTAGAATCATACAAATCTGTCAAAAGGGCGACAACTCTTCCCAGATTGGACATGCAAGGCTATCAAAGGCCACCTGCTGAACCTTCAAATGCCAGGCTTCTTCTGCTACAAAAGTAATGGATATCTTCTGGACACCACCACCAAAATCATACGGTACAAAGCAGTGCATCACAGAAGAGGATTCGCCACAGTGGTGTTGAGGTTGTACCAGACTTGTCGGATTATTGCAAGGATACAGTGTTTATGCGTCAATCTAAAGAATATAGTCCGGTTGAGAAACATTAATTTTATGATAAAAACATGACCAGCGAAATTTTTTACTACAAACTACCGATATTCCTTAGGGGGAGTTATAGGAGACTTGGTGTAAAGAAACAAGCAATCTGTAATTCACAAAACCCTATAAACACAACATTTTTGCAGGCAATTGAGGATCTTTTTCTAAAATAACGGTGTCGAAAATCATGAAATTGCAACAACTCCATTTGTCATTTTCTTGGTGTTTCAGAATATGCCAAAATACTGACAAGAATTTAACCAGCTTATCATTTTACATTGTGTTTAGCGGGTTCAGGGCTGCTATGGGGGCCTGTCTAAAAGACTCTGTACTCTGTATACAGGAAGTTAAAATGTTGCTGTAGCAAGCTTCGGCGAGTTTGAGTAAAACGAGACAAAAACATATAACCTGTAAAAAGGATTCACGCTGCAGTCTGCATTTCGCCTCTGGTGGTCAGTTTTGTCACTCCGGTAGAAGGTCTGGTCCAGTGTTGGGAATACCTTGAAACAAAATGCTAGGAATCTGTTTTTTGTATACCTATGAAACAGACAATAGATGGCCTTTTTTCCTAAAGTAGTGCAAGTTGATAGTACCATCCAAGCATGGGATGTCAGTAAATAGAGCTTTTCTCTCAGCGCGTCAACTCATGGCCCTGGAATTTGTAATCACCACTTTTTTAACTCATTTTGACCTACCCCCATGGCCCATATCTCGCACATATAAGTCAGCTAAACCTCAATCAATCCATGTATTGGTCATGAGCAAGTTTGTCTCTGTCAGCCCTTAATTCATTCCATATTATACTATCAAGAGTATATAGGGCTACTGATCTGGTGACACAGCTTGATAAATGAGCTTTGCCTAGCTACAGTTTGCCGGAGAAGACCAACCTCCAGCTGAACCTGTGGAGGAGACGCCAACTTTGGGCGGTTTATACATTTTTATAATAAAAGCATCTAACAATCTGGCATCATTGCACTGCATGATTTCACTTCTGAAGAAAGGACAAGTAAAACTTGACTGCGTAACCAGTAGGATCGGATCCATGCTAAGGCCCCACAATTTCTTTCCCAGGGTTTGGACGGTAGCCTGGAGGGCATATGTCATACTTTTCATAGACCCCTTTTGCTTCGAAAATGACCTCCTTTCGTCTAACCAGACTTCAAGATACTTGTATTCTGACACTTTCTCAATGTTTGCACTGTGTGCCTGGGTTATTCTTTCTTCTCCCAAAGATGCTAATTTTGGTCTTTTTTTTGGGTTCACCTCCATTTAATTTAACTTGTGTGTATTCAGAGAGGGCGCTTAGCCTCTGTAAACCCACTCTTGTGAAGCTCAGCAAAAGCAGGTTGTCCGCATAGAGTAAGTAGTCAGACATTTATTTTCCGAATTTCAGTGCTTGTGAATGGACTGTGTCAAGCTCCGTTGTCAGTTTGGAGAGGAGCCCACTAAAAAGCAGAGGGGCCAGGACACATCCTTGCTTAAGCATGTTTAGGTCTAGGACACACTCATTGAGCTAATATGCAATGATGTTCTGGATATCTTGCTAGTGAAATTTATTGGGCAATAGACCAGCTTGCTGCATTCCATTCAAGTATCCATGCTGCCATTGGGCCCAATAGAATTTAATTGTTTGATATCCGCAAGCCACGGTACCAGAAAAAGTTTCATTTTGGATGGCTTGGTATGTGGGGTTGAGGTTCTCGTCCAGAATACCCGTATACAGCTATTCATACTTCATACGATGTGAATTACTTGGAAAAATGATTTGTTAATTAAATTGTCCTGGCCTCTTTGCTGATATCTGCGTTGCTGCATTTCCTCGGACCATGCTCTTTCATAATAATCATTTGCCAAAAGCTTACTATATCTTTATTCTTGATGGCATAAATAAGCTTTGCCCAGTAGTCATCATGTTGTGCTTTCTTGAGCTCCCAGAGCTCTTTGAGTTTACTGAGTGGAACCAAGACTCCACCAAGGAAGACTCCTGATGCTCCTGGTCTTGCTATTCTTAAAGTCTTCTTCATCTTCAGTGTCTGTGCTTCTGCCAGGTTCTTCAACAGATCTGAGGGCATCAAGGACACCTGACGAAATCTCCCTTGGACGGAAAGTCACTACCCTGAATCTGCAGGCATCACAACAAAGCTGACCGGCTTGCTGCTCCTGTAGTCCTACGGACTTCCTGAGCTTCAGCAACACAGGTGGTGGTCTGCAACTTTCTCCAGTCCTGACCTATACTCTCTGCAATTGTGTGGTCAGTATCCCTCGTTGTAACCGCTGGGACCAAATTCCTGTAAACAGTGTCGACTTGCGGTAGCCACGACTTTTTGGCTCTGCACTCCAGATACCTTTGGGCTACACGAAGCTCCACCCGCCAGGGTGGCTTCCCTCCAAGATGTGCGTCCTCAACGCATCCTCTGCTTTTTGGGCCTTCTCTTTTGTGAGCTGTTCGCGGTCATCTTGCGACTCCTGTGGCTTTGGCCGGTGGGTCTTCCTGAGAGTCTTCTACTGCTTCAGTGGGCTCCCGTGCTTTCTCGGGTCTGTCTGACTCCCCTGCTGTTGTTGAGTCCCTTGGACCTTGCTGGTCCCAACGTTGCTCCTTCTTAGTCTTCCACTCCAGTTGCGGCTACCAAGGCTTGTTGGTGCTCCCACCGGACACAGACCACCTCGTTACTGACATCCGACGTGGGACAGCTCGTTGACAGGTTGTGCACGGCTCCTGGTCTTCCTCAGCGTCGCCTGGTCCTCAAAGCTGCAGGAACAAGGTCACAGTTGACTCTTACGAACCTCCCAACATCGGTGAGCATTGTATCTTTGTACCTCTTGGTCACCTCTGAGTGGCTTAAACTCTGTCCCCTCTGCTTGCAGGTTCTTCACTTCCAAAATCCACACTTGCATTCCATCGGACATCTTCACCTTCTTCTCCAGAGGCATTTTCTTCCAAGTCTTCCACTGTTGTCTACGGTGGTTTCCGACATCTCTTCAACTCTAGGCACCTGGCATCCCTGGTGTAGGTGACCTGTGTCCCGTGGTATCCACGGGTGTGGTGGCTATCCAACCTTCCGTCCTCCAAGGGAATTCCTTTGGAGACCTCTGGAAAGGGTCCTTCTTCTGCAAAAATGCAACAGCGACTTCTCCATTTACTTCCATTAGGCATGCAGCTGTGTTCCCGCTCTGCACACAAACTCCATGGGGTTCCCGGGTTCTTACCTTGGGGGGTTACTTGTGCCTCCAGCTCCTCTGTTCCACATACCATTTTCCCTTTTGCAGTTCACTTTTCACTTTTTTAGTACATGGTTTGGTCTGTACTTTGTGCTACTTACCCGATTGCTTTTGAAAGGAATCTTGTGTACTACGCTGATCTCTATGGGAAGGAGATATACCACTGTGTTAGTGAGTGTTGTGCAATACATAGAAGTCTTTTTATATAAACACTTTGAAAGCTTTCTGTGGTTATCAAATGCACTAAAATCACCATAAGGGTTGCCATGATTAGTGCAAAGTGCCTCACTTAAATAAGTGAACACCATATACTAAGCCAGCCTCATACACTTGTCATGCAAAATTTCCCAAAATTACACTATTAGGAATTCTTAAAGTGAAAGCAAAGTGAACAACAGAACATGAGCATCTGGGCGGGCGAAGATGGTGGACGCAGCCTGCTAGAGCTCCCACCAGCCCGACACTAATCCGATCACTTATCCTGGCTCCCGGACCTGCTCTACAGCCCACAAGTGTTGCCGTAGTGGCGATCGGCGGGGGGGTGCCTTCTGGTGCAGAGTTTTGAGCTCCCGGACCCCCTGAGGTGACGCTAGCGACGGCGGCGGCGGCTTGAGGCCTAGTCCCGGCGTGTGCAGCCGGGGCCTCGATTTTGACGACTCCCGGCCGGGAGGTCCCGGCTCTGGCCTGCTGCCATGACTGTTGGGCCCCTGCCCTGGGCTTCAGATCGGCGGCGGAGTGGAGAGTGGGAGCCCGGCAGTGCCCTCAATTGCAGGTGTGGCTGCCCGCACTGCGGAGGAGTTGGTGGAGGACTGCGGCCTACGCTGGGGTCCGGAGACCGGGGCCTCGAGTTTGGAGGTCCCCGGCTGCTTGTGGTGGTGCTCGAAGGCGGCCTGGGCGGTGAAGCAGAGGGACCGGCGGCGCTGTGGCCCCCCGGGGCGAAGCCCTGCCCGGTGTGCCTGGATTAGCGCTGCCGCGCTCGCTTGGACCCCTGACCAGTGGACTTCTTGAGGCCCACACGGGTGTGGTGCCCGGGACCCGAGGGCGCCCGTAAGCAGTGGTGGCTGAGGCGAGGCAAGAGAAGTGAGTGTCCCCCGGGGCCCCCGTGTGTGTGGACGAGTGGCTGAGGAGCCGCGGCCAGCCGCTGGAGTGCCAGTGGACTGCCCCGGAAGATTGGGCAGTGGAGTGGGGGGGCCCCTGCAGTCCGAAGCTTGCAGCCGACCATTAAGGGGCCTGGAATAGGACCACGAGGCCCCTTGTAGGGCCCGACGAGACTGCACGCACGCCTCGGCGATCTACGGGGGCAGTGGTGTGGCGACGGCGGTGTGGGGGACTGACTGATCCGGGTGAACCGGGAGTGCCCTGGGAAGGCCCCCCTGCCGGAGAAGTGGTGTTTCTGAGAAGAGGCAGCATCCTGACCAGTAGGTCATAGAGCGGGGAAGCATAGCCCGGCCGGAGCCACGCTATACTCTTTGACAAGAGGTTGGAGCTGCATGGAGGCCTGAGGTGTCCCTGGACATCGGAAGACGACTGCGTGGAGGAGCCGTGTACCTGGGGGTGGTGGAGACCATAGGGTGGAGTGGCCCTTGTTGCTATCGGTGGCACGGTGAATCCGAACTGCGGCGTCTTGCAAGCGGACTGCAGAGGGCTGCCTCCCTGTACATCCCCGACATGACCAGAGGCGGAGGGAGCAGTGGGTCCGCCAAGCAGGGGCCCATTGACAAATTCACTGGGCCGAGTGGGGGTTCCGGGGCATCTGGAGGAGACCAGGGCGCGGGGCCGGACAACGCAGCGCTTATGGCGGCGATAACTCAATCCAGAGACATGCTGGACGCCAAAATAGGAGCGGTAGGGGCTGATGTGACTCTGCTGCGTCAGGACCTTCGCAATGCAGTGACTCGCATCACGGAGGCAGAATCCAGAATCTCGAGTGTGGAAGACGATGTGGGGACCTTAAAGCAGAAGGTAGCTGCGATGGAGAAAATTAAAAAAGGTCTTCCGCTCCTAGTAGAGGACGCTGAAGGGCAGGCGCGCAGGAATAACCTTCGCTTTGTGGGTTTTCCCGAAGGCTGCGAGAAAGGGAACATGGAACACTTCGTATCCCAGTGGCTGGAGAGCTGGCTCCCTCCGGATGTCCTATCACGTTGTTTTGTTATAGAGCGTGCACACAGAGCCCTGACGCAGAAGCCGCCTGCCGGGGAGCGGCCCCGGCCAGTGATTGCTAAGATTCTGAACTTCCATGACAGAGACACTATCTTACGAGAGGCGAGGGCAAAGGATTCGCTTACATTCGAGAACCAGAAGATCATGATCTTTCCAGACTATACTAAGATGGTACAACAACGACGACACTCCTTTATAGCTGCCAAGGCGAAACTGCGAGGCCTGAAGCTCCAGTATTCCTTACTTTATCCGGCCCGCCTTCGGGTGGTATTCCAGTCACGGACCCATTTCTTTGAAACCCCAGAGGAGGTCTTCAGGTGGACAGATGAGACTGTAAGGGTCCGGCCACATGCCCAACCGGGCTTGAATCCGGGTCCGTCACGGGGTTCGTCACAGGAGCGAGGCGACCAAAGTGTCCGGAGCAAGAGACACAGGAGATCTAGGTCGCGGAAGCGCTCCTCCTCTCGCGGTGGAGCACGGGATGGGGCATCTGCTGACTCTGACCACTCCGGAAAGGAACATTGAAGGACATCGGGGTGCGAGCTTGTCTGCTGGTATCGTGGGCTCCTGCCGGGGGTAGTCGGAGGGCTATGCTCTGCTGATCGGACAGTTGAGGACTGCGTATATGGTGACTGTTCGTTTTGCATATTTGTGATTGTGTGGGGCTGCAGGGTGGGGTTCGGGGAGCTTGTATACAGGGGCTTCTTGCCTCCTACGTGGGTGGGAGTTGGCGGGGGGGGGGTTCTTCTTGGTTGAGTGGGTAGTTGGGATCCATTGGTATGGTTGGCCTTGGGCGCTGTTTTGGGTCCGAGGTTACCCATGCCGCGACATATACTTCAGTGTTCTATGAGGTATAGGGGTGGGTGGCGGGGGAAGGGGGACTGGGTGTTGAGGGGGGTGTTCTGGGGCGGTGGGTTGGAGGGACAGGGGGGGTTGGTGGGGGTTGCACGTGATTTCTACTGCTCTACTACTGATTGTGCTGTCTACTCGGGCCTGCTGCTGGGTGCTCTGGTCCTGTGTCCCCTGGGATCATGGCTGATGCATCAACTCCGGGACTCCCTAGGGCGTCCATGCGCAAACTGAGTTGGAATGTTAGGGGGATGCTAGATAAAATTAAGAGGGGAGCAATTCTGCGATGGGGGAAGAGGGAAGCAGCGGATGTCCTACTGCTACAAGAAACGCATATGATGGGGATGAAATTGCTTAGTCTGCAATGCTTTGGCCTACCAACAAGTTTTTCATGCTGGGTTTTCCAGGGGCTCCAGGGGGGTCGCCATATTGGTCCATCGCAGGCTGGCTTATGTTCATGAGAGACAGTGGCTTGACCCGCAGGGTCGGTATGTCTTTGTGAAGGGAATGGTGGGTTCAGAATCTGTTGTGTTTGGGAGTATATATCCCCCTCCTCCATTGCAGTGGTCCCTGGCTGCGAGGTTGTTTGCGGTGTGGGCGGAAATCCCAGAGTCCCTGGCAGTACTGGGAGGGGACTGGAATGATGTGATGGATGCGAGTATAGACCGTCGGAGACCGCAGGAGACAGTGACTGCTGCTACCCCCACCCGGTTGAGTGCGATGGTGGAAGGGTTCGGCTGGGTTGATGTTTGGCGACACTTGCATGCTAAGGTCCGTGAGTATACCTATGTTTCAGCTGTGCATGGTTCCTTCTCGCGACTGGACTGTGTCTTTGTGCCCGGTGCGTTTCTGAGTAGGGTGCGAGGGGCAGATATTTTGCCTAGGGGGCTGTCTGACCACTCCCCAGTAGCTGTGGATATTGAGTTGCACAGGAGGAGACAACCGTTTAGGTGGAGGATGTCTTCATGGCATCTTCAGCAGGCTGATTATGTACACCATATTGCCCCCGAAGACAGTCTCTGACGAGACGCGAGCGGCACTGGACCTCCCTCTTACGGCGGAGGAACTGGGTGATGCGCTAGGACAGCTCAACACCGGGAAGGCACCTGGGCCGAGTGGCTTCCCGTGCGAATTCTATAAACAAATTCCAACTCCAATTGGGGTTCCACTACAGGGCCGTGTTGGAAGCGGCGCGGGAGCTGGGTCGGCTGCCAGCTGGCTGGCACCATGCTGAAGTGGTGGTGTTCCAGAAACCAGGTAGGCCGCCTGATCGACATGACTCCTCCCGCCCTATATCTTTGCTTAACGTCAAAGCTAAGCTGCTGGCAAAGGCGTTGGCGAACCGTCTTCTCCCCTACGTGGCTGCTCTGGTCCACCCGGACCAGGCTGGCTTTATGCCGCACAGGGCAACGCGGCACAATATTCGACGGGCACAGACGGCAGTGGACGCGATGGGGGCCACGGGAGAGCGGGCAGCCCTACTGTTGGCAGACATTGATAGGGCATTTGACTCCGTGAGCTGGACCTACCTGTTTGCGCTCCTGCCCCATCTTAATCTGGGCCCTGTTTTTATTTCGTATCTCAAGCTGTTGTACACCGACATCACGGCGTCCGTGCGAGTCTCCGGGGCGGTTTCGGTGAAGTTTCCAATTGGTCGGGGGACCCGTCAGGGTTGCCCGCTGTCTCCGTACTTATTTGCGCTGGCCATGGAACCCCTGGCCTCTTGGGTACGGATCGATACGCAGCTACGGGGCTTCCGGTGGGGCGGGGGACTCACGGACAGGATTGCACTTTATGCGGATGATGTCCTCTTCTTCCTCACGGACTTGGATAGATCGGGCCCTCGGGTATTGGAAATTATGCGCATATTGGGCGAGGTATCGGGTCTTTATCTTAACCCGCTTAAATCCACCCTGTGGGTGCTGGGTGACGGGGCGTATGCGGGCTCCTGGGCGTCAGCCTTGCAGGTGGCGGTTGGAGGCCTGCTGTATCTTGGCGTGTTCCTGTCCGAGTCCGAGTCCGTGGCGATCTCTTGGGAGCGCAACGTGATACCGGTTTGGGAAAAGGTCCAGTCAGACATTAGAACGTGGTCCCGGATGCCCCTTACTATCTATGGTAGGTCTGCGATCTTTAAAATGGTTGCCCTCCCGCGCCTTTTGTATCAGCTGCAGAACCATCCGCACTTGGTCGCACCTCAGTGGTTCCGGCAAGTTAATTCCGTACTGGGACGCTTCTTGTGGGCGGGAGGTGCCGCCAGAGTGGCCCTGCAACGTCTGACGTGCTTTCGTACTACCAGGCCTCCCACTTATTAGTGTTGAATGAATGGTGGTACGGAGATAGAGGAGACCCGGCATATGCTTTAGAGCGCTCATTGATGGGTGTCAAGACGGTACACACGCTCTTGTACTCAGCCAGACTGCGGAGGCAGTTGCCCCGTGCCACGCAAGTGGTTTTTGTGATATGGCGACAGGCGCTGCGCCGCATGGGCTGGTGGGGCAGATTGACGGCGGAGACTCCTCTGTGGAGAAATGGGCAACTCCCCGCGTTGGCCTCGCTGGAGGGGTTTGGTGGATGGGATTCCATAGGGATCTGTTCGCTGGGAGATGTTGTGTCTGGAGTAGCCCTCAAATCGTTCCAGGAGCTTAGAGACGAGTTCCATATGCCTAATACCCAATTTTTCAAATACCTGCAGTTCCGCCACGCGCTTGAGCCCAGTTTGGTGGGCCTGGAGTCGCTACCGAGTTCAGCCCCCTGGAAGCGAAAGTTTTCATGGGAGACCTTGGAGACAAGAAGGTGTCACGTATTTATCAGACCCTTGTCATCCATTGTTCCTCTACCCTAAGCACATTGAAGGAAGCCTGGGAAGGAGACGTTGGACCCCTAGATGAGGACGATTTGAGGGAGGCCTTGGAGTCTCCGCGAGGGACTGCTATCGCGGTGCGTCTCAGACTAGTCCAATTTAAATATCTGCATAGGGCTTATTACACGAGGGAGCGACTGTGGAAAGCAGGCTTGATTGGATCCCCGGAGTGTTTTGCGATGTGGAGCTGAGATGGGTACCCTGCTGCATACTGTATGGTCGTGTGCTGGCCTGACCAGATTCTGGAGGGGTGTATGGGGCTGTTTGTCGGAGGTGCTGGGGTGGGATCTTCCCCGTACCCATCGACTGGGCCTTCTACATGTACTGGAGGGCGTGGGGGGGGGAATACCTACAAGCGCCACCTCTTATTGCTGGGTCTTGTCGTGGCCAAACGGGATTTGGCACGAGCATGGATCGTGCCCCCCCGTTGAACGCGTGGAAGACAGGGATGGATTATTTTATGGGGCAAGAGCGCCCTGTGTTTGAGGCCAGAGGATGCCCCCGGAAACATTACAAAATTTGGAAGCGGTGGGCGGAATATAGGGGTTTAGCTCTGGTACCTCCAGTGGAACCTGGCGATGGTCTAGATTTGGAAGATGGAGCCCAGGCCTGAGGAGGCGCATGTTTCCTGGTTCGACACAAACGATTACTAGAGAATAGTGCATCAGGGGAAGATGGCGGCCGGCTAGGAGGTCCGGTCGGGAGCTCCACACTCGTCGTCGAAAACCGAACTGAAGGCATGACCTAAATCCTATCCTGTCCTGTCGAGCTATGAGGTACGGACTGTTGTAACTAAACACATCCTGATAAGAGCAAGAGCATTGAAGTAGCTCTGAACGAGAACGAGAAAGAGAAAAGCACTTATGAACAGTGTCGAGCAACGTTGATTCAGCGATGATTCAGCTTCGACGGTGTTGACGGGGCTAGCGGAGTATCGATTCGGAAGATCAGAGATTCCGATTCTGTTTCTGACCCTTAACTCTCCAGAGCGATCTGCGACCAGGTCACCCGCCACAACGGACGCCCCACACAGATGGCCGGCAGCCTCAGGCGCTCAGCGCGACTGCCGGAGAGCGCAGGGAAGAGTGAGCTTCCACTTCCGGGGCAAAGACGGCAGCGGCAACAGGGAAAGCTGCCCAAGGGTTGGAGAATACCTGCCGGCTCGTCAAAGATACAGAAGGGAAGATTTCCGGGGGAATCAAGGGAGCGTCAGTAGACAGGAGCGCCGGGAGTTCCACAGGAGAGGAGATGCTCCGTTTCTGACCGACACTTGGCGTTTCTACCCTGAAAGAAAGCAGATCGAGCTACGGAGGTGGGAGAGCGAGAGCATCACGAGCAGCAGAGAAAGAAAGACGGATTTTAGCTCCTACTGCAACCACATGAGCCAGGTACGAGGGGCCGAAAATAACCAGGGGAGGATTGCTCTGGACTTAATTGAAGGGTGCAAGGAGGGGGAACAGCGGGCTGATCAAAAAACAGAGGTTAAAAAAGATAGCTGCTTGGGGGGCAGTGGACCAGGAGCGCTTGACCTTTGTTCAAAGATAAAAAGTAGGGCAGAGGGAAAGGACCAGACAAAAAAATCAGAACTTGAGGAAGGAGGTGGAGTGGTATCGAGCTACTGCCTTAGAAATAGGCAATTCCCAAAGCATAGTTTTGCACAGCCGTCCAAACAGGTAACCCTGCCTCTACAAAAAAAGAACAAAAAAGGTACTACCAACAGAGAACGTCAACCCAAACCAAAAACAGACAAAGCAGGAGCCCCTCCTGAGCATAAACTAAAAATCACACCCTCACTGAGATCCTTTTTTAAAGTGCAAAATCCCCAGCAAATACCAGGAAAAAGCCCCCCCGTCTTGTCATCCCAAACCGAAGAAACCCCTGAAAGTTTGACCGGTAAAATCTCAAAAATGAGTACAGAAACAGCTAGCAACATAAATCTACAAAGTGAAAATGCAGAGACTCTTGAGAATTTACCTAAGCTTTCCGCAATTGAATCAGGCACGAGTGCATCCAATTGTGCCTCTGACTGTACCCCTCCGCAAACCTTCCTTGAGCAAACCGGAAAACTCATGGAAAGCCTCATGGAGAAGGTCCTGGGAGAGATGAGAGAGAGGTTCTTTGTTTCTGAGTCCAACCAGGCTAAGATCCAGGAAGTCTGCGAGACATTAGAACAGAAGCTGAATGCTCTGGGTGATAGAGTATCTGCAGTGGAGTCAGAGATGGTGTCCCTCAACAAAAGAGTGGACTCTAACCAGTCTGAGATAAGGAAATTAAGAGACTCGGATAAAGCCACCAAGGAAAAACTAGAATCTCTCGAAAACCAAGCAAGAAAAAATAATCTTAGGATTCTAAATGTACCAGAAAATCTGGAAGGGCAAGACATAAAGAACTTTTCTATCTCCCTGCTCGAAGAATTCTTTCCATGGACAAAGGACATAAACCTGAGTGACGATATTCAAAGGGTGCACCGAGATCCTTTCAGAAAGAGTAGAGACAGGAAAACGCCTAGAAAGATTTTAATAAACTTTAAAACGTACACCCTAAAAGAGAGAATCCTAGTGAAGGACTAAAATGCAGTTCTCTAAAGAAAGACAATTGGACTTTCAGGATACGTTCGGATATGTCAAAAGCCACTCAAGATAGGCAGTGGGAATTAGGTCAATTCATGACCGAATTGAAATCCTTAGGGGCTACGGTCCAAATGAGATTCCCCGCCGCATTGAGAATCATGTGGCAGAACAAAATGTACAATATTAGAGAACCAAGTGAAGCGGAAGATCTCATTCAACAGATTAAGACTCAGCTACGTACTACAACATAAATTTAAGGATAGGTAACGTAACAAAAAGACAACTGTGGAGCTCAAAAGAAAGAAGGGAGGCTTCCTCGGGGTGGGCGAAGACAAACACAGAAAAAATATAAAGCCAAATAAAAAAGACACTATGGGTGGGGAGCAAACTAGGGAAAACACTGAAAAAAATATCCTCAAGAGCAAAGTAACAGAGAGTGCAAGAGAACGACAAATAAAAATGAAATTGGAACTAAAAAACCTAACAAAAAGAAAATATCATGTCTAAAACAGCGAAAGATTTTAAAATACTATCATGGAACGTAAATGGGCTCAGAACATCGAGTAGACGGAGGAGAATCTTTGAATATTTAAAATTAGTGGATAGTGAAGTGATAATTCTCCAAGAGACTCATCTTCTAAACCAAGAATGGGAACAAATAATAAAATCGTTGAACTGGGTAGACTCTTACGTCTGTACTAACCAAAATTGCAATATAAAGGGAGTCGCAATACTCTTCAAAAAAACACTCAATGTGAAAATCATACATAAAACAGTAGACAACAAAGGTAGATGGGCCTTAGTAAGAGTGAAAATATATGATAACAACTTAACTATAGCGGGATATTACGGTCCAAATATTGATTATCCAAACCCCCTACAAAAATTGTATACAGAGCTTTTAACCACATCTGATCCAATACTGCTCGGGGGTGATTTTAACATTATGATAGACCCTAATTTAGATAGATCTCCTCCAGGAAGACAATCTAATCTACCAAAAATGAGAGAATGGCTCAGCATCTATAAAAAGGATTTAGAACTGATCGATATGTGGAGAGAGAAAGGGAACAAGGAGCACCCATTTACTTTACACAACAAAAAATTAGGCCACAAGTCTAGAATTGACTATTTTTTGATTAGTAAAAACCTTCATAGAAGCATCAAAGCCCTGGACCATTTGCCTGAACACCTGTCCGACCACTCGGCGGTTCAACTAACCGTACACTTTGAAATAAATAAATCTCAATCTAGATGGACAGTAGATCGTACTCTATTTTTGGACCCAAAAATCAGGGAAGATCTGAGCATAACATCAGCAAATTTCTTTGAGGATAACAGAGTAGGCACCTCAGATCAAATAACCTGGGACGCCTATAAAGCAGTCATCAGAGGTAAACTCATGAGCCTGGGGGCTTACAGAGCAAAACTCACCAAACAAGAGATTAAAGAAAAGGAAGAAAATATAAATCAACTAGATGTACGGATTAACACAGAACCAGACTTGGAAATAAGAAATACACTGGAAATGGAGAGAAAAGATCTAAAAGGAATGCTGGCAGACTATCTTGAAGACAGAGTGAAAACTAAGTGGGAGGCTAGTAAATTAGCTATTCATGAGTATGGAGAGGGATGCGGAAAGTTACTGGCCTGGAAAACTAAAACGGATCAAACCAGAAATAAAATAGACAAAATACAACTAAGCAGTCAATCTGGTACAACTTCTGATGAGTCTAAAATCAAGCAGGAATTTGAAAATTTCTTCTCCGATTTTATGTAGAAGACTCCTCCTCCTCTTCAGAGCAACTAGGAGAATATCTGGACTCTCTAAATCTGCTGAGGCTATCAGAACTGGAAAACGAAGAGCTAAACGCAGAAATAACAACGGAAGAAGTAAAAACAGCCTTGAAATCCTTGAAAAAAGAGAAAGCCGCCGGGCCTGACGCTTTACCAAACGAACTATACTCAGCGTTAAGGGAAGTTATAGCCCCCCCCCTAACGAGATTACTAAACAAAATATACAGGGAAAAAGATAAAACTCCTGACACGACGCTATTATTAGTCTTATTTTAAAACCAGGAAAGAACCCCACAGTCTGTGAGTCATATAGACCCATATCCCTGCTAAACTGCGATTATAAAATCTTCACAAAAATAATAGCAGGTAGATTAGCTCTGGTAATGCCAAAACTGATACACTCAGACCAAAAGGGTTTAATAAAAGAGAGGCAAATATCTGATCTTACTCACGAACTTTTTGCAGCAGTTGACATAGCTAATAGTGAAAAAATCCCCCTTACAATAATAACTTTTGACGCTGCCAAAGCATTCGATCGAGTCAACTGGTCCTTTCTAAACAGAGTTGTCGACAAATTTAACCTTGGTCAAAATTTTAGTCACCTAATAACTGAGACTTACAGAAACCCAAGAGCAAAAATCTTAGTTAATGGGGGGTCTAACCAATAACTTCGCAATACAAAGAGGAACAAGACAAGGGTGCCCGCTGTCTCCCTTGCTTTTTAACCTATACATTGAACCTCTGGCAGCCACAATTAGAAACAATGAATCAATAACCCCTTTTAAATATCAGGACTGGGTCAAAAAGGTGGCACTTTATGCAGACGATTTAATGATTTTTACAGGAAACTATCAAAACTCCTCCCCAGCAATAAATAAGGCAATCACAGAGTTCGGGAAGGTATCCGGATACTTAACAAATGAAGCAAAAACTGAATCAATGAGCTGGAACACACAACAGAATAATCCATACACAAAGGATAAAATAAAATACTTGGGTATAACCTTAGTAAAAGATTTTGAAAAAATCCCCCAAATAAATCTGAATAGGATTTCATTAGAAACGAAAAAGCTCTTGAAGGTATGGGACAAGCTACCTCTAAACATGATAGGAAGATCTAATCTGGTAAAAATGTCGATCCTTCCCAAATTTACCTACCTTTTTAACATCATACCATTGGAGTTTAAGAAAGAACATCTGAAAAAAATTCAAGGATATATAACGACCTTCATAGGGGCCTCAAAAGGTTCAAGGATTGCCTGGAACAAAATAAGAAGAAGAAAACAACAAGGAGGAATAGCTAGCCCAGATATTATGGAATACTGTAGAGCTTTCCAATTCAAGAATGCAAGATCTCTGGTGAACAGCTACGTTTTTTATCCCCAATACCTCCAAATATTAACAAACAAAACTGACTACTTCCTGTTTAAATTCGGACATCCCAAATTCTTTAAAAAGATAAAACTAAAGGTACTAAAAAATCTGGCAAAACTCTGGTATCAAGTAAGAAGCGCATTAAATATCCCTTACTACAGCTACGCAGCCCCTATATGGAACTCACCAGGCACCCCTGAGTGTTTAAAAGATGCCCTAGCAACCCCTTTAAGAACGGCAGGAATTAACAAATGGGGACAATTGATGACAGAGAACTCATTAGTGCCCTGGGAACACCATACAGAAATCACTAACTGGACTCTTTCAAAATTTAAATATTATCAACTTACAAGCTGGGCTAGCTCCTTGTCGGAGAAAAAGACTGGAAACATAGAAATAGAGAAAGAGATCATTAAAATCTACCCAATAAAAAAGGAAATTTCAATATGGTACTGGGCCATAATCACCTCAGGAGATGATAACGCCTCAATATCGGAATCAATCTGGAGTAAAACATCATAGACTCGGAACTTGATAACTTATGGCAGAAATCATGTGAAAAATGTTGGACTATTATTAAACCAGCGCGTCTAAAGAGAAACCACCTGTTCACACTGCATAGGGCATACTGGACACCAAAAAAACTGTCAAAATTTAAAGGAGCAAGCATAAAATCCTGCCCCAAGTGTGGATTAGAAAAAGCAGATGATATACATATGTTCCATGGATGCCCACAACTGGAACCCTTCTGGCAGGAAGTAGGTAACACGCTATGTCGGATATTGGGAACAAACCTAAAAGTAAGTACAACATTAATTATTTTTGGGATATGCACCGAGTTAAATGTAAGCAACGAGAGGTTAACCAGAAAACAAGAAAATGTATTATTTGTCTTGATACTCCTTGCTAGAAGAGAGATCTGTCTGAATTGGGTTAATCCAACACCTCCGTTGCATGAAGATTGGCTTAATTCCATAATAACTACTCATAAATTAGATAGGAAGGGAAAACTCACCAAAAAGTTTAATTTCTGGGAAATTTGGGAAAATCATTACACTAATTGACATATAAGGGAAACTTGAAAAGAAAAAAAAACAATATGTCCGATGATTAAAGCGGTGACAATAATTCAGACGGGAATAATTTCCCGCCGAGTAGCCCAAAAGGCTAGCTCTCTTTTCCTCTCCGCCATGAATTATTGAATATGGTAAAGGATATAGGAGGACTAAAACACGACAGTTCCACCAAAGGGGTACTCTATGTGGCCGGCAAAGTATAGGAAAAGAGTGAAGGAATAAAAGTGGAAGACCTAAAGTTCCCTGTTGCACTCCTTATACATTCATACGCAAAATGAGGACAAAAAAACAACAAAAAAAAACGATTACTAGAGGCTTACTGGGATCACGTGCACGGGGTTAGGGAGGGATAAGGGGTGGGTAGGTGGGTCACTGGGTGGTCGTGGGAGGAGGGGGGGGGACGGGTGGGGTTGTTTTTGATTGGGTTTGTGAGATGCCCATACAAGCTTTGACGTTTGGCAGGATTCTCCTGACTGTGGAGAACTGCACATATGCCTTACCTGATCAATAAAATAAAAATGTTGTTGTGAAAAAAAGAACATGGAGCATCTGAACAAGAAGTGCAAGTTTTGCATTTTGCTGAATTTTTCCATAATTTCTCCAAATTGTGATTTTTGCACAGCCCTGGTGGTACACTGATGGCAGTTCTTTGGCGCCAAACTTTTGAGCTTTCCTCAGACTTGCCAGTTCTTTCACTATAATGAGTAAATGTTTTGATCCATATATTCCGATTCAATTCACAATATGCTAACAGTCAGCAGTTTCTACACAATTTTTCCTCAGCCTTTCACACATTTTTGCAATCAATGTGCCAGCTCTAACTCAAGTAATTTCACTTCCTTTGTGTTGCTAAATCCATGCAACTTAAAACAGAGGAACAAACCCCAGCTAAAATATTGCTGCTGCATTTTTGTGCTACCATGTCATGAATTAATCTCTGTGCTATGTTAATGCACAGGCACGCATGAAACCATCTTTCAATACCTAGTCTGTGGAGTGCTTGTGTTGTTGAAGGCAACAGGAGGTACAATTGAGTGTGTGCTTAAACTACTGCAGCCTGATGACACCAGTACTTAACGTAGTACATTACTTATCAACAAGTAAATCAGTAAATCACCGAGGACTGTTTTCAGAAGTATTTGTAGGCTCATGAGTCACACCTTTATAAGTCTGCTGTTCGGATCAGTACTTACACCTGCCCTCTGCACAAGCTAACTCATTAACATATGTAATCTCTTCTCCATCTTAAAACAGAAAGCAATAGGAATGCAGATGTTGTCCAACTGAGTTCATTAGTAAAGTGCCATCAACCGAGGCCCAGACAGTTGGTCCCTATCTTACTTAGCAACAAACGCCTGCACACTTTATCCCTTCCACCTCCACATTTCAGGTGAAACAAAGATACCAATGCCACACCCTCCTGCACAAGCAATAAACCACAACACCATGTATGCACACTATGATTTTCCCTCATTTCGCCAGTAACTGTTTTTCCAAATTGCACTGCCCACCCAATGCATCATCCAGACCAAACATCTTAGAGCATCCACTTCTTCCTTACTTGACTTTGAATAGTGGCCATTATATTATAAAACACAACTTTGTCCAGCACTATGCTATCTTTTGCAAATCCTTTGAATTTAAACTTGAACTTCAATGCACTCCTACCTTCTTCTACATATAATTCTCCACCTCAGTGTTCACCTTGTCACACTTTACTGCATGACTGAGCAACCCCATGGGCAACCACTATCAAAGGTGGAAGTGCTGGCACTCCCCAATAACTAGTACTCTGCAGGTGGCATTAATGGAACGTTGGGATATTACGCCTCCTTAACTCTCTGAGAAGGTGTAGACTTGCAGTCAAGACCTAGCTTAAATGAGGTGGTGTGCTGTGAGTTTTGCAATAGTGCAAAACAATTATCAAAGTTGCTATACACATGTGGATGTCCCACCAGAGTTCGAATTACACAACACATGTCTAGCCCTTCAAAGTATTAATATATTTACAGTAGGTAGTGGCATCAAATATACAAAACACAATGAAAATGGTAATGCTGCACAATGCAAAACTCACCACAGCTATGCGCATTCTACGGTTTCGATCCCTGAATGATCACGACCACTTGCACAATATTGAGAGCAAAAACACACTCCAATAATGGAATTATGAGAATGTTGGAAAGGTTAAATAATGTTCTAAAATACATATTGACAGTGATTGTATAAAAAAAGGTGGAGTATCACACGTTCATATCAATTGTTGAACTTTCAAAATGAATGTTTAAAGAAGTGGATGAAACAATAAGTTTTAACTTGTTTATATGTCCGTGTGCTTTTAACGAAACAATGTATATGGTATTTTGGAATATTGTTTTGGTTTTAATTAACTAAACAAAAAAACATTTTTCAGTTACTGACAGGGAATGATAAATTAACGTTATGACAAGACTACCAAGTGGAATATCATGTACCCTCTGTCAATACTTAGATGATTCATTATGAAATGATTAAAATTTACTGTTTACCTCCTATACAGAAACAAAGCAAGCAAATCATTAAAAATGAGCTGCTAGCAAAGCACTTTCTAAACAAATAGGAGCATCTGGGACTGGAGATCAAAAACTGAAAGGGGAGACTTGTCTCAAGACACCCCAGGGTATACGTGCGCTTTAAAAGTTTCATTAACATTAACAAGATCAGAGGGTCCTATGCCTTGCATCTGGGGATTACACATTTTTCATACACTTCCTGATGTTTTCTTGCCTTCCTGATTTACAAAAAACACTGACTCTTAGCACTGATAAACGCAGCAATATCGATTTGCACTGACAGAGTCAGAGGGGAGCATCTGGGACTGGAGAGCAGCAACTCAAAAAAGATCGACCTTGTTACCACAGGTCCTTGTACCTTGAATCTGGAAACCTCACCACCTTATGGCCTTACGCCTTTGATCCAGAGATCGCAACTTGTATGTATTGTATTGTAGCAGAAGTTACTTACCTTCGGTAATGAATATGCTACTTACCAGTATGCATCTGTTCTTGGCATGTAGGGCTGCTAACATTCATATCTTAGCATTAGATCGCCGCCTAGTGTTGGGCTCGGATGATTGCACATTGTTGTCCTGGAAGAGTCTTCGAAGTATCCTGAGATAGGTGGCTCCTCCCCTGGACTACAGTGCGCATGGGCATCGGCTCCATCCCCAGATTGTTTTTCGCCATTGTGGCAGAAGATGGAGTGAAAAGTGTAAAGGATGTCCATGCTAATGAATAAATACAATAGTATATCTGCAGCTGCGACAGGCACCGGGGAGGAGGGCGGGCGATATGAATGTTAGCAGCCCTACATGCCAAGAACAGATGCATACTGGTAAGTAGCATATTCAGTTCGAGGCATGTGGGCTGCTAAATTCATATCTTAGCATAGAATACATAGCAGTCCCTCCATCAGCGGCGGTTGCCCGTGCCAGCTGCAGAAACCTGAAAAAGTGTCTTCAGAACAGCCTGTCCTACAGCAGCTTGCTGCTTGGAATGCACATCAACACAGTAGTGTTTAGTAAAGGTGTGTGGTGTAACCCACGTGGCTGCTCTGCAAATATCCTCTAAAGGAATGTTCCCTAGGAAAGCCATGGATGCCCCCAGTTTGCGTGTGGAGTGCGCTCTGGGGGGTATTGTTAAAGTGCGCTTGGCTTTTTGATAACATATCTGGATGCATTTAACAATCCATCTGGCTATCCCTGCTTTGGAAATCGGGTTGCCTTTGTGTTGTGGTGCGAAGGCAACAAAGAGTTGTTTTGTTTTTCTAAAGGGTTGTGTTCTGTCTATGTAGTACATCAACGCCCTCCGTACATCTAAGGTATGGAGCATTCTTTCCGCCACCGTTTGCGGGTTTTGAAAGAATGCTGGTAAGTCAATAGTTTGGTTTAGATGAAACTGTGACACCACCTTCGGAAGGAATTTGGGGTTAGTGCGTAGCACTACCCTATTTGGATGGATTTGAATGAATGGCTCTTGGATTGTGAGCGCCTGCAGCTCACTGACACGCCTCAGAGACGTAATAGCTACAAGGAAAGCTACTTTCCACGTAAGGAACTGGAGTTCACACGAGTGCAGTGGCTCAAATGGCGGTCCCATCAGTCTGGTGAGAACGACATTGAGGTTCCACACCGGAGCTGGCGGTGTTCTTGGGGGAATGACTCGTTTCAGACCTTCAAGGAAGGCTTTAATGGCAGGCACCCTGAAGACAGAGAGGTGCTGCCTGTTCTGGAGATAAGCCGCTATGGCGGATAGATGTATCCGAATGGAAGTGTACGCTAGATTGCACTTGTAAAGATGCAACAGATAGCAGATGATGTTGGGGATAGATGCATCTAGCGGGGTGATGTCATTGGCTGTACAGTAAATGACAAAACGCTTCCACTTTGCAGCATAGCATGCTCTAGTAGTTGGTTTCCTCGCCTCCTTGATGATGTGCATGCACTCCGGAGGTAGGTTAAGGTATCCAAACTCTAGGACTTCAGGAGCCAGATCGCCAGGTTGAGCTGTTGTGGATCTGGATGCTGAATGTCTCCATGGTTCTGCGTCAAAAGACTGGGCGTGAGGCGCAGTCTTTGATGCGGCACCACTGAGAGTTCGAGGAACGTGGTGTACCAAGCCTGGCGCGCCCACGTTGGAGCAACCAGGATGAGAGTCATCTCGTGCTGCCTTAGCTTTCTTGCGACCAGCGGTATTAGAGGGGCTGGCGGAAAAGCGTACGCAAATTTGCCTGACCAGTTCATCCATATCGCATTCCCCTGCGACTGTGGGTGAGGGAACCTGGCGGCAAAGAGTTGGCATTTTGCGTTCTCTGCTGTGGCAAACAGGTCTATCTCCGGATGACCCCACTGCTGGAAGTACGGGTGGAGAACAGATGGGTGTATCTCCCACTCGTGCATTTGATGGCTGTATCTGCTGAGCAGATCCGCCATCTGATTGTCCTTTCCTGGGAGGTGTTCTGCCATGAGGAAAATGTTCCTCTGAATGGCCCACTTCCACATGCTCTGAGCCAGATGAGACAGCTGTGGCGAGTGGGTGCCTCCCTGCTTTTGAATGTAGTACATCGCGGTCATGTTGTCCGTCCGGACTAGCACGACTTTGTTGCACAGATGTACAATGAAGGACTTGAGCGCCATGAAGATTGCCATCAGTTCCAGATAGTTGATGTGCATCTTTTGTTGCTGCGTCGTCCATAGTCCCTGCACTGTGTAAGTGAGCACATGAGCTCCCCATCCCTGGAGAGATGCGTACGTTGTCAGGACAATCTGCGGCACGGGCTCTTGGAACAGTCGGCCCTTGCAAAGGTTGTGTGGAGTCCACCAATGCAGAGAGTCGTATGCCCGACTGGTAACCAACACTAGGTCTGTCAATTGCCCACGAGCCTGTGTCCACTGATTCGCTAAGCACTCCTGGAGCGGGCGCATATGTAGCCGTGCGTGAGGGACTATGAAGATGCAGGAGGCCATCATGCCTATCAATTGCATGAACACTCTCGCTGGAAGCGAGTGTTGTGGCCTGAACTTTTGGATCAGAGCCTGCATGCTGTCTATCCTGACTTGGTTTGGCTGAGCCATGGCCGTCAGGGTGTTGATCGTTGCACCTAGGAACTGCCGGACATGCGCCGGCTGAAGATGCGATTTTGGGTAGTTCAGGGAGAAACCCAGATCGTGAAGAAGGTGAATTGTAGTCGACATGTCTGCGGCGCACTGTTGCTCTGACTTGGCTTGCACGAGCCAGTCGTCTAGGTAGGGGTAGACATGGATGTTCTGCCTCCTGAGGTGCGCCGCTACTGTCGCCAGACACTTGGTGAACACCCTCGGGGCTGTTGTGACTCCGAAGGGTAGGACTTTGAACTGGTAGTGCCTGCCTTGAATAGTGAACCTGAGGTATTTCCTGTGTGACGGGTGTAGTGGAATGTGGAAATAAGCATCCTTGAGATCTAAGGTTGCTAAGAAGTCTCCCTGGTTTAGCAAGGGAAGAATCTGTTGCAGTGTAAGCATGTGGAAATGTTCTGATAGTATGTACAGGTTGAGGGGACGTAGATCTAGAATGGGCCTGAGAGATCCGTCCTTCTTTGGAATAAGGAAGTACAGGGAATATACCCCCGTGCCTTCCTCCCCCACCGGCACGAGCTCGATTGCTCCCTTTTGCAGCATCACCACTACTTCCTGCTGCAATAAGAGCAAGTGCTCTGCGGACATAGGCCGTTGCCTTGGCGGGATGTTGGGTGGAGTGGACTTCAACTCTAGGCAATAACCATACTGGACTAGTTGTCGCACCCACCTGTCTGTGGTGATGTTTCTCCAGACGGGCAGGAACTGCTGCAGTCTCCCCCCGACAGGTGTTAGGTGGTCGGGGGGCAGTGACAGAGAGTCACTGTTTGCTGGGAGTAGAGGTGCGGGAGCTGTTGTTTCCTCTGCCGCGACCTCTGTTGCTGTTATTCCTGTAACCTCCCTTGTTCTGTTTAGTGAACGAGGATTGTGCCCCACCTTTTGCGAACTGGGATTGTTGACCCATTTGTCCTCTGGTGACTCCACGTGCACCTGAGCGACGAAAATTGCTGCCACGAAACTGTTGTGACTGTAGGGCCCCCATAGACTTAGCAGTTTCTGTGTCTTTCTTTATTTTCTCTAGGGTGGTGTCAACATCCGGACCAAACAGACTATCAGGATTGACTGGCTGATTAAGAATTGTTGTCTGAATATCCGGTTTAAACCCTGAGATGCGGAGCCACGCTTGTCGTCTCAGCATAACGCTAGTGTTGATAGCTCTAGCAGCTGTGTCCGCAGCGTCAAGTGCACACTTGATGGCTGCGTTTGAGATTAGCTTCCCTTCCTCAATAAGCAGTTTGGTGCCCTCTTGGAACTGTGGAGGCAGGTGTTGTACAATCTGTTCTAGGGTGTCGTAGTGCGCCCTATCATAACGCGCCAAGAGCGCCTGTGTATTGGCGATGCGCCAAAAGTTTGATGCCTGTGCAGCTACTCTTTTGCCCCCTGCCTCTAGCACTTTGGATTCCTTATCCGGGGGAGGAGCTTCACCCGTAGTCTGGGAGTTGGCACGTTTCCTGGCATTGGCGACCACAAGAGAGTCCAGTGGCAATTGTCCCCGAATGTATGCGGGGTCTGCAGGTGCAGGTCTGTACTTTTTTTCAATGCGAGGGTTGACCACTCTCGCTCTCGTAGGCTCCTTAAATATGTCCCCAGCATGCTTGAGGACTCCTTTAAGCATAGGCAGTGTCTTTACTGTCCTTTCAGAGACTGAAAAAGTGTCGAAAAGGAAGTCTTCCTCAACAGGGTCGGCATGCATGTCCACATCGTGATTGGCTGCCGCCCTTTCGAGTAGGGCATGAAAACCTGCTGAATCCTCAGTCGGGGATGCCCGTGCATTAAAAGGCTGCGGGTCCTGCCCCGCACCTTGGGTGTTCTGGTCACCAGTGTCATCATATGAATCCGGTTGCACATCAGGTTCATTGATTGGGAAATTGTACTGCTCGTCCTCATCATACCCCTCACCCGCAGAGTGTTCTGGGGAGGGAGTAGGGCTCCGTCTCGGAGGAGGCTGGATTGGTTCCGTGAGGCCTGAGGCGTCAAGGGGCACCCTCTTCTTCTTTAGTGGGATGACATAGGGGTCCACTGGCTCCGAAGTGATTTTCCTCTTATAGAGGGTCAGTTTGCCTGTGTCAGCGTCGATGAAATGCTCCGAATCGTCCTCGGATTCGAGTACCTGACGTGGAAGTGGGCCAGTCGGTGAAGAAATCACCTGTTTCGGTGCCGATTTGGTTGAAAATGCTTTTGGCGCCTCCTTCGGCGGCAAAATAAAGAGAAGTTTCCCAGACGGCTTCTCTGGAGTGTCTTTTCGCGGCTGCGTTGATGGTATCGGAGCCGACGGGGCAAAGGCCTTTTCCCTGATTCTTTTCAGTGATTCGGCTATGGGGGACGGCACACTCACAGTTTGTGTCGGCGCTGACGAGGATGGTCTGATTTTCCCCTCGGATCCGACGTCCTTGTGGGCCTTGTGCGTTTTGGGCGCGGATCCTGTCTTTACCGCCTCCGATTCCTGCGTTCGGGGCACAGACTTCTTTCCGTGTGCCTGCGTAGCCTCCTTGGAGCCGACTTTGGCGGGTTTTGACGGCGTCGTAGCCGCTGTCCCGTGCCGACCATCTTTCTTGGAGGACCCCTCCTCTGGCGTCGGTTTCGATTTCGCAGCATCGGAATCGACGGACTTCTTCGACTTCT
Organism: Lissotriton helveticus; assembly: GCF_964261635.1. NCBI lineage: Eukaryota > Metazoa > Chordata > Amphibia > Caudata > Salamandridae > Lissotriton > Lissotriton helveticus. The sequence goes on from NC_136061.1 coordinate 1,427,844,280, forward strand.
GCGGACCGGAGGTCGACGGAGTCGATGGGGTAGCGGGCACCGTCGGTTTCACCGGCACGGCAGCCATCTTAGGGACACTCGAGTCCTTAACTTTCGGTTTCGTTTTCGGGTCGGCCATTTTAGGTGTTGTCGATCCCGATGGTTTCGGTTTCGGTTTCGAAACAGTCTGCCCAGCAAGTAAGTCCGTGGCCGGGCCCGAAGGCGGGGCTGTGGCTTGCGGCAACGGGTCTTGGGTAAGGCCGACAGGCGATCCCGTGTCCCGGTCGGTATCCTCGTAACCTTCGGGGCAGAGCTCGTCCGCTGAGCTATCCGCCGCGGCCCCATAAATCTCATCGTCGTCTCCTACCTCGTCGACGTATTCAAGGCCTTGACCCGCGACTCCGTCGTCGTCTCCCGGATCCGCCTCGACCTCCGTCTCGGGTGGGGAGATTTGGAGATGATGACCCTGGTCCTCTTCGTCTTGGTCGCCGAAGATGTTCTCCGGATCCGGGGCCGCTTGTTTAGCTTCCATGCGCATCGCGCGCCGAAGCTTGAGAGTCTTCTTCGAGCGGAACTGTGCACACAACTTGCACTTGCCGTCGTCGTGGTCAGGCGAAAGGCATTTGTTACACACGGGGTGTAGATCGATGTGTGGGTACTTGGACCCACAGAGCGGGCAGTACTTAAACGGGCTCCGCTCCATGTCCGAAAAGGCTTGCAGTCGTGTCGCGATGAGAAGGCCTCAAAGTTCCGAGAGCGAAGAAAACTCCGCTTATTCCGGCTCCAAGAGACGGAAGACTCGAGACCGTGCGCAGACAATACCGACGCAAGAAAATCGAGGCCTTTTTGGCCACTAAAAGTTAGTTTTTCTTGGTTCCGACAGTAAGACGTCGAGACCACATCCGAACCCAATGGCGGAAAAAAACAATCTGGGGATGGAGCCGATGCCCATGCGCACTGTAGTCCAGGGGAGGAGCCACCTATCTCAGGATACTTCGAAGACTCTTCCAGGACAACAATGTGCAATCATCCGAGCCCAACACTAGGCGGCGATCTAATGCTAAGATATGAATTTAGCAGCCCACATGCCTCGAACCTATATATCTGTAAGAAATGAATATGCTACTTACCAGTATGCATCTGTTCTTGGCATGTAGGGCTGCTGACATTCATATCTATAGCATAGATCGCCGCCTAGTGTTGGGTCCGGATGATTGCACATTGTTGTCCTGGACGAGTCTTCGAAGTATCACGAGATAGGTGGCTCCTCCCCTGGACTACAGTGCGCATGGGCATCAACTCCATCCCCAGATTGTTTTTAGCCATTGTGGCGAAGATGGAGTGTAACAGTGTGAGCGATGACCATGCTAAGAGTAAGTGTAAATTCTGCAGCCGCTACAGGCGCCGGGGAGGAGGGCGGGCAATATGAATGTCAGCAGCCCTACATGCCAAGAACAGATGCATACTGGTAAGTAGCATATTCAGGTTTCAAGTCTTTATTTCGATTTTTATCAAATCATAAAAGACACATTATAAAATCAATAATTATCTATCAAACAAGATTTTAAGCAAAAAAAAGACTGTTTAAAAATGAATAAAACAAACATCACTAATCAGAAACTAAGCGCATTTAGAACCAACTAATAAAAACAAAATAAGATAAGTATGACAAGCATTAAATATCAATTAAAAAGAAACCCGTATTAAAAGAAAACACAAGTTATTTTTAGAAATTCATAACAGTTCAAATGGATTAACAGTGAACCAATATTTGCTTAGTGTTCAGAGTACACGAATTGGATGGGACTGATAACCAATGATTAAAACGGGTGCATATTCAATAAATTAACAGAACAATGGAAGTAGATCGCAGGGGCTATGACATATGTTTTAGCCTTAGAAGCCAGGCCCAGCCCAGATATTTTGCCAAACATACAACAAAGAGTTCGGAGGTGTTGGTCTTTAGCACCCAAATTGCATCTGCAGATGTTTTAAATGGCAAGCTTTGGAACAGTGGTTTTAACCATTTCTTGCGGGGTGCAGCATATCTAGGACAGGCAAAAAGAAAATGTCCTTCTGATTCATTATGACCTGGACAACATTTACAGTCGGATGAAGACCCAGTAGACCATTTGTATGAAAAGGAGTTTAGAGGCTGAGACCCCACTCTAAATTGATGAAACAGTTTTTTGTCTAACGGTCTAGTTATTACATCCCAATAGGACTCTCGCAATAGGTCAAGTTTGAATCTTAAAAACCTGCCTGTAAGACTGTTATTGCTAGAGAATACAGCTCTTTTTAGACGAATCGAGGCCCAGTACAGGGATTTAAACTCGTGTTTAGACGGAAAAACATTGGATTGAGGGGATAACCAAAGATCTTCTAAGCCCATATCAATGAGGATAGTTTTTACAGCAGAGAACCAGGGAATTTTCCCGGATCCGGAAATGGACCTGACTTCTGTCAATTCTCGTGCAAAAAGAGACAGGTCTGGGGACGTCCATATACGTCTCCACAAAGCCACCAACCTGAATCTAGCCATCTCGTTGATCGGGGGGCACCCTAGGTCCAGACAGAGGGGGATGGAGGGGGTCGACTGAGGAAGACCAACTAGATTACGAAGGAACTTACATTGGGTTTTGAATAAGTTGCGCAGGTCCATATAGCCCCAAAGATCGGCGCCATAAAGAATGGCGGTGGAGATTTTAGCATCATAGATCCTGAGGGCAGGGAGGACCCGTTTAGTGGTCGATTCTCTTTGCTCTTTTATAAGGCAGCCAGTCAACCTTGCAAATTTGAGATGTTGGATGTTGATATGGTCTTTCCATCTCAAACGGCTGTCGAGGGTAACCCCCAAGTAGGTCATGGAATCTACTTGCTCCAGGTTTACACCGTTCAGCCTCACAGAACTGCGAACTGGGTGGTTTTTTGTGAAGACCATAAACTTCGTTTTCCCCACGTTTACCGCCAAATTGTTAATGATACAATACTTCTCAAAGCGGTCCAGAGCCCGCTGGAGACCGCTACGTGTTCTTGAGAGAAGTAAGGTGTCGTCAGCGAAGATGAGAAGGGGGAATCTCATCCCAGCCAACATCGGTGCGTCAGTGGGGGAATCCATGAAGAATTTGACAACTTGGTCAATAAAGAGAAGGAAAAGAGTTGGGGCCAGGACACACCCCTGACGGACACCTCGAGTTACGGGAAATGCTTCCGTCACCTGTCCCTGACTGCCCCACCTTACTCTAGCGTAATTGTCCTCATGGAGTCTAATAATGAGGTCTAGTAATTCCGGAGGACATCCTAACTTGGCCAACACACCCCACAGTTTGTCCCTTGGTACCAGATCGAAGGCGGACTTCAGATCGATGAATGCAGCAAAGATGGTACCGCCGCCGAGCCAGACCACCTTCCAATAGATCAGGCAGAGTCTAAACACCTGATCTATGGTGCTTATTCCCGATCTGAAGCCCGCCTGCATGGGGGATAGAATGCTCTCTAATTCGATCCAGCCCTGGACCCGCCCCAAAACCATACGAGCTATGATTTTCTGTATAGAATCAATCAAACTGATGGGGCGGTAATTCCCTGGTATGGACTTGTCGCCCTTTTTGTGAATCGGGATTATCTCGGCTCCCTTCCAAGATTTTGGGACTGTGGCTCCGTGAGCTAGGGAGTTAGCTATCATGGTAATATACGGGAGCCACAAGCCGGGATTGGATTTAAATAGATCCGCCGGTATCAAATCCATACCAGGAGCTTTCCCTCGAGAGGTCAGTGCCAGGGCCAGCTCGGCCTCAGCCACTGTGAAGATTAATTTTTCCCCGTGAGAACTCGACGGGGATGTCCTGCCCGAGGGGTTTATAACTTTAGGGTCATCTGCTCTGAGGGTAGAATGAAACCCATTCATCAAGGGGCACATTATTGGCCGGGGTGGAGGAGTCCGGGTTATTCCCCCATTTGACTATGTCCCAGAACTTTTTTTGATTATTTGAGATGGACGCTTCTAAAAGATCAGACCAAAACCTATCTTCCCACTCCCGTTTAGATTCTCGGAGGGTTTTCCTATAATGGAGCCTGGCCGCCTGGATTGCGACCATGTCCCGTGATTTAATGGATGTAATGAGAGCCGAATGTGCCTCCCTGCATTTTTTATTATACCATTTCTGTGGCAAGGGATTAGATTTAATGGAAGCACTTCGGCACGGGCGGGAAAGTAGAGATTTTAACTGATTGAAGCATCTAGTGTGAAGAATCATAATGTTATTACCCAGTCCCGAATTAGACCCCATCAAATCAATTTTCAACATCTCATTAAAGGCATTATTGGCCACTGAATTAACACTGTCCCATAAAGCTTTATCCACCATGACCCGTGGCCATTTCAGTCTCCTCCTGTCGTTGGTTAGAATAACATCCCCTGTTTGGGTAGTAGTAGGCTCCTCTTGTCTCTTTAGGCCTGGCAGAATCAGAGATAATGACAGCGGGTTGTGGTCGCTTTCCGGGCGCTCTAGTACTGCCATGTCAATTAATAAAGGCCAATGTTCTATATTTAACAGGATATAGTCGATACGGCTTTGTCTCTGCCCACTGTCAAAGGTACAATTGGCCTCTTTGTCCGAGTTTGTGCGACCATTACATGCACGAAACCCCCTATTGAGGCAAAATGCCATCCAGGACACTGCCGCCTCTGTGACTTTTACCCTCTTGACCGCTTTTAGATCGGGAATGTCCCAAGCAGCATCCTCAGCCATGCTCCAACTGTCCCCCATGTCGAACAAAGGCTCTATGGTGCAGTTTAGATCTCCTGCTAGGATGGTAACATTCCCACTGCCTATTTCAGAGATTCTATAGTCAATGATGCTCAACAATGGCGGGCTTCGACCACCGGGCAGACCTCTGGCATAAATGTTAAAGATGTACACATCTCGTTGATTGGCTTTACTTAGTTTAATTTGGATGAGATCCAGGTGCTGGGCATAGAGCTCAGTTGGATGGAACCCCAGTGACTGTTTCACCCAAATCAACAGGCCACCTGAAGCACGCCCTTTGCCCCCTTTGATTGCAGGTTTGAAGAAGTTAATGAAACCCAGCATGTGGACTGGCTCAGTTGCCCAGGTTTCTTGCAGCAGGATGATGTCGTAATTGTCCACAAAGTTCCTCCAATCAGTAGAGGGGAGACGAGACTTGATTCCTGCTATGTTCCAAGACAAGATTTTCAGGTTGCCATTCAATTTAGGAGATGGGGAAGTTTGCAAAGATAAAGGTGGTATGACTGCCTGTGAATATCCTCTATCATTATTAACCTCAATGAATTTAGCGTGGTCAACAGGGACTATAGGGTCATCATTAGTCAGGGACTCTTGAGTATCTCTATCGGGTGATAGATCAGCTGGTCTAAACTATGGGCCTTCACCCATAGCTGCTGGATTACTGGGCGATCTACTTGCCACGCTGTGCCCAATAAACTCATGGACTACTGCTTCGACGGGGGAAGACTCACTAAGAGGACCATGATGTCAATCGATGGCCTCGAGATCAGAAAGGGGGCCAAAGTGATTAAAAAGGAAAGGGCGCCGGCAGTCAAGAGGGGTTAAAGCCACGGTGTGTCTGTTGGCTGGAACCTGTCGAAATAAGGGGTAGCGTTGGGGTTGTGGGGGCATTTGCCTGAGTGGATAGAAATAAGAAAGGGCTAAAGTTTGTACATCCCCCTGCCTTGCAAACCTAGGTTCTCTTCTAATAGCATCTATCACCCATGCATCTTTAAACGAGATTAAAATGCAATCTCCCTCAAGGTCTTTAGTCCCATGACCCACCCAGTCCACTCTTCTTACGTATAGTATCTCCGTAGGAGAGGCAGGAGGTAGGGGGCGATTTTTATTTAGCCAAAAGATGACTTTATTACGAAGGTCCCCAAATGACTCCTTGCTACCTGGTTTTAACGGAGCTACACCTGTCAGAACTATAGTATGTTGGGCTGCTTCGGGTGGCATGTGGGCTGCTGAATTCATATCTATAGCATAGAATACATAGCAGTCCCTCCATTATTGGCGGCCACCCGTGCCGGCTGCAGATGTTTGAAAAAGTGTCTTAAGAACAGCCTGCCCTACAGCAAATGTGTGTGGGGTAGACCACGTGGCTGCTCTACAAATGTCTTCCAAAGGGATATTACCAAGGAAAGCCATGGAGGCCCCCAACTTGCGGGTGGAGTGGGCTCTGGGGGGGACCGTTAAAGTGCGCTTAGCCTTTTGATAACAAATCTGGATACACTTAACGATCCACCTGGCTATACCTGCTTTGGAAATGGGGTTGCCCTAGTGCTGGGCAGAAAAGGCAACAAAGAGTTGTGTTGTTTTCCTAAAATCTTTGGTCCTATCAATGTAGTACATCAAAGCTCGTTTGACGTCAAGAGTGTGGAGCATTCTTTCAGCCACAGTCTCTGGGTTTTGAAAGAACACAGGTAGTTCAATGGTCTGATTGACGTGGAACTGTGAAACTACTTTAGGAAGGAATTTAGGGTTAGTGCACAGCACCACCCTGTTTGAGTGAATCTGTATGAATGGCTCCTGTACAGTGAGCGCTTGGAGTTCACTTACACGTCGCAGCGACGTGATGGCTATTAGGAAAGCCACTTTCCATGTTAAGAACTGAACCTCGCAAGAATGCAGAGGCTCAAAAGGGGGGCCCATCAGCCTGGTGAGGACCACATTAAGGTTCCATACAGGAGCTGGTGGGGTCCTGGGAGGAATGACTCGTTTCAACCCTTCCAGAAAAGCCTTAACGGCAGGCACTCTGAAAACCGAGAGACGCTGCCTGTTTTGGAGATAAGCCGCTATGGCGGATAAGTGGATTCGAATGGAAGCATATGCTAGATTGCATTTGTAAAGATGTATCAAATAACAAATAATGTCGTGAGTAGATGCATCTAGCGGGTTGATGTTGGGTTCTGCACAGTAAATGACAAACCGCTTCCATTTTGCTGCATAGCAAGCTCTGGTGGTGGGCTTCCTTGCCTCCCGGATAATATCCATGCAGTCGCGAGGCAAGTTAAGGTAGCCAAATTCTAAGACTTCAGGAGCCAGATGACCAGGTTGAGCTGTTGCGGATCTGGATGCTGAATGTCGCCATGGCTCTGCGTCAAAAGCCTGGGTGTGAGGTGGAGCCTTTGATGCGGTACCACGGAGAGTTCTAGAAACGTGGTGTACCATGGTTGGCGTGCCCACGTTGGAGCAACCAGGATGAGTGTCATCGAGTGTTGCTTTAGCTTTCATGCCACCAGCGGTATGAGAGGTGCTGGGGAAAAAGCGTACGCAAATCTGCCTGACCAGTTCATCCATATCGCATTGCCCTGCGACTGTGGGTGCGGGAACCAGGCGGCAAAGCTTTGGCATTTTGCGTTTTCCCTTGTGGCGAACAGGTCTATCTCTGGATGACCCCACTGCTGGAAGTACGGGCGGAGTACTGATGGATGTATCTCCCACTTGTGCATTTGGTGGCTGTACCTGCTGAGCAGATCCGCCATCTGATTGTCCTTGCCCGGGAGGTGTTCCGCCATGAGGAAGATGTTCCTCTGAATGGCCCACTTCCACATGCTCTGAGCTAGATGAGACAACTGTGGAGAGTGTGTACCTCCCTGCTTTTGAATGTAGTACATGGCCGTCATGTTGTCCGTCCGGATCAACACGACCTTGTTGCACAGATGTATTTTGAATGCCTTTAGTGCCATGAAGATTACCATCAGTACCAGGTAGTTGATGTGCATCTTCTTTTGCTGCGTTGTCCATAGTCCCTGCACTGTGTAGTGGAGTACATGAGCTCCCCATCCCTGGAGAGATGCGTCCGTCGTCAGGATAATCTGTGGCACAGGCTCCTGGAACGGTCGGCCCTTGCAAAGGTTGTGTGGATTCCACCAATGCAGAGAGCTGTATGCCCGACCGGTCACCAACACTAGGTCGTTCAACTGCCCATGAGCCCGAGTCCACTGATGAGCCAAGCATTCTTGGAGCGGACGCATATGTAGCCTCGCATGCGGGACTATGAAGATGCAGGAGGCCATCATGCCTATCAACTGCATGAACACTCTCGCCGGAAGCGAGTGTTGCGGTCTGAACTTGTGGATCAGTGACTGAATGCTGTCGATCCTCACAGAAGTTGGCTGAGCTGTGGCTGCCAGAGTATTTATCGTCACACCCAAATACTGCCGCACATGGGCTGGCTGAAGGTGTGACTTCGGATAATTTAGTGAGAATCCCAGATTGTGAAGGAGGTGAATGGTGTGGGACAAGTTGGCAGCGCACTGCTGGGCCGACTTTGCTTGGACAAACCAGTCGTCCAGATAAGGGTAGACGTGAACGTTTTGTCTCCTGAGGTGCGCAGCCACTGTCGCCAGGCATTTTGTGAACACCCTGGGCGCTGTGGTCACCCCGAAAGGGAGGACCTTGAATTGATAATGCTGATTCTGAATGGTGAATCTGAGGTATTTTTTGTGTGATGGATGTAGTGGAATGTGAAAATATGCATCCTTGAGATCCAAGGTTGCGAGGAAGTCCCCCTGATTGAGCAACGGAAGAACCTGCTGCAGCTTCAGCATGTGAAAATGTTCTGAGTGAATATACTGGTTTAGGGGTCTGAGGTCCAGTATGGGTCTGAGGGACCCGCCCTTCTTCGGGATTAAGAAGTACAGGGAGTACACCCCTGTGCCTTCTTCCTCCACTGGCACGAGCTCGATTGCCCCTTTTTGCAGCATGACGAGTACCTCCTGCTGCAATAAGTGCAAATGCTCTGTGGACATAGGACGGTGTTTTGGTGGCAAGTTGGGTGGAGTGGAAGTTAACTCCAGACAATAACCGTACTGGATAAGTTTTCTGACCCACCTGTCTGTGGTGATGGATTTCCAGACCGGCAGGAACTGCTGCAGTCTCCCCCCCGACAAGTGTTGTATGGTCGGGGGGCAGTGACAGGGTGTCACTGTTTGTTGGTGGCGGAGGAGCGGGAGTTGTTGTTTCCACGACTTCTGCCCTTGGTGCTGTTGCCCCAATAGCCGCCTCTACTCTGCTTGGTGTAAGAGGACTGTACCCCACCTTTAGTGTATTGCGTTTGCTGGGACATCTGGCCTCTGGAAACACCTCTATTGCCTGAGCGACGAAAAGTAGTGCCCCAAAACTGTTGGGACTGGAGAGCCCCCATGGACTTTGCAGTCTCGGTATCCTTTTTTATTTTTTCCAGGGTGGTATCCACCTCAGGACCAAATAGTCTATCAAGGTTCACAGGCTGATTGAGGATGGTGGTTTGTATCTCCGGCTTGAACCCGGAGATTCTGAGCCAGGCCTGACGTCGCAACATGACACTAGTGTTAATGGCCCTTGCTGCGGTGTCCGCCACGTCCAGTGCACATTTAATAGAAGCGTTGGAGATGAGCTTCCCTTCCTGAATGAGCATCTCTGCTGCCTCTTTATACTGATCTGGTAGATGTTGTAACAGGGTCTCTAGTGTATCATAGTGTGCCCTGTCATATCTGGCCAAGAGTGCCTGAGTGTTTGAAATGCGCCAGATATTGGCCGCTTGAGCCGCCACCCTCTTCCCTGATGCTTCTAGCACTTTAGATTCCTTGTCAGGGGGAGGAGCATCACCAGTGGACTGTGAATTTGCCCTCTTCCGGGCATTAGAAACAACCAGAGAGTCCAATGGCAACTGGCCCTTGATGTAGGTAGGGTCGCCAGGTGCCGGTCTATACTTTTTTTCTGACCCACCTGTCTGTGGTGATGGATTTCCAGACCGGCAGGAACTGCTGCAGTCTCCCCCCCCGACAGGTGTTGTATGGTCGGGGGGCAGTGACAGGGCGTCACTGTTTGTTGGTGGCGGAGGAGCGGGAGTTGTTGTTTCCACGACTTCTGCCCTTGGTGCTGTTGCCCCAATAGCCGCCTCTACTCTGCTTGGTGTAAGAGGACTGTACCCCACCTTTAGTGTATTGCGTTTGCTGGGACATCTGGCCTCTGGAAACACCTCTATTGCCTGAGCGACGAAAAGTAGTGCCCCGAAACTGTTGGGACTGGAGAGCCCCCATGGACTTTGCAGTCTCGGTATCCTTTTTTATTTTTTCCAGGGTGGTATCCACCTCAGGACCAAATAGTCTATCAAGGTTCACAGGCTGATTGAGGATGGTGGTTTGTATCTCCGGCTTGAACCCGGAGATTCTGAGCCAGGCCTGACGTCGCAACATGACACTAGTGTTAATGGCCCTTGCAGCGGTGTCCGCCACGTCCAGTGCACATTTAATAGAAGCGTTGGAGATGAGCTTCCCTTCCTGAATGAGCATCTCTGCTGCCTCTTTATACTGATCTGGTAGATGTTGTAACAGGGTCTCTAGTGTATCATAGTGTGCCCTGTCATATCTGGCCAAGAGTGCCTGAGTGTTTGAAATGCGCCAGATATTGGCCGCTTGAGCCGCCACCCTCTTCCCTGATGCTTCTAGCACTTTAGATTCCTTGTCAGGGGGAGGAGCATCACCAGTGGACTGTGAATTTGCCCTCTTCCGGGCATTAGAAACAACCAGAGAGTCCAATGGCAACTGGCCCTTGATGTAGGTAGGGTCGCCAGGTGCCGGTCTATACTTTTTTTCAATCCTAGGGTTGATAACCCTGGCACGTGTGGGTTCTTTAAAAATGTTCGCAGCATGTTTCAGAACCCCTTTCAGCATTGGGAGAGTCTTGAAAGTCTTTTTTGCTGTGGAAAAGGTATCAAAGAGGAAGTCCACCTCAACAGGGTCAGCATGCAGCTGGACGTCGTGGTTTTTAGCCGCCCTCTCGATTAGGGCATTAAATGCGGCAGAATCCTCTGTAGGAGAGGTTTTGACATGTTACACCTGAGTGTCCAGGGCAGTGTGCTGATCCCCTGGGTCCCCTGCATCCACCCAAGAGTCCTGGTGATCTTCAGGATCAGTGTTGGCAGGGAAATTATACTCCTCATCCTCACCTTCCCCAGCCTCCCCATCCGAATAAGTGGGGGAGGGTGTAGCAACTGTTCGAGTACGTGGGGCAAGTGGCTCAACCAGAACCGGGGAATCCGCAGAAGACTTCTTGCGCTTCAAAGGAATCGTGTAGGACTCCAAAGGCTGCGTTGCCGTGATCTTCCTCTTGTAGAGGGTAAGTTTTCCGGTGTCGGCATCGATAAAGTGTTCCGACTGCTCTTCCATCAGGGGTTGTCGATGCTTCGAGCTCACCAGTGGCTGAGAAGGCTTCGACCCCGCAGGCACCTGCACGGGCACGTCGTCGACCGGCTTCGGTGCGAACGCCTTCGGTGCCACCTTAGGCGGTAACGTGAACAGGAGTGGCGCCGAGGACTTCGGCGTTTTGGCAACTTGCTTTGGGGTGGAAGCATCCTTCGGATCGACCGCAGAAGCCTTGTCCCTGATGCGTTGCAAAGAGTCCGACACCTGCTTTGTGAAGGATGCGGACGGTTTCGTGGACCCGACAGACGGCCTCGATCCACCAGCGTGTGCAGACTCGAGCGTCGATGCCTTGGCTTTTTCAGCCGATACGCGGGCACAGCCCTCTTAGGTGCGTCGTGTCCTACGACTGTGTCGACGGCCTTCGACGCCTGCGGCTTCGGGTCGGCGGGCTTGACAGCTGGTTTTTGTGCCCCATTCTTCGGCTCGACGCCCTTGAGCGATTTGGGATCGACGCCCTTGACCGACTTCGGCTCGACGCCCTTGGTCGACTACACCTGGTCGACAGCTTTCTTTGGCTTCGGCTGCGCCGACTTGTCGGAAGACGAGGAGGCGGCTAGAGGGACAGACGTCTTCTCTTTCGACGGCGTCTCCATTACTTTCGTTTTCGTCGACACCGAAGCTTTCACTTTCAGTTTCGGTTTGACCAACGGCGGCTCCGTAGAAGTGTCCGTAGCCGGGCCCGTAGGCGAGGCTGTGGAACTGGGTGTAAGGTCTTGGGTAAGGCCATGTGGCGATCCCTCGACCTGAGCCTAAGTGATTGTCCGAACGGGGCATAGCTCTTCCCCTGAGCTATCTTCCGTGGCCCCATAGGCCTCATTGTCGTCTCCTACCTCGTCGACGACTTCTTCTATCGAGCAGTTCGACGTCTGCGTCATAGGTGTAGTCGATCTCCTCCGCTGGAGTGGAAATCGGCTCTTGATCTTCTGGCTCGTCTGCTTCTTCCCTCTCGAAGATGTCCACCGGTGCCGGGGCCGACTGGTGGGCCTCCATGCGTGCCACGCGCCGAAGTCGAATCGTCTTCTTAGATCGAAAACGGGAACAAGCTTCGTCGTGATCCGGCGAGAGGCACTTGTTGCACACAGGGTGGACGTCGATGTGGGGATACTTCGATCCGCACACGGGACATTTCTTGAACGGACTCCGTTCCATGAAGAAGTTTGATTGCGTTGATTGGGCCTCGAGCACCGAAGAGGCACACGACTCTTCTGGATGTCCGACTCGGGAACTGAGCCGGAACAGAGCTGGGCACCGAACGCAAGACAATATCGACGGTATAGGAAAAAGGCATTTGGGCCTTAGGAAAAGTCTATATCGATTCCGAATTGGAGATGTCGAATAAACATCCGAACCCAATGGCGGAAAAAAAAAATCTGGGGATGGAGTCGATGCCCATGCGCACTGTAGTCCAGGGGAGGAGCCACCTATCTCGTGATACTTCGAAGACTCTTCCAGGACAACAATGTGCAATCATCCGGACCCAACACTAGGCGGCGATCTATGCTATAGATATGAATTCAGCAGCCCACATGCCTCTAACCAGTAGTTAGTGTTAGATTCCTTACCTTAGAATATCCCCAGGCGTCAGACTGGATCTGGAAAGTTTTCGTCAGCAGTACCCCTGCGCATCGCTAGGCGTCGTCTGCAGCTCCGCGTCCGTCGTTGTGATCCCCGGGATGACGTTGAAGTACTTAGACGCCGCCCTTGTGCGCTGACGTCAGTTCGGTACATAGCTTTCCACGCCAGGAACGCATAGCCATGATAGAAACCGACACTGGTGCCATAAAACTAGGGCCCTGAAAGGGATATCCTTAACCCTAGATATCGGTTTGCAGAACAGGGAGGATGGGTCGGCGGTAAGGAATCTAACACTAACTACTGTTTCTTACAGATATATCGTTACCGAAGGTAAGTAACTTGTGCATCTGAAAGAAACAGGTTAGTGTTAGATTCCTTACCTTAGAATAGATACCCCAGCAATACCAACCCCGGTGGTGGGTCTGCGAACCAAGATCACACCAGAAAGTCCTTGAGAACGGATCGGCCGAAAAAGCCATCTCTCCGGACTTGGCTGTCCAGGCAGTAGTGCCTAGCAAACGTGTGCAGCGAGGCCCATGTAGCTGCCTGACAGATGCCCTGCAAGGGGACTCCTCGACCCAGGGCAGTAGTAGCCGCTGTGGCCTGAGTGGAATGGGCCGTCGCCCCACAGGAGGCTCCTTTTTCGCCACGGAGTAGCAAACCTTGATGCACAAAACGACCCACCTGGAGATGGTCCGCTTGTGCAACGCCCGTCCTTTCTTAGCGCCCATGTAACCAACAAGTAGCTTGTAATCCACCCGGAACTGGCATGTACGATCTAGATAGGACAGCGCTCGTTTTGGGTCCAGACAGAGGAGCCTCTCCGCACCTTCGAAGGATGCGGAGGCGGAAAGAAGGTGGGCAAGGTGATGGACTGACCGATGTGAAAGGCTGTGACTACCTTGGACAGGAAAGGAGGACGAGTCCTCAGAACAACCTTGTCCGGATGGACAGAGAGGAAAGGAGGTTTTGAAGATAGGGCCTGGTTCTCACTCACTCTCCTGGCAGAGGTGATGGCAACCAGGATTGCAGTCTTATGAGTCAGAAGACGAAGAGGACAGTTATGAAGTGGCTCAAAGGGAGCGCACTTCAGATAAGTCAGTACAAGGTTCAAGTCCCACTGAGGCATCACAAAGGGAACAGGAGGGAACATGTGTGTGATGCCTTTCAAGAATCTATTTACAACAGGGGACTTAAAAAGAGAAGACTAATCAGGAAGCCTTAAGAAGGCTGAAATGGCCAAGAGGTAGCCTTTTATAGTGCCCAGAGCAGAGCCCTGTTGGGCAAGAGACAAAAGGAAGAGGAGAACCTCTGAAAGGGGGGCAGAGAGAGGATCCACAGCCTTTGCTGTGCACCATGCCACAATTTTGTTCCACCTGCAGGCGTATACCGTTTTTGTGGAGGGATGCCCGGCTGCCACAATCACATCACAGACTTCAGGAGGCAAGTCAAATGGCCTCAACTGTCGCCGCTCAATCTTCAAGCATGGAGGTGGAGACTGGACAGGTTCGGGTGGAGGACCGTCCCCTGCTGCTGCGACAGAAGGTCCTCCTGAAGAGGCAGACAAATCGGGGGATCGACTGACATGCTGAGTATCTCGGGATACCAGTATCTTCGTGCCCAGTCCGGAGCCACAAGGATGACTTGGGCCCGGTCTCGCCTGATCTTCTTCAGCACTCTGGGCAGAAGTGGTATAGGTGGAAAGGCTTAGAACAGACCGCGTCTCCGAGCGAGTGCCGCCTTGGAAATTATAAAGTGCAAAACTGAGGACATTGCGCGTTCTCTTCTGTGGCGAATAGATCTAACCAAGGCTCTCCCCACTACTGAAAGAGACCTTGCGCCACGTAAGAGTTCAGACGCCATTCGTGATCCATCATGTACCGGCGGCTGAGTTTGTCCGCCCTGGCGTTCAGGGAACCTGCCAGGTGTTGAACCACCAGGGTGACGCCCTGGTGTTCCAGCCATTGCCAGAGGCGCAGAGCCTCCAGGCAAAGGGTCCACGACCTTACCCCGCCCTGTTTGTTAAAAGTACCACATGGCGGTGGTGTTGTCCGTGAACACCTGCACTATACTTCCACGGACAGTGGGAAGGAATGCCTTCCAGTGCAAGTTGGATCGCCCGCAGCTCCAGAAGGTTGATATGGAGCCGGGACTCCCCCGGAGACCAGAGGCCTCTGATCTCCCTCTCTCTCTAGTGGCCCCCCCATCCCAGGAGGGAAGCATCTGTCACCACTACGAGCTCCGGTTGGGGTAGGGAGAGAGATCTGCCGCTGACCCAATCGCGGTTTGTGAGCCACCACTGCAACTGACTCGCAGTGCCCTCTGAGATCAGAACTTGGCTGGACAGGTTGCCCTGATGCTGTGCCCACGAAAACTTCAGGTCCCACTGCAGAGCCCGCATCTGCCACCTAGCGTGATGCACCAGAAGGATGCAGGAGGCCATCAGCCTCAGGAGCTGCAGCGTCAACCTGACCAAGACTCGGGATAAAGGCTGAAAGATCGGAATCAGAGCCTGAATATCCCGAACCCGCTGTTCGGGGGGGAAAAACCCTAAACTGCGCTGAGTCCAGAACCGCTCCGATGAAAAGGAGCTTCTGAGAGGGACACAGGTTTGACTTCGGTACGTTGATGGAGAACCCCAGCGAGTGCAGGAGGTCAGCTGTAGTCTGGAGGTGGGAGACGACTGTCTGGGGCGAGCCCGCCTTCAGCAACCAGTCGTTGAGATAGGGGAAGACTAAAACCCCTAATCTGCGCAGATGAGCTATAACCAACGCCATCACTTTAGTGAACACCCATGGGGCACTGGTAAGGCCGAAGGGGAGCACGGTAAAGTGAAAGTGCTCATGGCCTACCGTGAACCACAGGTAATGCCGGTCGGCAGGACGGGGATATGGAAATACGTGTCCTGCAAGTCCAACGCCAGTCTTCTGGGTCCAAGGCAGCTAGGACCTGAGCCAAAGTCAGCATCTTGAAATTCTCCTTCCGGAAGAAGCCGTTGACGCTCTGTAGGTCCAAGATAGGGCATAGGCCTCCTTTGCCCTTCTTGGGTACCAGAAAGTAGTCGGAATAGCAACCACGCCCTACTTCTGGCCCAGGAACGCGCTCGATGGCCCCCTTGGCCAAGAGGGCCGTAACTTCCTCCTGCAGAAGTTGCAAGTAATCCCCCGACATGCGGTGGTACTGCGGTGGCAAGGTTGGAGGGGTCGCCGCAAAGGGGAGGGAGTAGCCCCTTCGGACAATTTGCAGCACCCACCTTTCCGACATGATGGTACGCCAGTGGGGAAGTGATGGCGGACCCTGCCCTCCACTGGCAATGAATGGGGCCTGAAATGCCGAACTAGGAAGGCTTAGAGGTAGATGCTGCAGGGGCAGGTGTGGACTGACCCTGCCGGTGTCCCCCGGTACCGCCACGGCGGTAACCACGTCCGCGACTGCGTTGAGCCTGGGTCTGCGGTCTGTGGCTGGCTGGACGTGTGAGGGCGCCCCTTCCTTGGCCACGAAAGGAGCGAAAAGCGGAAGTTTGCTGGCATTGTCCTAGGCCCAAGGACTTGGCCGTAGCCCTGGAGTCCTTGAAACGCTCCAGCGCACTATCCGCCTTGTCACCAAAGAGGCGACCGCCATCAAAGGGCATGTCCATTAGGGTGGCCTGGACATCGCCTGAAAAGTTGGCGGACCTCAGTCAAGCTTAGCGGTAAACCGCCACCGTCGTTGCAATCGTCCTACCCAGCGAGTCTGTTGTGTCGAATCCACACCGTATGGAATAGCGTGCTGCACCCCGCCCTTCCGCAAGGGCTTGGGCGAGCTTTGCCTGGGCCTCCTCCGGGCACTGTGGCAGCACCTCCGCAACCGTATCCCACAGAGAGTGGGTGTAACGGCCCAAAAGGAAGGCGGTGTTGACAGACCGCAGCCTCAAACTCAAGGAAGAGAACAGTTTCTTCCCAAACTGATCGTACCTTTTGGATTCCCGATCCAGAAGAGCGGTCAGGAATGCGGTCTGGGAGGTAGAGGCCTGGATCACCAGGCTCTCGGGGGTGGGGTGAACGGACAGGAAGCTAGGGTCGCCCGGAGCCGGGCGGTGGCGTCAGGCCACGTTCCGATCCACAGGGAGGCCTGTGGAGGACTTGGATCAGGTGCCCAGCAGAACGTCGGTGAGGGCTTCGTTGAACGGTAGTAGAGGCTCCGAGGAGCTTGCCTGCGGTTTGAGCACCTCAGTGAGGAGGTTAGTCCTCAAGGCCGCGACAGGGAGCTCAAGAGCCTAGGCCTTGGCCGCCCTGTTCAACCCCATGCAGTAAGCAGCCCCCTCCTCCATAGCCAAGGAGTGAGTAGAGACTAATCCAGTGTCGGGCGAAGTTTCCAGACCACTGGCCTCCCCTAGCTCGTCTGCCCAGTCCTGACTCAAGAGGCACTGCAGCGCCAGAGGGTCCTCAGACTCCTCCCAATCCCCCTCGTCATCCATTTCCTGATATTCTGGGAAAAATGTTGGAGCCGGGTCGTAGGTGAATTGCTCACCCATCGACGGCCCGACGCCAAACCCGGACCGGGGACGTCGTCGTCCGGGGACGGTGTCGTGGGCGACACCCCCGGGGCCGGCGCCAGAGGAGGAGTCGTGCGGTCAACTGGCAACGACACGGATCCGGGCCCGGATCCTGCAGGGTCCTGCGGCGTCGGGACCGAAGTCGACGACAGCGCCGAAGAACCTGACGTCGCCGGTGCCGCCGGCCCACTAGGGCTCCCAGTCGAACCCGAAGGCGCTTCAGCAGGTTCTGACGGAGGACAGTGTGACCTCATGGCCGAGACGAACGCGCTGACCTCCTCTGGTGTCATGTGCAGCCCAGGGACCGGCAGGTATTGAGCTGGACGCGGCGCTTGCGGCTCCGGCGGAGCTGCGTGGGCAGTGTCACCCGAACCCCCGGTCGCGCGAGTGTCAGGAGGAGTCGGAAGAGCGATGACACCTCTTCGACTTCTTTTTTGAGTGCCTCGACTTACCTGAGTACTTGGAGCCCGACGAGTGGTGTTGACTCTTTGAGCGGTGATGACGGGGCTTCACGACCAGTCCCTCCACTTCCTCCTCGGCCGGGACCTCGAGCGGCGCAGAGCTGACTGCCGGAGATCGAATCGCTTACGTGACCGCTCCCGCCTAGCCTTCAAGGTCAAGGCCCGGCAGTCGGGGCACGACTTGTCATGGTGGTCGGACCCGAGACAATAAAGGCACTGACAGAGGGGGTCGGTCACCGACATCAAGCGGTGACAGTCCTCGCAAGGTTTAAAACCAGGCATCCCAACCGGCACTGAGAGTCGAAGGTAGACTCGAGAAGTGATCAAAAGTGATCCAAAAAGTTAGTAAAAAAATTACTAAGAGTACTGCTCTTCCCGGATCTGCGCTTGCTGGCGCAGAAAAAAGAAGAACTGATGTCAGCGCGCGAGGGAGGCGTCTAAGTACTCCGACGACGTCATCCCGGTGACGCTGACGACGGACGCGGAGACGCAGACGACGCCTAGCGACGAGCAGGGGTACTGCTGACGAAAACTTTCCGGATACAGTCTGACTCCTGGGGATAATTTAAGGTAAGGAATCTAACACTAACCGGTTTCTTTCAGATATTGCATTTATATAGCGCTTACTACCCCTGACGAGGCGTTAAAAGCGCTTTTTGGCGAGTAGCACGCTACTTTCATCCCGCTTTCCACACTTTCCTGCTCTAAAAAGGCACGAGGTGCTGATAAGGGCGGATCAGCAATGATATAAAGGCACGCAGAGCATGACAAGAGCATTATCTAGTCCAGTAAGGTATTTCACAGGGTCAATAGAGGCAGTAAGGCTGCACTCTGGTCTGTAAGATTTTAACAGAACTTTAGAAACAGAGAGATCATATGATACACCAGGCTCAAGAGCCAAGGTATGGCCCGGTGACAGGAAGCCATAATAGTGCTTTCGGCAAAACTTCTGGTTCAAGCAAGGTAAACGACAGTCAACATAGCAGGGCATTTCAAATCAAATGCATACTTAAGACTTGCCATCGGTAAACCACTCACAAAAGGATGAACTACTGACCCACCTTGATTCACTTATGACAGCGACACTGCGTAGTTCCAGTATGGGTTTTGTTTTGAAATACAGCATAGTCCGAGACTGTGGAAGGCTCCAAGCGCCTATTTCAAGTTCAACCCAGGGCCGATTAATAACCTTGTCAGCAATAGTAGTAATATGTAGTGGTGGTATAAAACAAAACAGGGAAAAAGATCTGCGCATCTTACAATGAGAATCTAAGATTCAACGTCCTTATGTTAAATGACGTGTATCTTCTCCCTTACTTGAAACTGAATTTACATAACTTACAGTATCTGAACACATTTATTGCTGATATTGGTGCGACCAATACTTCCTCTTCACTGGTGTAACTAATTCTAGCAATCATATTAACAACATGTTGCACATGAGATATTACAGCAGGTACCTTAAATTAGTCCTTAGCTAAATGGAAACACAGATGCCCATTTTTAAAGGCATTACCAGGCTTGGTTGTCGCAACTAAAAACAAATTGCAAATGATTAAGTAGCATTAGATCTGCTAATCCACAGGTATACCCATTAATGTAGTGCGCCTGCACGCCTTTCACTCCTGGGGAGTTACAAGTATATACAGTAACTTGGTTATCAAAGTGAAAAGTAACGGTACCAGAGACCCTAGGACACCAGAGGCAAACAAGAGCACCCATTACGGGTTCTACACAGTAATTACCCAATATGTAATCTGAGTACACAGTGAACAGTCACTACTGGATAACACAGAGCCACAATTGTTTCCAGCTCAGTTTAATAACAAAAACAAATGCACCATTTCTTACCTGGCAAATACCCTGTGTTTGTTAGCTTTTTCTTTGCCATATTGCACAGACTGAACTTCAGTTCTCCCACTGAAAGAAGGATCAAGTTAGCTGTAAATCATTTTATACTCAAGGAAGCGTTACTTCAGTTCAGGTTAAACATTGAAACGAACACACACTTTATAATGCCCAAGGCATCACAGTTACTAGATAAGAATACACACATTCAAAATATTTCATAGATGTCGTAAAACCCATGTTCACATGTTGCACTAGTCCTCCCACGGTGGCAGAAGCACTGCTTCGGTACCATGCGGGAGGAAGGCGTCCCCCCACTTATTTTACCGGTGGACCCCGTCCCCCCTGCCAAACAGCTGGACTTCACTCTTTGTCCTCTCTGGGACAAGATCGGAGCTCACAGGACGCTGCACACACGCTGGCTTTACAGATGCAATCGCATCTAAGGGATGAACGAGGCGAGGCAATGAACCCCATGGTGCAAGCCGCCTTTTTTGATGTCACTTCCTGTGACAGCGTCCCCCCACTTCTTTTTTTAGGACTTGTGCCCTGGAAGCAGTACAATGCTTACAATGGCTCCTTCTAGCCCGAAAAGAAGTCAACTGTGAGCCAGCGCTGGTAGGCTTCAACACACATTTGGTATTTCGCCACAATAATATGTAAGCAGCATGCATGCTCAACTGAATAAAAGGAACGCGCTTTTCAGATCCATTGAAAAAACAAGAAACCTGTTTGGCAATTACTAGTTACTATTACAATTATTAGGGGAGAGGACTTGGCCTAACGGCTAGGGCGGTCGACCTAGAATCTGGGGAACCGGGTTCGAGTCTCGGCAATGACACTAAACAGCCTGTGATTCTGGGCAAATCACTTAATCTCCCCGTGCCTAACAAAAATGAATGTGTCCTCATGTAACGCAACTGGTGGTATGTAAAGCGCTCTGATACCCGATACATAAAATTCCGTAAGAAAAATAATTAGTAATGACCGTTAAAGATAACTGCATCAACCATATTACATTCTAGGAAGAATTAAACCATGCGCATGTAGTCCAAAGAATTAGCAGTGACTATGTTGCCAAAAAGATGGTTCAGCACAACCAAAATATAAACTAAATCAGTCATCATAGATTATCTCATTAATTCCATCTACCCAGTTACATGAATGATAGACTTTTTTTTTTAGATTCCTTTTCTTTAGCTACAACCAATGTTTAAATTCATTGTCACTTCACTGTGGTTATGATATTTAATTGCTCAATGCAAGAGAAAAAGTTTGTCAACGCGGCATGCATATCTATCGAACACCGAGACCAGAACGTTCGCATCTAGGGCATGTGATGTAAACAGTCCTGGCAAGGACAGGGTCCTGTAGTGCACCAATTGAACTAGCAATTGAATATGTAGATTATACCTTCATCAAGAGCTCCAGCTGCACTTCTGGTGATCACTATGACCTTGGAGTGTGAAACTCACAGATCATCACAAATGGTAGAGGACAGGATGGTTCAGGATTCGTTTTCAAAGAACAACAAGCAATGGCATAGCCAAAAGGACTCGCTTTGGGACCTTATAAGTATTTAGCCCTCGGCCATCCTAACAACTGAGAATATTTGGTCAGATCTCTTTAGAGACAGTTCGCATATTTGTATTTTTCTAACAGAAGTGTACTTCCTTTGGAGATGTATTGTTCACTATACTGTGGAGATTTCTCGTGCTAATTAAAACATGTTATGTGGCCACATATCAATGTGCCCATTTTCCGCTAAATCCAAGCTACTCAGCGACCTAACCTTTTCAACAATCTGCGTGCTTGTACTTCAAAAACCTACACTTTTCCAAAGCAAGCTTCAAGGTGAAAAAACATGATTCCTCAACTGGATAAGTTAGGTAGGAAATTATGAATTTCGGGTAAGATACAGTTTCCTTAGCAGCCTTATTAGTGAAAACATACACTAATCTTTCTATAAAAGTTAGGTTTAGGGCTGCGAAGACCCCCATCAAGTATGGCGCCAATAAAAGCAGAGAATGTGGGAAGTTGGCGGCAGTTCAGTGTGGACATCGTGTACTAAGATGGCGGGTTAGTCCCTGAGTAGAACAGACTGCAATGCATGGTTTTTGAGACACAAAAAAGAGACTGTGGGACTGCGCGGTCTTATCTGATTGTGATAGAGCCTGTACCGAAACGCAGCCGACTTAGAAAGGAAGAGGGAATCAGTTATGTGAATAAGGTGCTCTCTTTGAAAGGGCAAATATGTGCTTCTTGTGAAGCGCAGGCAATAGAGTGAGACAACTGCATACCCACCAATATTTGGAAACAGGAAACAGCTATATTTGGAAAACACGCTGTAGGAAGGAAGATTCACCAGAAGATGTGTCGGATTTACCAAGCCCACTTACATGAAACAAGACGCGCTGCCGCGAGACACGCTCTGGGGAGGGGGAGGGGCGAGAAAGACAGAGGCAGAGCGTGGCGCAACACAGTTTGTCTGGTGAGCTCGCTTGGGTTGTCTAGTACAACGCAGGGAAGGGCGCGAGGGGTTTTGGAAAGCCAAAGGATAAAGCACATGAGAATAGAAACACGGTTTAAAACAACAAAAATAAGGGATGGACGAGAGGCCAAACAGGACGACGGGCAGCAGAAGGAAGGAGGACAGGGGCACGCAACAAACTATGATGGTGGGAGAGGGAAGGAGCAAAGAGCCAAAGAGCCATGGGGCGCAGGAGAGATCAATCAAGAGGAGGGTGATTGGGTACGGGGCAAGCAGGAATGACGAGTGGGGGGGAAGCAATTTCAAAGACATGCATAGCAACAAGGGAAAATGCTTCCAGGTCATAGAAAAACACGAAGGGTGGGTGGGGGAAGTAAGCGGGTAGGAATGGAGAAGACGCAGACGGAGGCAGAGGGGAAAACACAAGCACTCATGTGGAGTGCTGAAACAGAAGACGTGAAAGTGATCGCTCGCTAATCAGCCATGACGAGGAAAACCAGATGGCGCATGACGCTTAATGAGGAAGAGATAAGAAAGGCAGATGGCGGCTGCACGCGTAATCGCGTGCGTAACCACAAGCTTGAGGCCAGCAAAAGCATGTGGTAGCACTTTTAAAAGCCCACTTACTAAATTTCTTGCTAGACAGGGCATGTGCTGGCTCAGGCGAGACCTTAAAAAGAGCTTTGCCACAGTATAAAAGTGGAGTGCCAGCTCCATCCTGGAATGAATGGCTTCTGAGGGGAGAGTAAGGCACCTCACACAACGAACATCAGCCATCTCTGTGTAATTATCAACACTGCTTAAAAGATGTTACATACTTACTGGAGTGCTTCTTTTAGAACAGAACGAATAGCTGGGACCACTGACTTCCCTTTGGAGTCTCCTGCTATAACCAGGAGGGTCATTTATAATTAAAAAATGGTTCCCTTCAAAGAAAGTTGATTTGCTTTTGGCATGACTCAAAAGAGGAATGTTGAACACCTAAGGAGTCGGGCCCTCGAGGACAGGTGGATAGGCTGTACCCTATTTAAATGAAGAAACACATGAAAGTGCCTTGCCACCTATATTTAAATCCACATTTAAGTAATGTCGAAGACGCTGATTGTCGAAATCGACAAGGTACTTTTATTTATACCAATTATTTCATACTTATTTGAAGTATTTAAGAAAAAAGGTCAAAGGCAGAAAAAAACAAATTGCTATATCACATATTTACAATACATTTATGTCAACAAACTTGCATTGTAGACTTAGGACATGTAATTGAAACAAAAAAAGACCAACAATGAATCCAAAAATTACATTCAATATGACCCACATCAAAACAATACAGCAACAATAAACAGATACATTGAAAACAATGATTCTGTGCAAATGAGAATTACAAAAAATGCAAAAATGGGAATAAAGGAGTAAAGACAATTAATGACTGCTATTTCGACCAGCAATTGCTGGTGTTAATGACTTTATCCCAGTTACTCCTTTTGTAAAAGAGCCGACGCGTTTCGATACCAGGGCGCAACTTCCTGGGATCTCATCAGGGCGCTGTCAGTCTGTCGGAATTTTGGAAGAGAGTTGAGTTCGTGGAAATGAAATCTGGCACGGATTTCTTCACGTGCTTAAATTTTCTTAATTATGATGAATTAAGTCCTATTGCAAGGAAGGGGGGAAGCCACCTTCAATTAATTCGTGAGAAGGAAGCTCGAAAATGTCACCAGCTTTTCGTTATTAAAACTGTACTTTCTTTCACAGAGCGATTAGACACAAGGCGTGGACGCTCTTATTTGCGCATGGAGTCAGCTATAAATCTTCGCTTTTAGCTGTCACTGTTTCACCGGCGACCTGAAATCCGCTATGTCCTTCCTCATCCTCGCCTAGGGTGTAGGCGAGAATCAGCGTCTTCGACATTCCTTAAATGTGGATTTAAATATAGGTGGCAAGGCACTTTCATGTGTTTCTTCAAAAGAGGAATGTGGCAACAAATGTAAGGCATATGTTCAAATGAAACAGAGTTTGCAGAAGGTTGATATAGTAGGGGACGCAGCTTATGAAGAAGGAAACAACACTGATTGCAAAATCCCAACCAGCTGATGGAAGAAACCCACAAAAGTGATCAAGCATTGGAAATGCAATAGGTCTCGCATTAGGAAAGTATGAGCTATTGGTATTGAAAATGACACTTTTTTTATTTATGTGTTGGTTTTGAAAGTAGCAAAATTAATAGCTTTGTCAGTTAAAATGTCAATAGTTTTAACTTTTGCAAATGTGACACCTATAGCATTTGTAATGCAATGTGTGTTGTATTTACGTGACTTAGATGTATTGATATTACAAATATCAATGGCTTTTAATTTTGTAAATAATTAATACTTAAATAAAAGTTATTGTAATTTATAATGGCAATAGCTTAAACGTTTGTAAATAACTTTTGTGAAGATTATGTTCAGTGTATTTTATTGTGACGAAAATCCAAGAACATTGCATTTGCACCTACACACACACAGAGCCACACACATATAGATGTGGTGGTGGTGGATCTGGGGGGTATGGTGGTGGATGTGGTGGTGATGGTGGATGTGGTGGTGATGGTGGATGTGGTGGTGATGGTGGATGTGGTGGTGATGGTGGTGGATGTGGGGGTGGATGTGGTGGATGTGGGGGTGGATGTGGTGGATGTGGGGGTGGATGTGGTGGATGTGGGGGTGGATGTGGAGGTGGTGGATGTGGTGGTGATGTGGTGGATGTGGTGGTGGTGGATGTGGTGGTGGTGGATGTGGTGGTGGATGTGGTGGTGGATGTGGTGGTGGATGTGGTGGTGGATGTGGTGGGTGTGGTGGATGCGGTGGTGGATGTGGTGGTGGTGGATGTGGTGGTGGTGGATGCGGTGGTGGTGGATGCGGTGGTGGTGGATGCGGTGGTGGTGGATGCGGTGGTGGTGGTGGATGTGGTGGTGGATGTGGTGGTGGTGGTGGATGTGGTGGTGGTGGATGCTGTGGATGTGGTGGTGGAAGTGGTGGTGGATGTGGTGGTGGTGGATGTGGCGGTGGTGGATGTGGCGGTGGTGGTGGTGGATGTGGTGGTGGTGGTGGATGTGGTGGTGGATGTGGTGGATGTCATGGTGGATGTGGAGGTGATGGTGGATGTGGTGGTGGATGTGGTGGTGGATGCGGTGGTGGTGGATGTGGTGGTGGTGGTGGATGTGATGGTGGATGTGATGGTGGATGTGGTGGTGATGGTGGATGTGGTGGTGATGGTGGATGTGGTGGTGGTGGATGAGGTGGATGAGGTGGATGCGGTGGTGGAGGTGGATGCGGTGGTGGTGGTGGATGCGGTGGTGGTGGTGGATGCGGTGGTGGTGGTGGATGCGGTGGTGGTGGTGGATGCGGTGGTGGTGGTGGATGCGGTGGTGGTGGTGGATGCGGTGGTGGTGGTAGTGGTGGATGGGGTGGGGGTTGTAGTGGATGTGGTGGTGGATGTAGTGGTGGTGGATGTGGTGGAGGTGGGTGTGGTGGTGGTGGTGGATGCGGTGGTGGTGGATGTGGTGGTGGTGGATGTGGTGCATGTGGTGGTGGATGTGGCGGTGGATGTCATGGTGGATGTGGAGGTGATGGTGGATGTGATGGTGGATGTGGTGGTGATGGTGGATGTGGTGGTGGATGCGGTGGTGGTGGATGCGGTGGATGTGGTGATGGTGGATGTGGTGATGGTGGATGCGGTGGTGGTGGATGCGGTAGTGGGGGTGGTGGATGGGGTTGTGGTTGTGGTGGATGTGGTTGTGGTTGTGGTGGATGTGGTGGTGGATGTAGTGGTGTGGTGGTGGTGGATGCGGTGGTGGATGCAGTGGTGGTGAATGTGATGGATGTGGTGGTGGTGGATGTGGTGGTGGATGTGGCGGTGGATGTCATGGTGGATGTGGAGGTGATGGTGGATGTGATGGTGGATGTGGTGGTGGATGTGGTGGTGGATGTGATGGTGGGTGTGGTGGTGATGGTGGATGTGGTGGTAGATGCGGTGGTGGTGGATGTGGTGATGGTGGATGCGGTGGTGGATGCGGTGGTGGTACACACACAGAGCCACACACATATAGATGTGGTGGTGGTGGATCTGGGGGGTATGGTGGTGGTGGTGATGGTGGTGGATGTGGTGGTGATGGTGGTGGATGTGGGGTTGGATGTGGTGGTGGATGTGGTGGTGGTGGTGGA
Organism: Lissotriton helveticus; assembly: GCF_964261635.1. Taxonomy (NCBI): domain Eukaryota; kingdom Metazoa; phylum Chordata; class Amphibia; order Caudata; family Salamandridae; genus Lissotriton; species Lissotriton helveticus. The sequence goes on from NC_136061.1 coordinate 1,427,870,594, forward strand.
TGTGGTGGTGGATGTGGTGGTGGATGTGGCGGTGGTGGATGCGGTGGTGGATGCGGTGGTGGTGGTGGATGGGGTGGTGGTGGATGTGGTGGATGTGGTGGTGGATGTGGCAGTGGATGTGGCGGTGGATGTGGCGGTGGATGTGCAGGAGTGGTGTGCGGAGTCTGCAAATTGGGATGAGAACACATTGATGTCCGGTATCATTAGACGAAAAGCTGAACTCGAGGAGGACTCAGGAGGAGAAGGAGGCTTCTGTCACAGACGGCGCGCGGCCACTCGGCTAAACCTTAAGCTCGCACGAGTAAAGCAAGGGGCCGTCTATTACGGTTTACTGTAACAAAAATAAGGTGCACTGCTTCCTTAATTATCTGTTTTACATCTGTGCAGGGAGCAGGAGGGCGGGGAAGAGTGGGAACAGCAAATGCATCTTTGCCGAAGTTAAATGCGCAATATTTTTCCTTTATGTCAATTTTGTTCCCATCCTGTTTCCCTTTGAGTAGCCGTGCGGTTTTTTCTGCTTCCCTATCTGACAAGAATAATACATGTAAATAGGTGGTATAATACTCCCTCTGAGTATCTGTGTGCTTTTACAAAAAACATTAAAACACTCATTCAAATGTATCAACATTGGCATGATGAAATACTGAAATTCAACAAGGAGCTGCAGAGGGAAACTCAATGCCAGGCCACCCTCCAATCAACATGTAATTCAACAACAAGGACCTAGCATTGAAGGGCACTTTCAACAAATTGTATATATGAATACGTAGGATTAATCCTACGTATTCATATATACAATTTGTTGAAAGTGCCCATCAATGATGAAATCCTGAGTCAGTTTATGTGAGATTGAAACCTACAGGTTGGTTCCAGGCTGTTGTGTACCAATGCGTGCGTTTAAGAATAAGGTAATACCGCTCTTTTCTACTCTGTTGCTGTCAACTAACCAATCATTTGATCAACACTTGGACATGACACAACGCCATCTGTTTCGTAAGATTCAGCAACGAAATGTCTTTAGCAGGATTCAAGTACCGCGCGTCAGTGGCTCGGCCTCAACTGTTCCTCGAGTGAGGCAGAACTTTACTGGATTTAACGAGCTGATAAGGAAGCAGTTTAACTAATTGCCCCCGGGAGTAAGATTTCAACTACTTTGGCTGTCCTCGGCGATTTGCAAGAACAAGGATGTGTGGGAACCTACATAACTAGACAATAAAGTTAACAGTACGGTATTAGCAACAGACCCTGAAATTTGCCGAGGATCACAGTCTTGCTCATTCGAGCTGACCTGTGGCAACAAAATGCGCAGCAACAATTACATTGAAACACGCGTCCTGCCCTCGGTAAGTTTGAAGTAGTTGATGTTGGGAAACCCCACATGCCAGCCCCATGCCTTCTGACTATATATATTTGCTAAACTTCGTGGAAACAGCTATGTGTAAAATGTGATTCCTTGCGAATACACCTCAATGTATGTTAAGCGCTTTGACGTCAATGACGCCACAGTCTGAGCTATATTAAAGTTAATGATAAATTAACATAGCTAGAGAGTTCAGCCTGTTTTGGCAGCCCGAGATACTTAAAGTGAGGTAGAGAACTCATGCAGCGCCAAAGATATAGCTCTAACGTGGGAGGAGAAATACGAGATGGCCTGGCTGCCGTGAGACGTGTGAAGCAGGGGGCGGGGGGAGCGGATACCTTTGAAGTGAAGCTTCACTTCAAAGGCTTGTTGGCACAGCACATGCTGGGGGATGACTGTGGCAGTACACATTCATGAAACTGCACAGGGAACCAGACAGTGACAGAAATCAGGCCCGGACTGGCCGTTGCGGGCACCGGGCAATCCCCCGGTGCACCGCAAGGGTGGGGGCCGGTTTTGGGCCCCTGGGGGCCATTTTTGTTACAGGGCCGTTTTTGCAGCGTTGCTGCAAAAACGGCCCTGTAACCAAATCGGCCGAAAACCGGCCCTGGCAAAAAGAGCGCGGTCGCACCCCCAACCTTCCCCCCCCCCCAGGGGGTGGGGGGGGGGGGGGGGGGTGGCCAACACTTTGCCAGGGCCGGTTTTGGTTCCCAGTCCGGCCCTGACAGAAATGTATAAAGGAAAGTTTGATTCCAGAACCGGGCTTGCAATGGTTATACTGAATCTTTGTGTGTTTAACTTGTCCATAACAACGCTTCAGTAAAAGCAGCAGTGCACGTCACCCCATTTGCTTTTTTTTTACTGCTGAGCTTCTTACCCGACCTTTAATTTGGTCTAGGCGCACTTTAACGTAATTTCTTTTTGAAAGGGCTTTTTGACAAGTATTCACTAAAGGCGAAGGTTGCCTTGTGCGAAAGTGTATGTATCGCGTTAAGCATAAAACTGTACACACCAGCACTGACGGTGTAATTGTTTAAGTTCATGGTTTCTCATACCTCCGTGGTGGGCGGCGAAATTGGGGACCCAAATATTATGGAACTGTGTTGGTAATTTTGGGCATGGAAATGTGAAGCGCAGCTTAAATACGACAGGTGCCGTGTGTGTCAAGAAGTGGTGAATTTTTGACATCCAATAGGCCCTGGTAGCAGTGAACAGAAAGTCCCCTAGCAAGTAGACTCGGTGAATACATTCCGGTGAGTAATGGGGTGAACACGAGCTGTGAAATTTTTTATCAAAAAAGTACAATACAACCAGTAGAGTGGATCAAAGGATTGAGTGAAGTTCCCTCAAAAGTAAAAATAAAAACGTCACAACGTTCCCGAGAGTCGAAGATTTAACAAGTGATATGGTGGACATGCATCAATAAAGTTTAATTGAAAGTGCAGTCGAGTCAGATGAAAAAAGAGGAGAGTTATGAAGTTACATCTGTGCAATTCACGACGATAGTTGGAAAATACAAGCGAGGAACCCTAAAAGGTGAAACCCAGAGCGAGAGCGGTCAAATGAGCTGAAATCATGCTGGCTTGAACGGCCATTCCCAGTGTGAGCGTGGGTGAAAGATGGAAGTCGCGTAAGCTTTACAAGGGTGAAAAGCCCGGAAGGAAAAATGTGAAGAAGTGAATGCTGGTAGCAGCGAACTGCAGTGGTGGAAAAAAATAAAGATCGGGCACCAAAAAATAATACTTGGTGAGTTTTGGCTGACAAGTGCCAATGAAATGTAAAAGAAAACAGGAGAAAATGTACCCAGAGCGAGAGCGGTAAAGTCAAATGCCTGTGAAACATGCAAACTTACAAACGCTGTATAAAAATGTCTCAGCCCGTGTGTCAAAACGCTGCTAAATCCAAGTTGTCCGTGTTAAAGCAACAGGGGCTTACTTACAAATGCTGTGCTTTCACAGGTATTATTCTGATCGATGGTATATCAAACACTTTGAGAACAGCTGGACAGAAATAACAAGTCAAATAAGGAGACAAGGCCGGCCAAGCGGATGTAAACTGAAAGCACGGCCGGCCGGCCGTGAAAGCCTTTGATCCGGCAGGGGGTGGAGCGGCACCAAGCTGGGCAACAGATGGCTGGCGATTTGATGCTGTGCACGCGCATTTTAGGTCTATGCGCTTGCGCATTGACCTAAAAGCGCACGGGCACAGCACCAAATCGCCACAGTTAGTTAAACTTTGTTTAAAGCCCTATAGTCTCGCTTCTCTCAATGCGCATGCGCATTGAGAGGTCACGAGACCTAAAAAGTAATGAAAAAGGGTGGGAGGAGATGATTTGTTCCGTGTTAAAGCTTGGGGCCTGGTTTCTAATGTTGGCTGCAACACTTGACCGAAAATTGTGGGATTCTGGGCAACGTATTCCTGTTGTGCCTAAAACAGTAAAGGAATGTAATGTCACTGTAAAACGTAAATGTGTTAATTCACAATTTGAGGTACAGTGCTTTGCTATTCAATCACCCCTGTAAATGCATATACAAAAATTTAAATATATACACATGGTTCTTCCATTGGGAGGGCAGTGGCATGCAGGAGACAATGGAGCTCAAGGCACGCGAGGAAGGCATTGAACTAAGGGCCAGGGGGGACTCCCCAGATGATCTATGTCCCATTTTCAGAATATGACAAAATGATTCACTCAGATACAAAGATTTTAAATGGAAATTATTTACATATTTAGTGACTATCATATAAACCAGAGATATAATAAGCTAATCATATAAATCAGAGATATAATGAGCCACCCGAGGCAAACGTTGAATACAACAAATTGAGTGAATTGTTGAGAGTTCTTCTTGTAAGAAAAAAGAAGTGAGAAAACAATATGAGGCAAAGAAAACCCTTAAGAGGCAACTATTGGTACAGGGCAATATTGGAGCCACTGCCACCACAAGGTTCCACGGTGTGTGTATGGCTACTTGTATACCATGTTACCTTTACCACGCAGGACATTTTAGGTACTTGCAAGGTGAAATAGGACCATGTAGCTAAGTTTTATTTTAGTTTTTTTTTTTTATGAGGCAAGGGATACACACAGGAACTCGTAGTTCATAAAGATTAAGCAGAAAGCAGCTGGAGGAGCCGCTTCCCACCTAATCCCTATAACACCAGAGAAGTGTGGCACAATGGTTAGAGCGGCAGACCCTGATGCAGAGGACTGGCCTGGGACCAGGGTTCAATTCCCGCCTCGGCGGGTCTTGGGCTCAATTTCCCCGGACCTGATCATTCTCGCCTCGGTGCCTATTCTAATCATGGGTCCCACTCTGCAACTCTGGGCAATAGCTTGCTTAATCTCCACACCGGCCCCAACAGCGCTGGGATACCTGGCTTCACCTTCGGGGTGCCCAGGAGTGGACATTTCACAGGGAAAAGCCAGGAAGGGTTCCACAGCGGTATGAGTACAGCGCCAGGACGCCCCGTTGCTGGGGCAGCAGTGCGCTTTTACAAGTACAAATTCATTTCATTAATTTCATTTCACCACCAGCCCTCTGAATCAGCTCACCCCAAATGTCTGATTTTCTAGAAGAGTTTTTAAGCATAAGATTATCTAGTTCCATCCACGCCAAGCTGAAAAATGACAAAAGCCTTTTACCACTCCAGGCACATGTAATACAATGCTTAAGAAAGGTAAGAGCATTGTATGAGAGTAGTTGTGAAGTACCCTGTGGCAAAGGCATGTGTGCAACTGGTTAACAACCGGTAATCACATGTGTAAGGGTGATTGCATATGTGGGAGAGATCTATACTTCACAAAAGGGTGAAATTGAATAAAATAATTTAATCAGAAAATGAACTGAAAAAATGTTTAGATTTTTTCATGAGTATATCATCGGAAGAGAATACAGTGTATTTAAAATGAATGCCTAAATATGAATTTCTATAAAATAAACTTTGAGTAAAAAGTACAAATATCCTAGTGTGGAGACTTAAATTTTGACTTCTTGAATTTGCCAAACGTAAATGTTACATACAGGCAATTGTTTCGGATAGGCCTCATGGTCACCTGGTAAAATAAGTACCCAGAAAGGAACCTTTTTTGATACACCATGCTAGTTAAACATTTCATCTCTTGCTCTTCAATGTTATTTTACATATTACACAAAGTTTCATGCCAGATCTTTTTGTTTTCTTTCCAAAAAGCAAGATACTTACCAGTACCGAAACTTAGACCCTAAAGTAAAATAATGTGCAAAAAAATTCTTCTGAGGTGGCAGTGGCTGATCCAGACGGAAGAAGGTATGATGCTCTACACAAGCCTTCCACAAATTCTTGCAAGCACGATAATTCACCATATTGAATCCAAGTAAGGTTTCTCTAGTTTCCAACTAAAATGGAACATAAGTGTTATGGTTAGTTTTAGAATACGTTTTGTTTCTTTACAACAGTAACTTTTTTAAACTAAGAATGGCAGGTTATACTTGGGTGCAAAAGTTATAAACAATAAAAAAATACTCCTCGAGCACAGCAAACACGTTGGCAATAAAAAAAATGAAAGATACAGACCAGCTAATTGAAAGGATGCTGGAGATGTTTTTATGTAAATTTAAGTCAGGACTTTTATTACATTATTTGCCTGAAATAAAATTCAGTTAAACATAAAAACCTTCCTATCTTAATACAGGACATCCTGAAGAATCTCACCTGGGAATAAGATTACATATTCAGAATGGTTAATTCAGGTCCAACAGTACTGAAAATCGCAAGTGAGAATTTCAACTGACACCTAAAATACACTCAAAACAACTGGCGAGAAAGGATGTAAACCTGTGCATATGAAAAAGAAACCGATCATGCACTGAATAAGTGCTATTAAAGATATGCAAGCAACAATTTTCCAAAGGACTCAATCAATACCAAAATCAAACGATAGAGGAAACAAATCTTTAATTCTATGTATGTCAGGACTGGAGGTGAATATTAAGCTGTGCTTTCTCCCTTGTAATTTAAAGCAGCCATAAACATCACAATGAAACTGTCGTCCCCCTTATAGAATATCTTGATGATGGCAACTCATCTCAGACGTACCACCAAATGCTGTAAATCGGCATGATTGCGATGGATGGGTTGATGTGTGCAGAGGAACCTGCAACCCGGATGAGGGAGGGGGAGGGGGGGGGGGGGGGAGAAAGATATTGTCCACATTCCCAAGTTTCTAGCAGATGTGGCATCGGAACCCATTGCATATAGGTCAGAGATCACCTTCAGGTCGGGCATCTCGGCAGGATACAGCCCATTAGAGGGTCTAAAATGAGGGTCTATAATTGGGGAAGCACCCCTTGGTTGAGAAACTGCTCAGGGGGGTGCGTTTTTCCCTTCCACTGTAGCCAAGGTACTCGGTCCTTTGGGACATAACTAAAGTACTTAATCTCTTGCTTTTCGTGGCTGAAAAACACATTTCTGGCTAGGAAGGAATTATCGGCAACGCTAACCATGCTTCTGTGCCTAATATCCGGCAGACTAACTAATTATGTCACCTTTAAAATCTCTACGAGGACGAAATGTAACTCCAGGATAGTGTTGTACCCTACTTTTAGAGGTGTACCCAAATTATGTGTGGTCCAATATATCAAGGCCTATGAGAGAATGAGGGAAGAGATCGTCCTGCAGGGGACAGATAACTGCTTATCGCTCTCTACAAACTGCACCAGGCATTCTTCTCCTACAATTGCTATGTTGGTCATGCAAGTCGCTGGAATTGACACAAACGTTTTCAGTGTCCATTCGGCGAAGGGTGCCATGGTTTCTGCCTTGGAGACAATATTGGAACATATTTTAAATGCAACAGATTCATTACTGGGCTTGACTTTCAAGAAGATTTAATTTTAAACCAGTATCCAATATGGTTACCGTGGTGGTCAGCAAGCTTTGAAAAGTGTTAAATGTCCCCTACGGTCCAGACAGAATGAAAAATGTCCTAGCTATTGTAACAAAGTTTCAGTTATATTAAGGACACAGCAGTGAGGATTATTCTCACAGGCTTGTATCAATGGTGTGCTAAGCACATTTTGGCTGCAGCTGTAGTTTCTTTCACACGTATGATTAAACTAAACTAGTAACGTTATAGTACGGTGGTTCCCAAACATTTTAGAACCATGAACCACTTTTGAACGACAAACTTTCACAACCCACCTACCTTTAATTGACACGAGGAATGTACAATTTTTAGGTTTAAAGTATTTTATTATAGTTTCTGCAACAAGGAAAAACAATACATACAAGGAATACAGTCATTCAGATAGCATGCTGCAAAGGCTCCCTGCAATAGCGCCATCAGTAGCAGGATAGGACTAGCCAAGCATTCACCGAGCCCCCACAAAAGCATAAGCGGTGAGGTGCACTTATTCCAGAACCAAAACACCCCCCCCCCCCAACTCCCACCCCTCCCCCGCCAACTCCCCCCTTACCCAACCTGTGCCTGAGTAAATGTCCATCAGCACCCCTACTGCCCGAAGGAACCCCGCGCCCGCCCCTCCTCCCCCCCCCCATCAATTAGGAAGTCTGGGTGGTCAGCCGCATCAGCCTAAGATAACGTGGACAGGTGATCTCCTTGAACTCTGATTGCAAGAGGACACCAAAGGGCTGCCACAGGTCCTCAAATCTGTCTACTTCCCCTGCCACCGTGAGGGACATCTTCTCCATCCCCAGAACGTGCCACAACCTGTGCAACCAGCCTGTGATAGTGGGAAGTGTGGTGGTACGCCAATGTATAAGTATGTTCTGGATCGCCGATCCTAGTGCGATCGCTATTTGTCTGCCCTTCCTAGATCTTAGTGGGTACATCAGTCCATTGGGCAACCCTAGCAGAACATAGGCGGGAAGACGCGGCAATTCTATATCAAAGCACTGGTCTATTTCATCCAAGACCTCCCGCCAGTATGGATCTAGCAACGGGCAATCCCATAAAATGTGCGTGAGTGTACCCGTCTGCCCACATTCGCGCCAGCAGGTGTCCTGTATGTGATGATTCATGTCGTGCAGCCTCTGAGGTGTGTAATACCAATACGTGGAGACCTTTGTAAAAGTCTCCGTGAGCCCAGTGTGGTAAGCGGAGTGCCGCGCTCGATATGAGATGTCGTCCCATTCCTTGTGACTCAGGGCCCTCCCCAGCTCCCGCTCCCAGCGAGCCCTTCCGGGGCTATAAAAGTGATGGGGGGGGGGTTGGAGGAGCCGGTAAATATCCGAGATGAGCTTGGCGTCCGAGGAACGCGTCGCAAGCCACAGCTCGTATGGAGTGAGCTTCCGGTCAGCCAACTCCCGTACCTGCGGTTGTAGCGCCCAGTGACGGACTTGCATGTATCGCATACGCTCCGTCTCGGGTAGGTGGTATTCCCTGCGCAGGTCAGCGAAGGACACGGCTCCCTCCGGGCCATAAATATGAAACAATGCACAGCACCTGGCTGCTTGCCAGAGCGAAAACGCTCCAGGTTCTGTTCCGGGCTGGAAGTCAGGATTCCCCACCAAGGGGGTAAGTGGCGACGGGAAGGTGGTAAGTTCGTGGCGGGCACTCACGGCATCCCAAACACGGAGCGTGGTCTGCGTGACATAGGACGCATAGAGATTGGGGGGCCTATGACGTCTGCGAAGGAAAGGTATCTCTTGCAAAGTCCTGCCCGCCACCGCCTGATCCTGAAACAGCCAGTGTCTGTCCGATTCCCATTTACTCCACTCAACCAAGTATCGCAATTGCGACGCCTGATAGTACTTATGCAAGTCCGGAATGCCAAGGCCCCCGGACTCAGGCGCCAGAGTGGAGAGGGCTCTCCGGAGTCGAGGTTTACGACCCTGCCAGACAAAGCGTGCGATATCGGCCTGAGTCTGTCGTATCCACCCTTTCGGCGGCTGTAGTGGCAAAGCCCGGAACAGGTACAGCACCTGCGGCAGGAGAGTCATTTTCACCGCAGCGATGCGTCCCAACAGCGATAGCGTGCCTTTGCTCCAACGGAGCAATTCCTCCTTCAGTTTGTTCCCTAAGGCTGCATAATTAGCCTCAACCATGGCGGGCAGGGACGGTGCCAGCAGTATCCCCAGGTACGGGATCAGAACCCCAGACCATTGCATGGGGAAACGTCCCTGCAGCTCGAGCCTGGTAGCAGAGGCGAGCGAAATGTCGAGGGCCGCAGACTTCCTCATATTCATCTTAAACCCCGCCACAGCCGCAAAAGCGTCCAACTCAGCGAGACAGGCAGGAAGCGCGGACTTCGGGTCGTCTAGCATAAAGATCACGTCATCCGCATACAGGCTGATGGTGTGGGTGTAGCCACCCATCCTGACACCTGACACCTCTGGGTTACGTCTAATCCTCTGGGCAAGCGGCTCCATGTACAGAGCGAAGAGCAGTGGAGACAGGGGGCATCCCTGTCTGGTTCCCCGCTCAATCTCGAATCGGCCCGAGGTGCAGCCATTGACCCTCACGGTCGCAGTAGGAGACTTGTAACAGTTAAATATGAGGGTGCGAAACTTCTCACCCAGCCCCAGTTTGCAAAGAACCTGCTCAAGATAGGGCCAGTGCACACGGTCGAACGCCTTCTCCGCGTCCACCGACAACAGCATGCGCTCCCCGGGGATCCGAGAGGCCTTCTCCAAAACGTGGACCACCCTTTTAGTATTGTCCACAGTCTGCCGGCCCGGGACAAACCCGGCCTGATCCGGATCCACCAACCCCGGCATATGGGGCGCCAGACGTGCCGCCAGAATCCCAGTGTAGAGCTTGAGGTCCACGTTGAGCAACGAGATCGGCCGATAGGATGCACATTCGGCGCGGGGCTTCCCCGGTTTGGGAATAACCGTCACAGTCGCACTCAGCAGATCCGGGGGGATGGCTCCAGGCTCCGCAAAGGAGTTAAAAAGCCGCGTCAGCAGCGGAGCTAGCTCCTGGCAGAATGTTTTGTAGAAGAGCGGAGTGTAGCCGTCGGGCCCCGGGGCCTTCCCATGTTTGAGTCGGGAGATGGCCCCGATCACTTCCTCCGGGCGGATATCCCGGTCCAAGTGTTCCGCCTGTTCCGGCGTGAGCACCGGGAGGTCGACCGAAGCGAGGTAGTCAGCCGCGGTCGAGGCCGAGGAAGGCTCGCCAGCGTAAAGGTCCGCATAGTATCGGCGGAAGCCGTCCGCAATTCGGTTATCTTCAGTGGCCAACCCGTCTCCGGGTACGGACAGTTCCTTGACCCTCTGAAGCTGGTGTCGCACTCGCAGTTTATTTGCCAGCAAACGGCCGCAGCGGTCACCGCCAGTATAGTACGCGTGTTTCAGGCGCAGCGCCGCATATTCCGCCCTGTCCATGTCCAGTGCGGAGAGAAGCTTCCGCGCCGCTTTAAGTTGCCTCCAGATTCTGGGGGCCCCCGTCCTCTGGTGCATCCGCTCCAGCTCCCGAACCGTACCAGTAAGTTCGTCCCTCTTCCGCTGTCTCTCCCTATTCTCCGCCGAGGAGATGGAGATAAACTCACCCCGAAGCACCGCCTTCAGGGCAGACCACTGCGTCGCCCGAGAAGTATCATCGTTCTCGTTGTGCTCTCGGAATCCCGCAATCACGGCCCGAATCTGTGTCAGTATCCCTCGTCTATGTAACAGGGTGTCCCGGAGGCGCCAGACCCCCCGCTGCGGGGAGACCGGCGGCAACTGGAAGCTACCCGAGACCGGAGCATGGTCCGACAGTGTGAGGACCCCAATATCAGAAGCAGTCGCCAAAGCGGCCAGCGGTCCCGTCACCAGGAGGTAGTCTAGTCTGGCGTAAGTCCTATGTGCGTGGGAGTAATAGGAATAGGCTCTGGAAGTGGGGTGTAGGCGTCTCCACAGATCGTGTATGTCCAGGTCCCCTAACTGTGAGGCGCTAAGCTGTGAGATTTCCCCCGTCTGAGGATGGCGCTGCGCAGATCTGTCTAAAGATGAGTTAAAGACCATATTCAGGTCACCACCAATGAGTATGTGCCTATCCGGCGTAGACGCAATGTCAGCTAAAGCAGATTGCAAAAACAAGTCCTGGTGATCATTAGTGCTATACACGGAACCCACCGTGAAAAAGAAACTCCCCAGCCTAACTCTGTAGGCCAGGAGCCTCCCCTTCTGCTCCGCCACCTTGTGCAACACCTCCCCTCTGAACTTCCCCGACACCAAGATAGCAACCCCCGCCGTTTTAGCAGCCCCAGAAGAAAAGAGCTGAACCGGGAACTTCGGAGATCGCAGCCTGGGACAATCTCGGGCCAGGAGATGCGTTTCCTGTAAAAGGCAGATATCCGCCCGGGTGCTCTCGAGAAGGGACAGTATCGCCCTGCGCTTGACCGGGTTATTCAACCCCTTCACATTAAGGGTAACAATCTTCAGGGCCATGAACAGACCAAGGATAGACAGCGTTAATGGGGCCCGGAGGCACAGCAAGCGCACCACAAGGCGGGAAGGCAGATTGGGGTAAGCGCAGCAGAGAACCACAATGGAGCACCAGAAGGGCGGTGACAAGTGTATTCGAAGCATCAGGGGGCCCCATGCAAGCAAATAACAGGGGCCAGGGTAAACGCCAAGCAGAGCCAACACGACATCCCACCCACTGGCACAGTGCAGGATGGGCAAGGCAAGAACAACAACCTGAAACCAGGGGGGTAACCCAGCGCACAAACCGAATTCCCTCTCGAGCAGAGTCCTCCCCCCTCCCAAAAGGCAGCAGGAGGGCACAAAGATCACAGCATGAGACAAATAAGGCACATCCCGAACCCCGGATCCCCCCCACCCCAACTCCCCGAACAACCCTCAAACACCCCAACTCCCCACATCTCCACCCCACCTCCAGATCCCTACTCCGATCCCCACCCACTCCCCGCAACCCCAGCCCCAACTCGGTGAAAACCCCCAGTGTCCCAGTCCAGCCCCTAACGGGCAAGTCTGTGGTAAAGTGTCCGAGTGGACGTCCAGCCACCATCCATGCTCCCCCAGAGCCCCCTCCCCCCCCCGGAACCCTCAAACCTGCAGTGCCGGTGAAGCCAAGATGATCTCCCCTTAGACGAAGCTCAGGCCGTGACAGCCACGTCACTAGGCGAAGTGGAACCGGACACTTCCCGAATGGCGTTGTCCATTTCCGCTCTGATCGTAGGAGAGTCCGGGCGGGAAGGCCGAGGCGCGGACCGGCGCCGTCGAACCGTTTGCCATCCCCCTCTAGAAGGCCGGCGTTGAGGCGTCGGGACATCTTCATCAGTAGCGGTGATCCCCAGCACTCTGCACGTGTCCTGAAGGGATCTCATCTGGTGCAGCGTCCCGTTCCATCGAAAGATAAGCCTGAAGGGGTGGCCCCAGGAGTACTGCGTGTCATGCTCCCTCAGAAAGTCCGTGGCAATTTTGAAGGACTTGCGTTTCTGCAACGTAATCGCGGACAGGTCGTGATATAAAGCAATTTGGTGACCCCTGAAGCTCACCGGCTGTTTCTGACGTGCTTCACGGAGGATCCGCTCCTTCAGAGGGAAATCCGGTAGAAAGGCTAATATATCTGGGGGCGGCGCCGAGGCCCTGCGTGGGGGACCCACTCTATGCGCCCTGTCGATCCTCACCGGAAAGTCACTCGCCTCACCCAGTACATCTCGAAACAAATCTCGGAGGTAGGCCGATATGTCTTCCCCCTCCTCTTGGGACGGAACTCCCCTGACCCTTATGTTGTTGCGCCTGGATCGGTTCTCAAGATCCTCGGCGTGGGCCTGGAGGTCGATCTGCTGGTCTCGAAGCCGCAGCACTTCCTGTTGTAGGTGCGTGATCTCCTCGTCCCTGGCTTGATTAGCTTCCTCCACAGCGGCGACCCGCTCTCCAAGCGAATCAACTTCCCTTCTAACCTCTCGGACCTCACCAGCCACCTCCTGTTTCAAGGCCTGAAAGTCCTCCCTGAGCGTGCTGAACAGCGACTCCAGAAAAGACCTGGTGACCGGGGGCTCACCCCCCTCTGCTCCACGAGATCCGGACGATGGGCTCGGTGTTGGCTGGGATCTGTCCTGTCTCGGGGCACCTCTGCCCAACATCTCAGGCAAGGTACGCTCCCCCTTCTTGCCTCCCCTGTTACTTGCCATCTCAGAGGCGGCACTGCGTCGCAGGGAGAGAAATCTGACGGAATGTGAGGGGGTCCGCAGCAAGGCGATCCAGTACAAGCCCGGGGGCTCACCGACAGCTCCCCAACGCCCCCGGCAGGCCGAACGCAAGAGGAGCACAATCAGCGCACCACTGCCACACTCCACCAGCGCGTCCCTGCCTCCTAGGGGTGGGTCTCCTTCCCTTCTCCAGGCCTCCGGCCGCTTCGCCACACCACCGCAGCCGTCCAGGCGGGCACCGCCGCTCCGTGGGACTCAACGCTGGGCGGGCCACTCGTCGTCCAGCGCCCTCCGGCCAACCAAGCTCTCGTCGGGCCCCAGGCACAGCACACGGGGGCAGTAGGACCACCTAGGAGCGGGGTCGATAGCACGAGCCCTAGGGACACCGGGCTGGCAATCTCTGCGGGACCCTCCACTTGCCGCCTTCAGAACAGTCACTCCGGCCACAGGCCTACCAGGCAGGTAAAGGCGTCTCCCCGGGGCCCGATCCGGCGACCCCTGAGCCGGGGCCCGCAGAAGGAGCCCGGTGGCGTCTCCGGCCCACTAGGCCTCTAGGCACTGCAGATCCCCGGGGTCGCGTAGCTCTCCCTCTCGACACCTCTCACCACCCAGGGCGGTGGGCGCCGCTCCACTGTGGCCGTCTCCCCTTCACTCCAGGGGGCTCCAGCGCCGCCGGGGGGAACTCGACCGGGCCCCCGGTGGTCAGAGGGCCCAGGACACACCACCGCACTCCAGAGTAGGCCCACCGGTCACGGGTCGGCCAGGCAGGTATAGGCGTCTCCTCGGAGCCCAATCCGAGCACCCCAGAGCCGGGGCCCGCCAGGGAAGTCCGTCAGCGTCTTTGGCCTGCCAGGCCCTAGGGCACCGCCAATCCCCGGGGTCGCGTAGCGCTCCACCCCGACTCCTCACACAGCTAGGGGCGGAGGGCGCCGTTCCGTCGTGGCTTCCCGCCCCTCACACCAGGGGGCACCAGCGTCGCCAAGGGGGGACCCGGCCGGACTCCCGCTGAACAAAGGGCCCGGGATCACTCCACCTCACCGAGGCGCCGCAGATCAGACGTTCCGCTCCCGCCTGGCCTCTTGCAAGCTGCAGCGTCCGCTCGTCGCAGGGGCCGGCTCTGCGAGGCGCTGTTCTGCGTGTCCGCGCCTCCGAGGGTCCCAAAGATGCCCCCACCGGGCTCTCAGCCGCTACCGCTCCGTTCTCCACCAGATCCGGGGGAGATCTGCGGTGCGAGAAGGGTCAAGGGCTCCGGGGACTCAGGAGCTCACGGTAGGAGCGACCAGTCAGCCCGCCATCTTGGCCACGCCCCCATGTACAATTTTTAAATGTAAATAAAGCATCATGTGATGCGCATTGTCATTTACGAACAGCACATTTTCCATAGAAATGTGCGTCAATTTTGCACAGAAATACACATTTACTGCAAAAACTATAAAGCACACAAATTATAATGTGTTTGAAAATAGGGTTTCTGTGGATATTCATCATTTGTAATCACTTAGTAAAATGTCTAGATTTGTTTTAATCTTCCAGCACACTTCAGAATTGCAAAAAAAGTGCTTTATTTTTTCCTTTCCTAACTGCTGAATGAATACATTTCATTTACAAAATTTGTTGTGTTGCAAGAAAACAGCCTTTTCTTTCACATTACCTGTACTTCAGCAATATTGTCACATAATTCACTTTAAAAACTCCTTTTACTTTGCAGTCAGAGAAAGAAGTGTAAACACCAATCCTGCAGCAATTTGTCAGAAGATAAAGCCTGGCATTTGACGTTTGTCTTTTAAGCTTCAGAAAACTTGACAAGTTAAATCGCGAATTTAAGGCATTTTTAGGTCTCGGCCTGATCCAGCGCATGCGCTGCCCTCGGCCGAGACCTTTAGTAGCTCTCAGAAATGCTACTTTGCCGGCGATCAGCTTGCTAGAACGCGCATAAGAGCGCGCTCGCATGCACATTATAGCAAGCTGAACGCCGGCGCGCGCGCATGCTCGTAATAGCAAGGTGGTGGCTGGGCCTCGCAGCCATGCTTGTTATTCGTTGCTCTCCACTTAGCCACTTCTCACGTGCATGACTCACACTGCCGCCTGCCTTCAAAACCGCAAGTGCGGCGTTAGGACTGAAAAGTGAAAAGCAGCGGGCCTCGCATTCACTAGAGGGCGCATCTGACATTCAATCATCCCCTCGACAGCTGAGTCACTTGAATACCGCCCCTCGCTACACTCCATCCATTTGACACGTTCTGCGTTATGCCCACAGCCAGTGCTCGAAGGCAAAATAAGCTAATGCATTGCACGAGTTAGAATTATTCACACGTTAGCTTTAATCGGAGACGATGTGGTCTGACTGCTAGACTGCCGACTTTGGAGCTGGGAAAGCAAGGTTTGAGCCTTGGGGTCGCGTCCACATCCTGCGACCAGCTTTTGTTTTAGTTTGCTATGTGCAACCACGGGCTGCTTTGTCACACACGTCTGCATAGCAAACAGGCATATGGCCGGCAACGTAGCACTTGTGATCATAACTCTATACCCCTAGTTCCTCTCACCCGGTGCAGAAATTTACCGGAATCCCGAAAGCGACTCTTCCTCTTGCCATACACGAACTTCAACCCACTCTCTAGCATTTTTCACACCATAAACTCCCCAGGTACTCACATAGTTCGCTGTACCGCTGGCACCATCTCCCCAGCTGCCGCAGCACGTCGGTCAGCAGGTCGCAGGCAGTGAGCTGCACCGGGTCCCAACACAATGCCTGGCATACCTGCGCAACCGACACCCGCAGCAACGCTCGCATCTCTTGCACTTTCCGCCAGCCACAGGCGGGGATCCGTCACCTCTCCCGCGGCTCCATCCCAGTGGCTGGTGGTGGGACCACGGCCTCACAGTACCTGCCACTTAGACCAAGCACCATGACCGCTCACCTGAGCCCTATGTTGCATTAGCAAACCCCGCCTCTTTTAGTCCTGTGCTGCCCCGCCCCTTTAGACACCCGCTACTTTCAACACATACCCGCCTGCAGGTATTCAGCCCAATTATTTTGGCTTTTGTATAAGGAAAATATATTCACCAATTTTGAATAACATACGATACCAACATGCAATGGGCAGCACTAGTGCAAGGCTCCCGGTGTGTGGAATAACACATGCAGTTCTACATCTGCAACCCACTTGCTATATCCTTTTTGTATTACCCAGGCTTGTCAATATCTAAAAGCAAATGCTCGTGTGAGTTTATAGTCGATAACGAGCAATAATGGCATATTATGCACTATTCTGAATTGGTGAAAGCAAAAGGTGTAATTCTTGGTAAATCAGTGAGTCCCTTTCCGTACTATCGCCAGCGCCATCTTGGGACACGCACCTTCCCAGCCGGGGACGCGCCGGGCGACCGCAACGCACGAACATCGATTGCTCAACAATCAGACAACGTGGCCAAGGTCTGCTCAAACTTAACTTTAGTTCGTCTGCACCAGTCTGTGCAGTTCACAGACATGGAGGGCGTATAAAGACAATCTCTGTTCTCCCTCGTGTTTTTCCGAGTCACAATACTACAATATCAAATGTCTTGTTCTTGTTCTTCCTCTTCAGGTTTCATAGCAAGAAGAGTTCGGAATTCATGATTCCAAAATATTCGTGAAAGCTAACCTGCAACCCCTCTATTTCCACGCAGATACTCCTGACAAGGATGTTTTCGTAAATTAGGTTTACAGACAAAAGAGCGCCTAATCAGGAACCCTTCTAGAGGATACAAAAAAATGTGCAGCAAAGCAAAGTTTCCATTAACGGGAACGGTTTCAGCAAGAATAAACACGCACCAACCACTGTAACAAAATCCACTTCAGAAAACCATTTTCTATTTTACAAGATCATTGTTTTCCTGTTTTTTGACATGAGAAATAGTTAAGCTCCTTCGCGTACATTTCACGGACATCATGACTTTCACCCACGGTGAAATGTGTTCATAAAGCTTCTGGTAGTAATAAGAGAACAGCATCTGTTAATGGCACACTTAGAAGTGACACCGGTATTAATAAAATCTGTACCTAGTTAAAGACTATTCCTCCATTAGGACAGAAGCTCACTTCTAACCATGAAAAACCAAAGTAAGTGCAGTGGCACTTAAGATGGCACCTCCCTAACAAAGTATTCAAGTGCTTTACAAGAGCGCATGGCTTTGTAGTTTGGTACATTCAATGAGATAAGCTCTGGACTGGACAACAAATAGTGGATCATTCCTTGATTAAACAAGCATTGGCATAGCCAATAGGTCTCGCCTTTGGGACCTTATAAGTGTTTAGCCATGCAACACTTGATGTAGTTGCACCAAGGATATTGAGCTGCATAAGAAAACACGTATAAGTTCCCAAAGGCGAGACCTATTGGCTATGCCAATGCTTGTTATTTATTGCTCAGACTTTCCAGACTCTCTAAAAATCTGCTTACGCACACCAGCAGGTGGCGATCCATAGTTTGGGAAATACTGCCCTAGTAGGTATATTTGGGGTGAGGGAGGTGGAGGGCTGAATTTTAGTTATCCAATTGATTATCCAAGACTCCTGAATATATGAAATAATTTTTTGGGGGGGGCGGGGGGGGGGGGGGCTTGGCCTGATGCCAAAGTAGTAGCACAATATCGGCTTTGCTCTATAGAGCTGGATGCTATCACCTTCATCCTGCAGCGGTGCCAGTCATGAAGTCGACATATAAGTGAGCAGAGTGTTAGAAATAAATTTTGAAATAAAATTTGACTTTCATAACGTTTTAGAATGACATCTGCCTTGGGCTTCAAACATGACATGCAGACATTTGGTGCTAAAAACAATGAAAACATGAGGCTTTGATATTCAAAGGCCTTTAACCAGACCCTTTCCCTTTTTATAAAACATGCACGAAAATAGTTTGAGTTTAATAGTCACTAGTTTAGATTCTGTCTTATCTATATAATGTATTTTTAACTTATGATAAACATGTGTGCAGCTATAACATTTAGCTTGTATTTTATTAACACGATTAACACAACATTTACTAGTGCAGAAAACAGTGACAGCTAACTAGAATTTAAAGTTTGTAGAAATTCAGTTGGTTCTAAGACAATTTGACATTCCAGATAACAGAATGTGTCTTTCGTTTGTGAAATAAAGACACCTCACATAAATTACAGTATGTAACCTCGAACTTATACTGATATCGTATTTGTTGCTAGTAAAATGTTACTTAAAGAGAGCCCCATTCGTAACTGACTTAAAGCTTGTTTCGTTTCCCATAGAGAAGAGAAAACACATGCATTTCAAAATGTATTACCATATTATGTCTCTAATGACTTGCTGCCTAATACGTTTCTTTACAGCTTACAGATCATGTGTTTAGCCAAAATAAACAGATGCTTAATAAGTAGGTTAGGAAATTAAGTCATTTAAAAATTGGATTCGAACTGTGCTGTGGGAAAGATTTTATTGTTGCCACAAAGAAGATAGCCAACTCGTATAATGGATGACTTGGGAGAATGCAGAGATTTCTAATGGACGGTGAAAAGAACAGGTCATACTTTTTGCAACTGTTAATTACAGCTTTTAAAACGCATTACTAGTTTAGGAGCTTCAGATTCGTTTTAGCACATCAGAGATTTGGAGGGATTTTATCTGAACAGCGTTGGGTGCAGGAGAGCAGATGACAGGAGTGGAGAGTCGAGGAGAAGAAAAGCAGATCAGCTGAGATTCAGGCTGCGTTTATTTTGACATTTATTAAAACCCAAGCTTTGCTACGGCTTATTTTATCTATGCTTTATTTTTCTTTATGGGGAATTCTGCAATTCTTAATTATTGACTTTTTGCTTCATGCTAAAATAACTCTAGACTTTATTTTTGAGCTCTTCATGGGTTCTGACTGACATCATTTGCGCCCCATTTCTTAGAATAGGTATTCTATCCTTTATGTAAAGTGCTGTATGCACATTATAATATGACAATATTTTTGTGGTATCAATGCTGTAGCCTAATTGGTATTTGCCTAATAAACCAAGAATCAGAAAAACCTACATTTTAATTAGAAAATGAAACCCTTTTAAAACTACTCAAATCTCTCCCTAGTGACTGAAAATAAAGAACTTGACAGTTGATCATATACATGACTGTGTACGTTCTGTTTCAGATCTATTCAGTAAACGGCAGCCAAGGTCCATTCGACCAGTCAAGCACCTAGGATTTTGAGGGTACAAGCGGTAAGTTTGGGGTGACTGATTTAACACCTGATTTTTGGGCGCTTAAATGAACTTGTGCTTGGGCGTAGGAGCTTAGCAGAGGATAGCGAAGTCAGATTAATCCGAGATAAAGCTGAATCTATGAAGGGCTAATGCCACATGGCAGAATCAAGATGGCAGTGTCTGTGACACGACCTGCAATGGGCGGTCAGCGGTGACATCACATGGTCATGGCAGTCCAGGAGTGACCTGGTTTACACGTTGTAGGTCCCTGGGGAGATGAAAAGCTGACCCTAGACCATGAGAATTGGCGGTGCAAGACGCCCCGCAGCAACACTGTCATCGTAGGCCCATTCGGGATCGGAAAATATATCACATCAACAGAACTGAGCATGCTGTGGTGGAACTCAAAACTGCCTCCGAGGATCTTTAAGTACAGGTGGACTTGACAGAAGGTATTTACAGTACAGGGTTGGAGACTCAGAAAGGCAAGCACATTGTAATATTTTCAGAGTGGCAAGGCCACTCCAATGCTTTGAAGTAAAATGAATGATTATGTTCCTAGGAAGTGTGGCTGAAACAGATGATGGAGCAGTAAGGCGTCAGCATTCCTTGTGAAGAAAGTGCACAAGATGCCAGCGAAAATGTACTGTTGTCGCTCATTTGCCAGGCTAGGGAGGAAGACGCTGCATCACAGACACTGGTATGGCCTATCTGGGAATTAACAACTGTTAGATACTTGGGTGTCCAGAATTATGAAGTAGAAATAGATCGGCTGGAGGGAAACTTGAAACAGGCAATTTAGATGCTGAAGAAACATGTGGTTAATGAGGTCACTGCCAATTTCCATGGTGGGGACAATCACTGGGCAAAAAATAATAGCTCTTGCCCAGTTGCTATAGTACTTGAGCACATTACCCATAATTGTACCTAAGAGCTGGTTTCAGGCGCTGGATACTTTATTAACTAATTTGTTAAGGGGGACAGGTAGGCACAATGGGGCCCTGGCCGAAATACAGCTCCCAACACTATAAGGGAGGAATAGCAGCCCTGGATATGGAAGCTTATTACTGGGCTGCACAATTGCAGTGGTTACTGAGATGGGTTTCGGAGAAGATTCCTGGGGTAGGAAGGGTGCTGAGCCATGAAACAAAACCGGAGGGCCTCACAGAGGGACTGTCATAACCCAAAAAAAGAGCTTTGGACCACAGGCTGGTGGGAGACATTGCTGGGCTTGATAACTGCAAAAGACCTGCACACAGATACCCAACGCAGCAGCCATGCCAACAGAGTGTATACAGGACTTAAACCACATTCACTGCTGGAAAGGCATAAAAACCTGGCAGGAAAAAGGTATGCACACAAAAGGGGACCTCTACAGTGGGGGCACATTACTAGAGTCCAACAGTTGATGGAGGATTTTGAGCTGTCCCTAGAAAATTTTCTTCCACATCAGTTAATGATGGCTGCTTAAAATGCACAAGGAACGTAGGGAATAGAGAACCGATTACACACCAAGGCATGAAGCTTAACAATTAAACTGCATACCACCAAGTTGTCTAGCACCTTTCATTATAAAATTCAACATTCTTATGCAAGACTATCTAAAAACAGTTGCTGTGAGTCTTACATTCATATCTCCAAATTGAGAACCTCCGAATAGAATTGGAGACAATCATGAGTGGTGAGAAAATGTCCTAGAAAAATGGTTGACTTATCTGCTTCATGACTATGACAGTGCCCTTTAAATGTTAAGAAATGCTCAGCTTATGTTTCAGACTAAGCCTGTTGTCCCATCACATAATCTGATGATGCTATGACTTAACAAGAGTTTACTAGAACAGCTACCTCCTTCCTGTAGATGACATCGGGCAGTGATGCCCCTCGATGTAAAGTACAACACATTTTGTCTTCAGGATAGAGACCTTCAATTCACAAAGACCTGTGAATGGTATACACTGATTGTCGGCACATGAAGAGGGGGGGTGGACCACAAGTAAAGATCACATCTTATTTTGATATGAGGTATGCTTAAAATCCATTTCAACAACATTCTAAAACCTGAAAAAAGGTTACTATTAGACTTGCCAACTATATCTTCAACTTTCATTTTTCGTTTTTCTGTACAAAGGCTGCCAAAAATGTTTTTGTGGGATTAGTTTCTAGTGTTGGCGAATATTTCTTGACTTTGTAGTTTTAAAACATAGGTATATCATTCACTTATATATATAAAAAACTACTACTTGTTATGTGCCTGGATTAGTTCTCTTGCCTACCCCTGGACTAGGACACAATTCTATTCAAAGTTGACTGTGACTTCTAGTTCAGACATTAGTGTAATAGCTACCTAGTACACCTATGTCTGAACTAGGATTTTTAGTGGACATTGAATAGAATGATGTATTATCCTATGGCACCCAGTGTTGCTACTGTATATATGTAAAAACATTGCCACATACTGATTACTTTTGAGCACCTTGCGCTGCCTAAACTAAGTAAAGGAGTGTGAATGTATTAGGACAAATATATAATACATTGGAGATCAACCTGATCATGGGCCTTTTGTTCAACTAAGCAGTCCTCTACCTCACCCCCACTGTTTGAATGTCAGGGATTGGTAGGCCTTTGTTTGAATTTGAACTTACTGAACCATTGCTATTTATTTATCTAGAACATAGGGTATATCCTGAGCTCATATTCCAAGTAAAAAGTTCATAGAGACAACAGGTTCTTCACAGATTTCTTCTTTATTCCAACGATTATGTATTTCTTCAGAGGAACAGAATTAGCTGCCACTAGCAAACACGTGTTTCGTCCTGTGTTCAATCAACCACGGACTTCCTCAGGGCAATTCATTATAAGTTTCCATGTCCAAATGAAGTTAAAATTTGTTGAATATTCAATCTCGAATATTGTTCCAAAAACGAACGTAGATAGACGCCTATCTACTGAAAATGCCGGTACGAGTAACATAGTAAATATCGGTATTTGGAAATTAACATTTGCTACGGACGGTTGGAAGAAGATACAATATTCACGTTCGTTTTCTCTGAAGAAATACATAATCGTTGGAATAAAGAAGAAATCTGTGAAGAACATCTTGTCTCTATGAACTTTTTACTTGGAATATGAGCTCAAGATATACCCTATGTTCTATTTAATGGTTTGGATTTTCCACACCTTCTGGTGAATGTTGAATGGCCTTCACTTTATCCCTAGAGCTCTAACTAATTGGACTAGAATTATAAATCGCACAACATTGCGTAATTGTTAACCTAGCCATCCGTCTATTTGTATTTTCCTATTTTCCTATTTATTTATCTAGTTAACCCAGGACCTGGTCTGGATATAAGGGCTTGTCCTTGTTTGTATATACATTTCATAGGGTCTAAGATGGGACTTAACCGCATCGATGCGGTGCATTTTCCCGTTGTGTGCTGGAAAATGCAAAAACAAATGTTCCATGACGAGCTGGGCTCGTCATCAGCGTAGCAGGAGGCTACCTCATGACGAGCCCAGCTTGTCATGAGCGTGGAAGGGGTTAAGGAGCCATCCTTTTTGGGATGAGAAAGTACATGGAGTAAACCCCTCTGTCCTGTTGATGTGGAGGCACTCTCTTGCACCTTTCTGGAGCAGAACTTCTGCCGCATCCTCAAGAAGGCAGAGATGGTTCTCTGCTGAGCATGTGTCTGTGGTGGAAAATGCTGAGAGGTGTTGTGAGAAGTAGCGGTAAAATTGATGAACCACCACTAATACCCATTAGTCCGATATGTTTTCCTCCAAGTGAGAGAGGAAATGTCGTATTTTCCCCACATTTGAGAAGGCAAGTCACTGCTTAAAAGGGAAAGCTACTTCACCAGATCCATCTCTGACCTTGCCTCTGTTACCGCAGTATGCATCCCCTGGGACAACCCCTAGTAGCCTGATGGAGTAAGATATGCTGTAGTCTCTAGAAGGACTGCAGGTGGTTGGGTTAAGTGGCCTTGGTTCCTCGAAAGGAGCCTCTTGTGGCAGGAAACCAACAGACATTGCAATTTCCTGGCCTTTATCTTTTGAAGCAGCTTGTCAACCTCTGGGCCTAACAGATATTTTCAGCTGAATAGGAGGTTGAATAGATGCAGCTGGACTTCTTGTTTGAACCTGGAGATTCAAAGCCAAGTGAGGTGCATAAGGACAACGCAGGTGTTGATACCACTAGAAGCTGTGTCCAGGGCACTGAACGCACAACTAATGTTGGCATTCCAGAAGGTCTTATCTATGGAAACTATCTCTCCCCACCCCCTTCTTTCTGTGGACCTCAGGAAGTATTAGCTTCTGCATCTCTTCCCACTGGGACCTGTCATAATGTGAAAGGAGTCGGACAGTGTTGGCTATGCACCAATGAGTGGCTGCCCCTACAACTATCCTTTTGGCCACAGTGGCGATGTTCTTACTCTCCTTGTCGGGTGGCGAGACTGCGCCTGTGGTTTCAACAGAGACCCGCTTGTGGGCAGTATGGAGAACCAATGAATCGGAGGGACGTGGCTTTTTATGTAAAGAGGACTGCTTTTGTAAATAAGCCTGCTGGGGATTCTCCTTCAAAAGTAAGACTTCTGTTATGAGCAAGTGCCTCTGTAGGCTTTAGCAGGCAGATCTTACCGGTGACCAGGTGAATGAAGAGACGCTTCTGCATGCTGTCAAGCTCGTATCAGAGTCTTTGCAGAATCGGCAGCTTTGATCTAGCTGTCGACAGGAACTTCGGAAGCTGCTTTTAGTGGTGCCTTTCGTGCCGGTTTCCGGTTTGAAGACAGATCTTCAAAGCTCTTTTGGCGGGTTGGCCTCAACAACCAGTAAGGATTGAAGCCATTGGCAGAGCCTCAGTTAACTCTGAAGCCTTCTCTTGGTGCCGAATGGAACCCAAAGGAAGCAGGGACTTTGGAAGAGGCAGTCTTTTTTGTTTGTGCATGTGGCCAAATGCCCGACTCCTGCGGGAGTGGCGCTTTACTTCAGCGTGGAACTTTTTATGTGACCCTGGCTTGCTAGCTAGGTTCTTGAAAACAGGTGGCATACTTCCAACCCTAGGAGGGGCCTGTGTTCAAGGGCCACTGGTCTTCAGTGCCTGTTTGATGTCATCTTCTTCTTTGTGCTCTAAAGGGCCTGTGGAAATGGTCTCTGGACTAGGTGATGCCTGCACTGCGGAAATTTCGGACATGTCAGCTTCCTCACCTACTTCTGCCCAGAAGGGGCCTTCTTCCCTGAAGATGTCTGGGGTTTCGTAGAATGCCTGGTGGTTTATTTTAGGATGTGGCAAGCACCTTTCCCTACACTACCTTTGGGTCGTTTTTGAGCAGAAGATGAGGCAGGACTCACAGGAGGTGTTGTCATGGTCCAGAAAAAGACACAGGCTACAGTCATTGTGATCATCCTACCACAGGTATTTGGCTTTGCACTGGGGGCAATGTTGAAAAGGTGTTCAGCTCATCACCCCCTTCCAGTCTGCAGTCTCTAGAGTGGAAGTCCATAGTAGGAGGCACGGTTCCCGAAGGCAATTTCCCTGTGGCCTGCTCTCCTAAAGTGGTGAAGCTTACCAAAAATGTTATCACAAATTTTATACATCATCATAAGGCCTCCTCCTTCAGCTTGTTGCCACCACACCATTCCAGTTTTAAGGCAACTCTTCCAGCACTGTTGAACTAAAGAACAGATCAGTGCCCTTCCACTCAGGAAAATCCATTAGTGAAAGAAATGTGTCCTTTAGGTAGGGTTAAAGTTAGGAGTAGAGATCGCTATGGGTTATAAAGTCCATTCTGAGGTTAGGCATCCTTCCTTGTGCAGCCTATGGCCTTGTCATTCATCATGTCACAAGAACATCTCCACAGATATATTGGGCCACATTATGTAGTTAAGCATTCAGTATCCTCTCTATATTACCCCACACACTGTTATTGACTGACAGAAAAGCATTTGTATACAGTTTGTACCCATTGGCAATATTTTGTCAGGCTATACTGTATACATATGCTGTGGGGTTTTAGGTTTAAACCTATAATAACTGATAAAACCCCACCGAAAGAGAAAAAGCTCTCACCAGTGAAAACATATAAACACTGAAAAAACACCTGCACAACCACAAACTAAATGCCATTCAAAGAAAGGGAAAAGAGAGCTAAATAGTCATTTTTGTTTCTTCCTGAAGGGGTAATACAATGTAACTTTGTTCTACAAGCGAACAGTAAGAAAGACTGGGCTAACCGTATTCGGCATGAGTTTTGTTGTTTGGGGATGCCACTAAACTACTGTTACTTCATTCCTTTTGCTTTTTACAGTTTTGTGGTCTTTGGTCTAAAGATGCAGAGCTTAGAAGCATGTTTTAGGTCTTGTTTAATTATTTTATAAACTGTAGAGAATCTTTCACTGATATGTATAATGGCTGGTTTCATAAGAATCTTTACTAATATGTGTCATCACATTTACCCACAAAGAATGGGTAAAAACCCTTAATACATCAGCC
This sequence comes from Lissotriton helveticus, assembly GCF_964261635.1. Lineage (NCBI taxonomy): Eukaryota > Metazoa > Chordata > Amphibia > Caudata > Salamandridae > Lissotriton > Lissotriton helveticus. The sequence continues at coordinate 1,427,896,740 of NC_136061.1, forward strand.
CCCAGTTTCTAGTGGCTCAGTATTGATGGTAGGTGAATTGCCAACGTCTCAGGCTTTAAACATTTAATGCAAGGTATAGTGACAAGTATATGTAAAAAGAGCGCTATCACCAAGCATCTGGGATAGTGATGAAAACATGACACCAGACTTTTGGAAAACATGGAACGCAGTGTCACTTGGAATGCTCTGCAAAATAGGTTCTTTCCAAATTCAACAAAGATTGGAGTGATATTGATTGTATTTGCAGTGGTTCAGCTACGTTTATGAAAAGGTTGTGTGATGACCTGCCAAAATTGATACATGAGCTGAAGTGATTCTCTGTAAGAGATCCTTGCCACTTGTTAGATGGTATGCTGAAAGCATTTTTACAATCTTCAAAGTTTAAGAGGGATGCTATTGACTTTTTAGTCCATCCTGGTGCACTGTTTTCTTATGCACAGGAACTAAAACGCAAATATTTATCAAAGAAAGAGTCATCCCAACTGTGTCCCTTAGCTGATGCTACTGAGTCCAAGCAGTATTGGCATGGAAAGCTAGGTCAGTGGCCAGAGTTAACAAATTGTGTACTGGTTGTTTTGGCTTTGCCCGTCCCAAGTGCCAATGTTGAGAGGGCCTTTTCACATAAGTTTACATGGGAAAGAAAGAGCGAGCGCACATGACCAAAGACTCACTGAAGAAGTATTGTATGGTGTACTACAATAAGTTTAATTTGCAAAAATCTATTTGGACCTCATATACACTATATGCACACTGTCTATGTACCATGTGCTATCAGTGCAGAAAGCAAGCAATAATAAAAGCAAAACGTTCCATAAACACCTGAAAAACACATTTTCCGTTGTTTTTAGTGGCGCGAAAATGTGTAACCACTGATAATAACTTTTTTTAAGGTATTGAAATCACTTGAAAACACTGAAAAAACCCCACCACAATTTACCCAAAATAGAAACTGAAAACAGGAAAGCCTATGTATACATATAAGCACTATCAATATGGAATAAGAATCCCATTCTGACCATGTTATGAAATCCGAAAAGCTAAGGCAAACTATCTTTACAATGAATTTATGCAGCAGTTTAATTCCTGCAGGATATTCCATTTAATTGTCACAGGTAACAGTTAGGAGTACACTCACCACTTCTTTTCTTAGTTGAATGAAAAACTGTTTACACTTGAAAGATATTTTCACAATCTTCAACCTAAACAAAAAGAAAAGCAAAATATACAAATACGTCAACAATAAATTAGTCTTCAAAGTTCCAGAATAAGAGTATGACATCCCCTTAGTCTTCTAATCCAACTAAATCATGCATTTCAATGCTAAGGAAAAAAACATATGTAGAGAAGTAAGTAAAGTTTGTAACAGAGGCCAACTAAATACCCCAATAGGTTGGAAAGCCTTTCATTGGGCGATCTGGAGGATACTATGTGAAACATTCGGATTGATGCCTTTTGGATTGCGGTATAATAACAGCTGCTAGTGAAAACAGACACCACTGATGTAAATGAACGTCTCCTCTGTAACAAAGTAATAGAGAGTCATACAACAGTGCTAGCCCCGGTCACCCAGCCTGTACATACTGGTTCTGGAAGCTGGGGTTCACCATTTTATTAAGGCCCCACTATAAACTGCATTCAAATTGTCATCATCTCTCCCTGAATTACCAACATGTGTTACAATAAGGCGGCATCCATATTATTGTTACATTATGTAGTAGCACACAATTATCTCTCTTGAAATGTGTAGCACTGAATACACTGACATTTTCTTGATGCACAAAGAGGCTGTGCTCTACAGCTATTCCAACTCTATACAGTATATTTCATTTCAACCTACTGACAGTGGTGCTAGTGCTCTTTGTTTTGGTTTTTAGTTATAGCTAGACAGAGTTGTGACCAGACCGTACCCGACCAGAGAAAAAGAGGTTTAGAAGCATTACTGAGAAAGGAGCATTGGCGCAACCTACACATTAGTTACCTTGTGAACAGCATTTCATAGGTCATAATTGGAGTTCTTCTGCTGAAAAACATTGCTTGCATTGTAGTTTTTGTCTAGTGGGAAAGCTTATGTTCAAAACAAGAGTGCTGAGGTGGTTATGGTTATAGGCCAATGTTCAAGGAAGCAGGCCATATCAGTTTATGAAAACTTTTGACAAAAGAGTACGCCTAACATTTACTGCTAAAGTAATTTTAAAGTCACTATACACTTAATGTAGATTGTAATTACACTAGTTTAAAGCTAGTAGAAAGGTGTTTTGTTATGTGTAATCTCACACATTACTGTAACAGGCAAAGCAGTAGGGTTTTTATTGCAGTGTTATATAGCACAAATGTGACCTGAGGACATGTGAGTGCTATACATGAGAACCCAATTACGTTACACATTTCTAAGTAGCAGGGAGATTAGGTGGTTTGCCCAAAATCACAGGAAGCAGAGCCAACAGGACTCTAAAGCGGCTCCCTACTTCCAAATTCGGCCACACTAGCCATAAGGCCTTCTTACGAATCCTGGGGGTAAAAAACTTCCACAGCTAGAATCCGTCATAGGCCCCTACCAGTGTGGTGGTATATTGTTGTGTCAACTATAAGTTTGAAGACATGTATAATTTTATGACTGCAGGCCTGATGTTTGCCTTGTCGGAAAGGTGATGCTCAATATAGATGACCTGAGTATGTCATGTCTAAGCTGTTCACTATGAAAAGGTACATGAAAGGCAGTAGGGCGGACTTATTTTTATTATAAAAGCTATATGTTGAAACCAATAGGCCTTTAATGATGGACTGCTACTACACTATGCTAAAGCCCATAGGGTTGTGGAATGTTTAAACAAGTGAACTTGTCCTGCAGACAAAGTGCCACAATAGTCTTCGAGCCCTGTAAAGAAATCCATGTATTCTATAAAGGTTATAGGGGCTGGCAAGACCACATTACTAGTGAACTGCAACTGCCGAAGAAAATGTGCCCCCCACAGCCTCTTTGTTCTTGCAAACTATACTTTCAACACTTATTTTCTTGCTTTAAACAGAACACCATTTGTGTTTCCACTCACTTGCACAGAGCCCATATCCCTTCCATTTATTCATCATAGGATACACACCCCTTCTGTCCTATTTGCTCACAACAAGATATTCATACTCTTTGTGTTCATACACAACGCTGCCTTGCTACACATATAGATTTACACTAAATAAATTAAAATGAATAGATGTAGGCAAACACACACCCCACCTCCCCACTACATGTTCCACAAAATCTTCTCCACTACCTCACCACAGATACTCTGCCCCTTGCCCTCTTTGACTACATATTCTATTCTACTCCTCCTCATTCAGAAGACGTTTTATGCCATCTTGCCCTTCTTTCTTTCATCACAGACTGTTCAGAATAAACTTCGACAATAGTTGAAAATAGAGTAGCCAAAAAACAGCTACGGGGTAGATCAATCCGGATCTGCGTTTAGGCTGTGCGGAAAAAGAAAGAACGGACGCAACGCGCCGGGGCAGCGTCTATATAGGTCCGGCGACGTCATTTCCAGCACACACAGCGAACGATGCGGAGCTGACCAACGCCACCTAATGACTCGCAGGGGTACTGCTAATAAAAATTCTCCGGATCGAGACGGAAGCCTGGGGGAAATTCTAAAGGTAAGGAATCTACACCTCACCCAGCCTCCTCACATCGCAAACTCTGGAAGTATGGCGGCTAACGACCGCGCTACCCATCCTGTCCTCTTTTCCTTTCTCTCTTTTCCCACTTCCGTTTCCTACCTTCGAGGGTAATACATAAGACCACAAATGCAGCATACGCCAAGGTCGTGATTGCCTATCTAATGTACACGTGACCAATCATGTCAACGATATGCCTACTGTAACCCCAACGGCGTATAACGACACCAGTATTGCATTCACTATATCTGTACTGTACATACAAAATTTTCTAATAAAATCTTTTGAAATAAAAAAAAAAAAGTCTCTACCATATGAAAACCTTAGTGAAACGTCAGTGTCAAGTCCAGAAATACCAGATGATGTGGGAGGGAAAAAAGGTTGGCAAGGGAAATAGAAAGACTACTAAATCACAAAGCGCGGGAAATAGGTGAGATAATCGTGGGACAGAGGAAGAGAAGGTGACTGGACGACAGTACAAAGAATGCAGAGGTGTTTGTATCCAATGAAGGCAGAGTAGAAAAGGGTGAGGTAGAATAAGCTAATGGATTAGATGGACGAGACAGTGGGTTACTTACAGCTGACAACTGCTGTGATCTGCAGACTACGAGTTCAGATTCAGTTAATGAAGGTTCCGCTTTCTCCCTTATCAGTTTGGCAAATGGAGTACTATTAATTAAGCATTAGTAAGCTCAATCATTTATAGCGCAAAAATGGAAGATGATTTTTAAGCACAATACATATAATCAAATTTTAGTGAGGGGTGGACTGAAGAAGCGGAGGACAGATATAGGGGAAGAACACAGCGCTATGAACTAAAACGGAAACTTTGCTGAGATCAGAGGGAGAAATACCCAAGACACAGGTCAGATAAGCACTCAGATATCACTATGGGTGTTTACCAGTTCTGTACAAACAAACCTTAAATATAACATTCTTAGTCAGAGGAAGAGCTCACAACTAGTCAGAGAACAAAAGGTGTAATTTGTTTGTGATTCAGTGAAGACGGGTAAGAAAGGAGAGTGTTAAAGTCAGAAAAGGAAAGTGCAAGATGGTTTACAGAGTTGAGGCTCGCTACTCATAACTTGTAAAGTTATGAATTGAAATTCAGGCTGCCTCTTTCAGCCTTCTGAAGTCAGTAAATGGAGTATCCTTAATTTGAGCATCATTACCACCTGTTATTTGTAGCACACAGAGATTGAAGGGCTTCATAAAAAGAAGTTATTAATGAGGAATGCCTTGAAAGCGCTGAGGGCAAGGGCACAGCAATAGAGATGACAATTGTAGAATCTCAGTGAAAGGAGAAGAACAGTGTGAAGGGTAGAAACACTAGATGTGGGCAAAAACAAATCTAGCAATAGGGATAAATAGACGCACAGATTATGGAGTGCAGGAAATTGGTTAAGTATGGGAAATCAAATAATAAAGGAAAGCGTGAGAGCCTGTGAGTGCATTTGGGGAGAAAGGGATATTCCAGAGCTAAGGGACATTCCAGAGCTATCGTTTGTGTCTTACGGAGTCAAAGTAGGAAAGTAAAGAGGCAAAATCTTAAAGTAGGCATGGCTTAATGTATAAAACAGTGGGGTCCAGCATTGAAATCCCTTCAATGCAGACTCCCCTTTCCATCCGTGTAAGGTCGCTAAATAGCACTGGATAGATCAGTGGAAAAGCTGTTACTTATAGTGCTTTAAAAGAGCACAAATTATGTGTGAAGCACTACAATATCAAAAACAATAGTGGTTAACCCCTTTGCTGCCAGGCCTTTCCCGCCCTGTGCCACGGCCTTTTGTGACTATTTTGGGTAGTTCATGCCCCCATAACTTTTTGTCCACATAAGGTACGCATACCAAATTTGCGTCCTTTTCTACCAATATCCTGAGAATTCTAAAGTTACCAGGGGCTTGAGGATTTCAGTGGAGGGGACTGCGAAATTAGGCAAAATACAGCTAAATTTGGTGTTTTGGGGGAAAAACGGGATACAAGTGCTGCAGAATAAACAGTCTGGTTTCTTCTTTCAGGAACAGGCAGACTTTTGTCGGAAAACCAACATTTTCTACACAGGTTTGGCATTTTACTGGGACAGCCTATTTTGTTTTATTTTTTGTGCTTTCAACCACTTTCCAGTTAGTGGTAGAAATGGGTGCGAAAACAATAATGGATCCCGGAAATCTGTACATTTCTGAAAAGTAGACCAAATTTTGAATTAAGCAATGGGTCATTTGTGTAGATCCCGCAAGATTTTCCTATGTTGAAATAAAATAATATTGAAATGTAGCTGAAAAAACTGCCATTTGGGCCTTCATTTTTACCTGTAAATTCTTCTATGGTTGATTTTTGAAAGCTTTATACTGTTACGTCCGCAGGACCCTTCTGGTTGTGGGGTTATATGAGGCTTGTAGGTTCACCAAAATCCCGAGGTACCCAGGACCAATAACTGATTTGCACCTTTCAATGCTTTTTCATTGTGTACCGGTTATACAGTAATTCATTTAGTAAATTATAACGCTTGAAAAATAGGTATCAAGTAAACCTATGTATTTCTGAAATTGGAACAAGATATGGAGTTTAAAAGCAGTGGTTATTTGTGAATGTCTGAATTAGTGGCACCCATATTAGCATGTGAATTAGAGGGTATTGTTCAAATTGACTTCTTTTTTACACGTTGTCTTACATTTGGAAGGCAGAAATGCATAGAAAGACAAATATTAATAACATTTGCTCTATTTTGTGTTTCCCTAAGACTCCTGATGAAAATGGTATCTCACTTGTGTGGGTATGCCTAGTGCCCACAACAGGAAACAGCCTAAAACGCAACGTGGACACATCACATTTTTCCAGTAAAAACGGACCCTTTTTTGCAATGTGCCTAGCTGTGGATTTTTGGGCCCTAGTTCAGCCGGCACCTAGGGAAACCTAGCAAACCTGTACATTTTTAAAACTAGACACCCAGGTGAATCCAGGATTGGTAAACTTGTGCAGCTCTCGCCAGTTTTTCACCCAGAATCTCTTGCAAACCTCAAACTTTGTCCAAGAAAACACATTTTCCTCACATTTCAGTGATCAAAATGTCTGCAATCGGCAGAGAGCCACAAACCTCCACCCACATAGCATTCCCCCAAGTCTGCCTATGAAAATGGTACTTCACTTGTGTGGGTAGGCCTAGTGCCTGCAACAGGAAATGGCCCAAAACATATTGTGGAGACATCAAAATTATGTATAATGAGACAACCTGGTTTTGCAAGGGAGTCATCCACGTTTTTGGTCCCGGGCTCGACGGCCATCTATGGAAACCTACCAAACCCAGACATTTCTGAATAGTAGACACCCCGGAGAGTCCAGGGAGGTGTAGCTCGTGTGGATAACCAATGTTTTCTTAACCAGAATCCCTTGAAAACCTCAACTTTAGCTTAGAGAAATGACATTTTCCTCATATTTCTGTGAGGTACAATTGTGGGATCACCAGGCGCCACAAATTTCCTACCACCCAGCATTTCCCCATGTCTCCGGATACAAAATGGTACCTCACTTGTGTGGGTGCGCCAAGTACCCGTGACAGGGAAGAGTCCAAATGTACTGTGGAGAAATCAAAATTATGCATCACAAAACTACCTGTTTTTGCAAGGGGGACACTTGCATTTTTGGTCCCGGTCTAGGATGCCATCTAGGTAAACCTACCAAACCCAGACATTTCTGAAAACTAGACACCCGGGGGAGTCCAGGGAGGTGTAGCTTCCCCATCTGCCTCCCAGGTGGGCAGAAAGACTATTCCTTTTGTGTTTTGGGCACCCCCCACCACTAATTTTCTTTTTTTTTTCTGTTTGAAGTTAGTTTCCTGGAATGTTAGAGGACTCAACTCTCCTATAAAAAGGCAGAGAGTACTAACTCATCTGGCTAAGTTAAACGCTGACAAAGTATTCCTGCAAGAGACTCATCTTACCGAAGATGAGTCGTTAAAGTTAAAAAAAGAATGGGTAGGTGAATTATTTTTTTCCAGCGGAGATCGTAAACGTAATGGAGTTATGATGTTGTGTCGTAGATCCCTTAACTTGAAATTCATCTCACAAAACTCTGATACAGATGGCCGTTGGCTTAATGTTAAATTGATGCTTAAGGATGTTCCAGTCTCTTTTTTCATTGTTGATGCCCCAACAGGCAGTGACACCTCCTTTTGGGGCTCAGTGGCCAAGCACATCACATTCCACATGAAGACAATTTTATTTTGGCAGCAGACTGTAATCAGGTTTTTGATCCTTTTATAGATCGGAACTCTAAAGTATAATTTATCCCTAACAAAACACATAAATCCTTTGTTCACACGGTCACACAACAAACTTTTAGATGCCTCGAGATTATGTAATCCTACTACAAGGGAGTACACATTTTATTCCCCGGTGCATCATTCCCAATCACAACTTGATTATTTTTTATATCGCATAACATTTCACAAGCACACACAAATGCGGAAATAGACCCTATTTTATTATCTGACCACGCTCCGGTTTTGATTGCTGTGGACCCAGACCCAAACCCAATTATCCCAGAAGAAGGCGTTTTAATAATACCCTGCTTTTGGACCCAGATTTTTCTTCTTCATTCAAAACCTTTTTTAATGAATACTTTCTCCTAAATCATATTGATTCCCTGCCTTTTTCAACTACTTGGGATGCTTTTAAAGCTTCAGCTAGTGATTTTATTATATCCTATGTGTCAAAGAAACGTACTATTGCTCGCAATCGTACTCTTACTTTATTCCAAGACATTAAGAGACTGGAGCATTCTTTTTATACTTCCAAATATAAAGATGTTCTTAATACTCTGAAAGCAAAGTTACAGTTTAATAAGGAATCAACGGATAATACCTCGTTATATTTATTGAAATCTAGCGCGAAATGTTATGGTGGTAGAAATAAGGCAGGAAAACTCTTAGCAAATTATTTAAAAACGAAACAGAACAAAGTGAATATTTATGCTATTTTTGTGGGATCACCAGGCCGCCACAAATTTCCTACCACCCAGCATTTCCCCATGTCTCCGGATAAAAATGGCAACTCACTTGTGTGGGTGCGCCAAGTAACCGTGACAGGAAGGAGCCCAAATGTACTGTGGAGAAATCAAAATTATGCATTACAAAACAACCTGGTTTTGCAAGTGGGGCACTTGCATTTTTGGTCCCGGTCTAGGATGCCATCTAGGTAAACCTACCAAACCCAGACATTTCTGAAAACTAGACACCCATCTGCCTCCCAGGTGGGCAGAAAGACTATCCCTTTTGTGTTTTGGGCCGCCCCCACCACTCTTTTAATTAAAAAAAGAATGTAAAAAAACACAACCATACCTGGAGACTAGTGAGCTATAGCCCCTATCTGTAACCCCAGGATGGCTGAAAGACTGTGGCAAAGTTTTGAGAGAGGAGGTGGCATTATTGTGCCCACTTAGGCCAACCCCCAACCCTAAACATTAAAAAAAAAATCCTGGTGTCTAGTGTGCTTTCTGCCCCTCCTTACAAAGACTGAATGTGCCCAATTAACTTTGATGGGAGCAAAAGCCCTTGCCCAAAGGGCTGCTCCCCCCTCCCTGGTGCCTAGTGGGTGGATTCCTGCTTGAGGATCGCCCTCCTGGGGCGATGCCCAAGCAGGGATCCACTAGGGAGGGGTAACATTGGAGGGGAGATTCTCCCTTTTCCAATGGTACTTATCCTGTGTGTTTTGGTGCTCGGGGGCTGACATAGCATCACGAGCACCAAAGCACTGAAACTGAAATGAGCTGATTGGCTCAATGCAGTTTCAGTTTCATATGTAATGATGTCAGCGCACCATGCGTGAGATCGTCATTACATATGGAAGAAATGCCCCGGGAGATTCGGGAAGCTCTTCCCCTCCTCCAGAGGCTAAGAAATAAAAGCTAAAAAAGGCAGATGGATTCTGCGTTGGTGTCCCATGGGCGTAACGGTTAGGTCCATGGCACACCAGCGCTGCAGCCATGGACAGAACCATTATGTCCACGGCATGGAACCGGTTAATAGGAAAGAACTCTGGAAGGGCTAGGATGCGGCACTGTAGAATGTGATTGAGCTGCTATATGTTCATTGAGTGGTGGGAGGAACAGACGGGGCTCGGCACAAGGAACTCCACGATACAAGGCAAATATGGATGGCATTCGAGAAGACCGTGAGGCATCTGTGGCATAAAGTGGATGAGGTATTTGTATAAAAGTATTTAGAAACCTGGGAACAGGTCAGACTGCTAACGTGTGGCTATGGGAGTCTGACAGATGTCGTTCAAGTCTAAGCTTGGGCTCATGGTAAGCAGGTCAAGCATGTTAAGGCCCAAAGTTTAATAGTGATAAATTACTTCAGTTGGAACAGAATTTTATGAGGCCAGGAACCGACGAAGGAGGAGGAATGAGCAGCATGGGGACAAGAAACACCACTAGCAAGCTCCCAATGAAGAAAAGAAGGACTTTTATTCTCTTTAAAGGAAACCTCCACTTTGAGACAAAGGAGTACAAGCCTAGAGCATTTTCATACAACTCCCGCTTCGGCGCTCGCTGCCTGCCTCTCAGCTGACATTGTGAGGGGGAGACCTGTTGCCCACTTGTCAAATATGGTGTATTTTATTCCGCTCCCAGCAAGCACCTCCTACCACAGCCGTGCGGTGGGCATGTTGCACTAATGAACCCAGACTCTGTTAGGTTCCAGCTGTGATACAGATGCCTCCCTTTAAGCCTGCCACACATCACTTTGCAGCTGCTACTTTGTATCAGCTAATCTCGCCACCCCTGAAAACTGTCAGAGCCACTTTGCTGATTTTACAAATTAACAAACACTAATTTTGTATTGCTTGTTGTTCGTTTATTGTTGTACCAACACAGATAGGCAACGTGATAAGAGCCTCTATTATTTTCTCCTGGTTTTTGGTCTAGACCGTGTGCGAGAAGCTGGCCTGGTAAATGATGTCCACTCAATCAATCAATCAATCAATCACGGCATTTGTAAAGCGCGCTACTCACCCGGGAGGGTCTCGAGGCGCTGGGGGAGAGGGGTATGTTACTGCTCGAACAGTACTAATGTAATGTATGTATGCACCTTGCACCTGTCCAGACAACCCTTATGGCGATATAAGAGGTCTTAGACAACCTTAAAAAGCTCTCTAAGTGGTAGCTTTGGAGAGCAGCCTTCAGGATTAGTCCAGAAGGAGTGTCAGTCAGAATATCTTTATTCGACTTATTAAAAGCCATACAAAGAAGAGAAAAAGTTAAAAGAACATTTCATACAAAGTTTTCCTTCCTTTTTCTTTAAAAAAACCAATAATATAAATAGACAGTTTAAAAAAGTATTACAAACGGTTAAAATGATATTACATTCATAAAATGAGTATAAGTAGTAAAACATTTACTTTAGGGCGAATTTAGGCAGACAGCTTTCACCCTTGAGGCGGCTACCAGAAAATTTGCTATGCAAAAAGTAATGTGGGGATTAGGCAATAATTGTAGAAAGAGCAGGGCCGGTCTCACTTGAGTGAAGCCAGCCTCTTTAAGAATAGGGAACAGATATTTTTTCCTTTGCTCTAAATACAACCCACAAAACATGACAAAATGCATTGTGTCTTGCACAGAGAACTGGTCGCAGCTACAGGGAGGGGCTAATTCCGGCTTCTGCCAATTTTTAAAAGAGCCTAAATAAAAATGTAACAAATTAAATCTAAACTTGGTTAAAAGAAACCTGTGGAAGGGGATTGTAACAAAACTGAGGTAAGGTGCAAGTGAAGATGAGCTAACAAGTAGGCAATGTTCCCTTACTGATGGTTTCGCCAATTCACGTTCCTCACGGCATGCTTCCTTCCTTTCCATAAAAGACTTTTTTACAAAATCGATGTCATGTGCCTTAATGTTCTCAGGGGAGGAAAAAAGCTCCGGACGTCCCAGATCTGAAAATGCCTTAGCCAAATAGGCCAACCATGGGATCTTGTTAAATTTGTCCAGAGACAGAACATCAGACATAATTTTATGGTTTAAAGGAAGTTCTTCATTCATCCATATTTTCAACCAAAAGATCAGAGGGGCCATGCTCAACGTATCTGACAAAAAATGTAGACCCACTTCTTTGTGGATTGAATAGGTTGGGGTCGACTGTGGTACAGAAAGCAGGGTTCTAATGAATCTATTCTCTGCTTTCTGGATTAATTCCAAATTTACATGCCCCCACAAAGCGGACCCATATAGTGCAATGGCCACAGATTTGCTCTTATAGATTTTTAACAGAGCTTCCATAGGCCTAGCCCCTAGCCTACCAGCAAAGCCCAGGAGTGCTGATGATGATCTAATTACAGCCAGCCTCTTTGCTCTTACCTGTGGGCCCCAGGTCCCTTTCTGGTCAAACAGTACACCTAAGTAGGGGAATGTAGATACCCTGGAAACGATATCCCCCTTGCAGGTAAATGTTTTATTTCTCTTCTTACTGCACTCTCACCCCATCACCATTGTATGTGACTTAGTTACGTTTACCTTAAGATCCAATCGCTCCATAAATGAACCAAAGGCATCCAAAAGGTGCTGAAGGCCAACACCCGTGCGAGCGATCAGTACGGCGTCATCCGCATACAGAAGCGCCGGGATTTTGTCAGCTCCTGCATGCGGGACGTCTGCTTCCTGCTCCCCTAGGTGTGCGCCCAGGCCATTGATATAAATGGTGAAGAGCAAGGGGGCTAATATACAGCCTTGCCGTACCCCCTTTAAAGATTTAAAAAGGGGGGTATGTCTTCCATCATTCGTTACACGTACAGCTGCAAAGAGCTCCTGGTGCAGAGTGGCCATGAACGAGACCAAAGCCTCATCAATGCCCATCTCCAGCAAGATGGCCCACAACTTTGACCTATTAACCAAGTCAAAAGCCGAGGAGAGATCCATGAATGCAAGAAACACGGACCCCTCCTTGGCCACAGTATATTTGGAGATAAGCAAGTACAAGTTAACGCACTGTTCAATGGTCCCTTTTCTTTCTCTAAAACCATATTGTATCTCGGACAACCCGCCTCAGCTCTCCACATTTTCCCTCAATCTAGATAGGAGGACTCTACCTAAGATTTTTACAGATGAGTCCAAGAGGGATATAGGCCTATAACAGGCGGGATAATCCCGCTGCCTTTATTTTTAAAAATAGGGACGATGGTAGATGTAGCCCATGAGGCAGGTGCTGGGTTGCCATTAACTGCGTTAAACACGTTTGCCAATACCTCTGCCCACAGTTTTGGTGAATACATGAAAAAGTCAGCAGGGACGCCGTCAGGACCGGGTGCCTTGTGCTTTGTAGTAGCCAGGATTGCTTTTTCCACTTCTTGGTGGTTGAAAAGGATAGGACGGGCGGCTGCAGTAACTAACAGGGCACCTTTAATTGCTTCGTCATTATCCCCATAAACATTTTTAAAATGAAACAACCATTTTTCATCGGGGATAACGCAGTCCATGGGTTCATTATTATCGTCTGAGAAGAAGGGCTGTTTAATAATCTCCCAAAATTTCCTACTGTCCTTCAGCACTGCCGCTGAGAGGAGATTTTCCCACGCTTCACGTTTGATGGTATCCTTTCGTTTCTTTATGGCTAGCTTATAGATTTTCCTTAGTCTTGTAATCTCATCTTTCACCCTAGGAGTATTTTTTAGAGCTGCCAGCAATGATCTGTGAGCATTAGAACATGCTGAGTCAAACCAGCGCTTGTTTCCTGGGGTTCCTTTTTTTGACTTAGCTAAAAGATCTTGTGACACCTGGCCACATATTACCTCAAATGCCTCTACAATTTCTTGGCCCTGCGCACAAGGATTTTTACAGATCTCGACCCGGTCCTTAATCTTAAAAAAAATTTCTGCATAAAATGTTTCCGGGATCACTTTAGCCCATTTCACTCGCCTATCTTGGTCAGTAGTCCTCAGGGGGTGAACGAACTTTACTATTATTGGGGATGTTCCCATATGGGCTCCCCAAGCCACTTCGAGTACTACCGGGTTATGATCACTAAGGTGTGTTTGTACTGTACGATAGTCCATAACCCGGTTTAAAATACCTTGGGAAACAAAAATATAATCTATTATTGTACCTTGGTGGGCACCAATAAAAGTTGGCAGTTTCGGGCCGCCATCTGGTTCGTGCAAGTCGAAGTTAGCGAGAAGTTCTTCTAACTCCTGCCCCTCAGTAGTATGTTCAAAGTGGGGTCCCTCTAGTCCTTCATCCCCGTCATCACTACCTCCCCTACAGGCTAGGTTACATGGGTGGATATTAAAATCGCCCAATAAAATATACTCTAAGTCACACTTGATATTCTGGCTTACTGATTTTAAAATACTATCTAGATTGGTGACGTTGCAACCTCTATGGACACTGTTCCCTGAGTTGTAAAAGTTTATATATATAGTCCTGCTAGTATTGTTAATCACTCTTTCTACCATTAAGATATTATGGGAATCGGTGCTAATCTGCCTACAACTTCCCTTCAAGTCTAGGGAGAACAGGATTAAAAGGCCTCCCTTAGCTCTCCCCATACGACTGGGGACAGCTGCTTTAGTAAAGCTAGTAAACCCATCCCACCAAAGGTTGGCGGATGTGTCCCAGGTTTCCTGGAGAGCGATAATATGGTGGCCTAAAACAAAACTTGACCATGCCTTATCCTGTCGTTTGGCATTTAGACAAGCTATATTCCAGCTTATCATCTTGCAAGAATCTATAGATTTCTTAGGTTCTGGGTACCGCACCGATGCCCCTTCAGCTGCTCGTAACAATTGGGTCCCCTCATTAATTCCCTCTTTCAAAAGGTTCTGCGAGTTATCACTGACAAGGCTCTGATTTGCACAGTGCTCGAGCAGATTTGGTGTGGGAAGATGTTCATATTTTGATATAACTTGGCCTTCTTGCACTGTCTGATAGGTGGGCTCACTGGGATCTAAGCCATCGATATATTGTCTGCTCTTGGCTGGTGGCAAGTTCAAAGCATCTTTTACCAATTCAATGTCCTCCGTGTGTCAGTCGCAGTCATTTAAATTGGATAAAACGCCATACCTATTTCCCATTCCAAGTCCCCAGTCAAAAGGGGTAGCCACCTGGCCCCATCCACTAGCTGTCGTATTCCACATGGGTCGTGGGGCATTTGGACGCATCAGGGGCTGTTCATTTCCTATCCGAGGTATAAACCCATTTCCCTGACCTCTGTGATCATATCCCGGGGTACTTAGTCCCCATCCATTTATAATGGGCCCGTTTAACATTGGTGTTCTGGCTGTTGGCTCAATCGAATAGTTACATTTTCCTGCCCCAAGACTAATCATAGGGTGAAAACGGTCATTATTATATCTGGGTCTAGTGCCCCCTCCCCAGCTAGTGGCTTTTATATATCTCCTAGGTCTAGGGATATTGGGGAAGGTAGCGATCTGGGTCTCACTATAGAAAAATTTCAGGGTAAGGGGGATTATAGAGCCACTTCGTCGTTGAGGGGGAAAGATGTTGGACAGGATGTTTGGGAGTACATCTGCGTTGGCAAAATGTAATATTACGCAGTCCCCCTTAAACTTTTTTGGCTTGTTCCCAATCCATGGTACCCTCCTTGTCATTACAATCTCCCCTGCTAGTTGGTCAAACCCTTGGTATGCCATACGCATATTATTAGTGAGCCAGTGTAAAGCTTTATCCTTTAGACCCTGATTAGATTCTATTTTATCATGTGATAGAACAGGGACGTTTGCCAATACAAGTACTACTGGTGAGGCTTCCATAATGAATTGTGATGAGTCATCCCCTTGTTGCAATGGTGCTGACACAACAGATGGTACAATGGGGGACTCTCTCACTACTTCCTGGCTAGGTGCAGATGGTGGTAGCTGCCCTAGCGGAATAGACTGTATTTGGCCTTCCGTAGGTCCCATGACCGCACCAGTGGCCTCCACATCTGTGGCCACCGGTTTTGTGACAAAAGTAACTAGGTTCTCCACCTCTTCAGCCAACTTGCTTTGTGACCCACCCAACTTTTTCACCTCAGCAGTTAATTTGTCTAATTTCCCAATCAATGGCTTAATGATAGTCCTGATTTTCATGTCTATCATATCTTGGATCCTATTGAATAGGTCGTCGTCGATGATGCGTCTTGACTCAGCGTCAACATCAAACTCCACTTTTTTCCCTTCACGCCTAGGTGGTGTGGCCGGCTTTTTTCTTCCTTGATGTTTCCCCCCACGTTTTGTCTGAGATTTTCTACAGGTTCTCATGGCCCGTACTACAGGTAGGGGGGGCGATAGAACTTCGTCGACCGTATCTATCTGTTGATCCGAGTCGGACACTACATTTGCTGACCGGTCCACTAGCGGATCTGAGTCTTCATCATCATTGCCAATGTCTTGAGAATTAGAATCTGGTATATATATAGAAGGATTTAGTAATGGTGTATCAGAATGTATTTGAGGATGGACTTGCTGGGAGCAAAGTTGGTGATTGGCTCAAACCTAGGGATTGCCTTCTTTCATTGTTAATCTTACTGACCACTTGTACTAAATAAGAGTCTAAAGTGTTAAGTGGCTCTGTAACTGCAGGTACCAGTTTTTTAGGCATGTTTACAACCGGTTTGGGATGCTATCAAGAGTCTGAATGGTACTCAGGGAGTTAGCTCCGGAGATATTACACAATGCTAACAAGACGAGGGAATGTAGCAACCATGCAACAGTAAGCAGTTTCTTGCTCCATCCAAATCGTGAGCCAGATGCAACCGGTGTCTCGGATACAAAGATGTTCGTTAACGCTGTACAGCAATAATGCACGATGATTTGATACAACGGGTACAGTACCTTGTCTGGTCAAATGATGGAAATATCAGGGGGATAGCCTTGCCTGGCCTTTTCGTGCCTCTGAGGGCCACAGAGGACCCGCCATTTGCCCGGGCTTAGCCTGGGCGCTCCCGCGCGCGACTCGCGGGGCGAGAGGCGTTCCTCTCTTTTCAGGTGCCTCCGGGCGCAGAGGTGGTGTCAGGGACGCGACTCAGCCGCCGGGGCACCTGGGAGGTGTAGTGTTTGACCCCCGGTGGCTGCAGGCAAAGTGGCGGTGCAAGCGCGATGGCCGTTCCCCTCACGGCGTCTCCCTCGCTTGTGGGGCAAGGCGAAGCAAGAAGAAACAGCAGCCGTTCCCCTCACGGCAGGTAGGGCAAAGATTCCAGCGTCCCATAGAGCGCTCGGCGCTCCTCTCTTTTCAGGCGCCTCCGGGCGCGGAGGTGGCGTCAGGGACGCGACTCAGCCGCCGGGGCACCTGGGAGGTGTAGTGTTTGACCCCCGGTGGCTGCAGGCAAAGTGGCGGTGCAAGCGCGATGGCCGTTCCCCTCACGGCGTCTCCCTCGCTTGTGGGGCAAGGCAAAGCAAGAAGAAACAGCAGCCGTTCCCCTCACGGCAGGTAGGGCAAAGATTCCAGCGTCCCATAGAGCGCTCGGCGCTCCTCTCTTTTCAGGCGCCTCCGGGCGCAGAGGTGGCGTCAGGGACACGACTCAGCCGCCGGGGCACCTGGGAGGTGTAGTGTTTGACCCCCGGTGGCTGCAGGCAAAGTGGCGGTGCAAGCGCGATGGCCGTTCCCCTCATGGCGTCTCCCTCGCTTGTGGGGCAAGGCGAAGCAAGAAGAAACAGCAGCCATTCCCCTCACGGCAGGTAGGGCAAAGATTCCAGCGTCCCATAGAGCGCTCGGCGCTCCTCTCTTTTCAGGCGCCTCCGGGCGCAGAGGTGGCGTCAGGGACGCAACTCAGCCGCCGGGGCACCTGGGAGGTGTAGTGTTTGACCCCCGGTGGCTGCAGGCAAAGTGGCGGTGCAAGCGCGATGGCCGTTCCCCTCACGGCGTCTCCCTCGCTTGTGGGGCAAGGCGAAGCAAGAAGAAACAGCAGCCGTTCCCCTCACGGCAGGTAGGGCAAAGATTCCAGCGTCCCATAGAGCGCTCGGCGCTCCTCTCTATTCAGGCGCCTCCGGGCGCAGAGGTGGCGTCAGGGACGCGACTCAGCCGCCGGGGCACCTGGGAGGTGTAGTGTTTGACCCCCGGTGGCTGCAGGCAAAGTGGCGGTGCAAGCGCGATGGCCGTTCCCCTCACGGCGTCTCCCTCGCTTGTGGGGCAAGGCGAAGCAAGAAGAAACAGCAGCCGTTCCCCTCACGGCAGGTAGGGCAAAGATTCCAGCATCCCATAGAGCGCTCGGCGCTCCTCTCTTTTCAGGCGCCTCCGGGCGCAGAGGTGGCGTCAGGGACGCGACTCAGCCGCCGGGGCACCTGGGAGGTGTAGTGTTTGACCCCCGGTGGCTGCAGGCAAAGTGGCGGTGCAAGCGCGATGGCCGTTCCCCTCACGGCGTCTCCCTCGCTTGTGGGGCGAGGCAAGAAGAAACAGCAGCCGTTCCCCTCACGGCAGGTAGGGCAAAGATTCCAGCATCCCCAGAAGGAGTGTAACACAGCTTGTTTTACCAGAATACAATCTTATAGTATAGATTAAGTGAAAAAGAACCACACCAAGTATTTATAAAAATTTATAAAAATATTGGTTTGGTTTTATTGTAGCATACTCTCTACTACGTTCAAGTATCTCCCACACAGAGATAAACACAATACTTTAGTAAGAAAAACAGTAGATAGCACGAAATACACAGAGGGCCCGAGGGTGGGGGGGAGGGGGGGACCATACATTAAGAAAGTGGTATAAGAACCACAACTTGAGTCAGGACGATGTCGAGAGGAAGTAGAATAGCTGGGGACCCACATAACAACCCGAGGTAAGTCGATAGGGACCACATGGAGAGAGTGTGCAGTGTGTGAACTTGACCGCGGGCTCCGTACAAGTCTATGTGCAAGTCACGGTTGGATTTTTAAAGATTTAGGACCCTTCCTAGTGGACCCTGGAAGAACCCCTTGGAAGACGGAAGGTTGGAGAGCCACCCCACCCGTGGATACCCTAGTACCCACGTTACCTACACCAGGGAAGCCGGGTGCATGGGTGTGAAATGATGTCGGAAACCGGCGCCGAACCCAATAGAGGACTTCAGGAAAGTGCGGCTGCTGGAAGAGGAGAAAAGTGTACTTGGGAATCCAAACCTGGATTCTTGAACAGGAGTACCTAAAAGCAGAGGGGACAGAGTCAATGTCGCTCAGGAGTGACCAGGAGACTTGGAAGACGAATGCCCTCTGATGTCAGGTGCTTCAGGGAAGATGACTATGACCTTGACTCTACAGCTGAGAGGACCAGGCGACGCTGAGGAAGACCAGGACCCGGGTACGAGCGGTCCCACAAAGGGTGCTGAAGGGTCGTTGTCCAGCTGGAGCCCCATAAGCCTTGGCAAATTCAACCTACGCAAGCAGTCAAGAAGGTGCAAAGTTGGGACCGGCAAGGACCAGGGGACTCACTACAAGCAGGGAAGTCAGGGCAGGCCTTGCGCAATCAGGGGTAACTTGGAGCCCGAAGATCTTCTTGCAAAGAAACCAACAAGCCTTTGCAACTGCAAATTGGACGGGGTGCACAGGGGTTTGGTTATTGCAACCCCCACAAGGAATACTGGCCTCAAACTTGGTGAGAGGGCAGGCCTCAGGAGCTGTGGAAAACCACCACCTGTGTTGCACAGCCCATGGAGTCCGGAAGAGCTCAGGATCTGCAGACCGGTCAACTTAGTTGCGGTGCCTGAAATGCAAGGGAGTGACTCCTTCACTCCACAGAAGGTTTCTTCAGGTGTCTTTGATGCTTCCCAGGCCTTGGCAGGTTCCTGTACGAAGCAGGCAGCAGACTGGAAGGGAGGCGAGGCAACAGACTGGAAGAGAAACGAAGCCAGGCCCAAACCAAGTCCAGGGTGCCCAGATGGTAGAAGTGCAGTGGTGTCTGATTTAAATCTTATCCCATGATCAATCTAGGGCCTACACCCAGGTTAGCCCTTAAGTACCCTAAGGAAAGAGTTGGGAAGATTCACAGGACCCTCCCAGGGGGGAGGTTACTCTCATGTCCTTTGTCCAGTTTTGCACCAGAGCGGGCGCCAACGGCTCCCAGGACTGGTTTGAACTGGACTATGCACAGGTAAGCCAAATGTGCCCCTCATGCAGACTTTCTCGTGCTGGCAAGAGCACCCACCCAGCCCTAGTACACTAAATCCTGTCTGGGAGGGGGTCGCAACTCCCTGTGACAGGATGCCTATTGTTCTACCTTCCTCTGCTCGAGCTTGGCTCAGTAGCAGGAGGGCAGAAATATGTCTGATCGGCAGCAACCATTCTGAGCTGACCAGGTATAGAAGGCTGATACCAGGAATACTGAGAGCCTAAGTGAGGGCTATTCCTGTGCTTGGAATCATACCTCCCACACCGTCTCACTCAAAATATTTTTCTCTTTGGGGAAGAAGTGTACCAGCAAGTTAAGGGGTGTGCGATGGGGTTTTCTTTCAGCCCAGCGTTTGCGTGTCTAACAATGGGATGGTGGGAACAACAGGTGGCCTGGCATATGGACAACGATCATCATGTATCAAAGATAGCGAAATGGCTAAGATACATCGATGACCTGTTGATAGTATGGGACGGAACAGCAGAGGAATTTGAGATCTACTTCCAAATACTGAATTCCACGGATACCAACTTAAGATTCACTTATGCAATCAGCCAGGAGGAAGTAACTTTCTTGGACACCAAAATCTACATCCATGATAACAAAGTAGAAACCACACTGTACCGGAAAGAAACCTCAACAAACGCAACCCTACATGCGGATAGCTTTCACCAAGCCTCAGTAAAAAATAATATCCCCTACGGGGAATTTTTGAGACTCCGCCGGATCTGCTCGGAGGAAAAGGAATGGACCACAAACAGCGGAGAGATGGCGAGAAGATTCGCGAGACGGGGTTACAAGAAAGGTGTCATCAAAAAATGCTGGGCAAAAGCAAATGAGACCAAAAGGGAGGATACTCTGCAGGTGAAACCAAAGCAACCTGAAAACCAGAAAGTGAGACTCATCATGGACCACTCAAGGGAATCGAAACAAATCGTGAGTATCCTGAGGAGAAATTGGAGAATATTGCATCTGGATGAGACTGTAGGAAAAATTGTGGGAAGTCATCCGGAAATAACATACAGGAGAGCGACTAGTCTGAAGGATAAGCTAGTGCATAGTCACCATCAAAACCCTGAAATTAAGAAAAAGGGAATTCAATGGTTAAAAACAAAAGGATTCCAAAAATGTCAACAATGCAAGGCGTGCCAAATCGCTGTAAACAAGAAAGAAGTGCTCTTACCAAACAAGAGAACTTGGGTGATCAAACAATTAATCAATTGTAAGACAGAATTCGTGGTGTACGTGATCGAGTGCCCATGTGCACTAAAATATATTGGCAGCACAAAGAAGGAGCTGAAGCTGCGAATTCTGGAGCACATAAGGGCAACAGCAAATAAAGACAGAGCAAACGCCGTTGCGAAGCATATGGAAGCTGTGCATAACGGTGACTGGAAGCTTCTTAAATTCTATGCACTAGAAACTATTGTTCCTCATGTGAGAGGTGGGGACAGAGAACACAAATTGAGATGTAGGGAATCTCGACAAATACTTAACTTCAGAACTCTGCATCCGGAAGGCCTTAACCAGAGCGAAGAGCTTTATGTGCACCTTTGAGTAATTTTGTAAATAGGAATCTGTGTCTTTGCATTATCATGAGGGGAGTCTTCATTTGTATATTTGCATATATGTAAAATAATTACCTAATGGATAGGTAACATTGTGAACTGACCTAGAGGATGTAGGGGAATGGGTTAGGAATGGGAGTTTGTAACTGTTGGTAAGTTTTTCTAAATGGATGAGACATGCATTACATGGATGGAACTTGGCTTAAGCCCACTGGAGGGCATAAAATGGTCTGATTGAGGAAAGGCCAGCCCACTGGAGGGCGAGGGATACTCAAACAATGCATGTGCGTTCTGCAAATGAATAGAATGACACGACAATATATGCAGTTTATAAATTTGTTTGGTTAATGCAATCAAAAAAGAAAAAAACTACATCACCCAGAATTCCCCTATAGAGAAAAAGAAAAACTTTAATCACATGACTTTGCACATGAGCACCTTATAGGTGGATGAGAGGGAAGGAGGATTGACCGTGATCAAGCCGTCTGTGGGCGGTGAAACGCGTTGGTTTCTGCTGAGAGCGATGGTGCAATAAATCATCTGTGAAAAGAAATATTCTCGAGTGCGTTTTCAATTTCCTGTGAAGGGAGTGTTTTGATATATATATATATATATATATATATATATATATATATTAATTACGGTAGTTACAGTTAGGACCTAGTTTCCATAGGAAATCCGCAACATTCTATTGGGAATAACTTTGGCGCCGGTTGAGGAATTTGTGTGTAATTTTCCAAAATTTAGGCCAGCTCCGCTCCGCTCCTTCCATTGAAGTTTCGGGGGGATTCGTCATGCGGGGGCCGAGAAAAAAGGGGGGTCCCAAAACGTGTTTTCCCCATGTTAATTTCCATAGGACGGTCAGACACGGCTACAGCCCGAACCCCTGAATGGAATTACACCAAACTTTGCAAAATTGTATGGACTGGTACGCAGAAGTGCCTTTTCTATATTTGGTGAAAATTGCTCCAGTGGTTTTTACGAAAATTAACTTCAAAAACGCACATATATCTATATGCGTGTTTCGAGCGCTTACCGGTACGCGTACCGGTAAGCGCACCCGGCCCGCCACGGAAGTGCACGAGCGGAAAGCTGATTGGCTCTCGGGTGTCTGTCAACATTCCAAACAGTCCGGAGAGTCCGCCATCTTGTGTCTCGGTAGAATCGAGACACAAGAGGTGAAAAAACAAGCATTTACAATGCAACGGTCTCGCCTTTGAATAAGTTAGAGCTATTGGCATTGTAAATGACAATTTTTGTATTTATGTGTTGGTTTTGAAAACAGATAAATAAATGGCATTGTCATTTACAATGCCAATAGCTTAATCTCTCGCAAATGTGAGACCTATTACATTTGCACCCACACACACAGAGCCAAACACACACAGCCACACACACACACGGATGTGGTGGTAGTGGATCTGGTGGATGTGGTGGTGGTGGATGGGGTGGATGTGGTGGAGGATGTGGTGTTTTTTCATCCCACTCAAAGCCCTGCATTCACCCATTCATTCACTGCCACAGAAGTGGACACATTCGCCTAATATGGGAAATACTACTTGAAGCACCTTATTTAGCCTAATCAGTTTGCAATCAGCAGCGGAAAACGCGGAGCGTTTTGGAAAGTCACACCTACTCAACGAAATGTGACTTCATACCGATGGAACACTTTGCGCTGCACATACGCAAACAACATTCAGTCATATTATATACATGACAGAGTTTGCATTGTGTGGCAAAGCAGATACAGGATATTGTCTAGGTACAATTCAGTTAGCGTATAGCACTTATTACTAAAGTAGGCAGACGTTAGCCTTTGTGAGAAGCATAGCAAAATAAAAATAAAAAAACCAGATCAAGTCAAGGACGCAAACGGCAACATGCTATTATTTATTTACTTGGATGATTTGCATCAAAATGTAACTTGCGAGCACGTTTTTCTAACTCTCCAATAAGCCCTTTACAACACTTTGCACAAATGAGATTGAATTGCTCACACAGTTACGATTTGCATACGTTCAAAAGAGTTCTCTAATCTTGTTTACTGCTTGCAAAAGGACCAGCCATGCGAAGGAGACTCATCTATTAGCCTCCCTGATCAGACGAAAATAGTTATTTAAAGGCAGTAAATTCAGGAATGCACGGATGAGATCAGGTGATGAAGGCAAACATGCCTTAACAGGATAACAGTGCAACACGGGCTCGACTATGGGAGTCACATTCTGACTCATCGGGTGGGGGGGGGGGGTGAGATTATGGGAATGCAGAGTGCAGTAGACCGTTGGTGCAGGGAGGTGGGGGGTGGGGTCAAGACAGTGCTGGACATGGAGAGTGGGTCGTTGGCTCGCAGTACTGCCACATATTTCACACGTACTCGGTTTTGCTGGTAAAGTTGCTAGGTTATTATTAACATTTTAAAACAAGTAAACCCACAAGCCAACACTGACACATGCAGAAGGAAACAAACACATATATCTATGCACACACAGACAGGCACACACATACTCATGCAAGCAAGCAAACACACACACGCGTGCACGCACTCACTCGTGCAAGCACACACAGAAGCAAACACTGACACATGTAGAAGGAAACATGCACTTCTACTTTATGCACACACAGGCAAGCACACATCCATTCACATATATACCCACATTTGATTAGGGCCTTCAAAACACACACAAGCGTGCACCTACCCGCACACACACGTACGCACCCCCCGCCTACCCCACACACAGATCCCCCTTCCCCCACTCACGGAAGCACACACACAGACGAGGGCAGGGTGGACAGTCATATAGAGCCCAGAGACCCAGACGAATCTGCTTAACATGTGCGTTGATGGGAGGGGGCTCTCAGCAGCGTGGTGGTGCTGAAGGAGGGGTAAAGGGGGGGAATATGCCAGGTGCACCCCTCCCCGAGTCTGCTGCCAGAGATGCACAGAGGGGCTGGGAGCGCAGTGAAGGGCCTCTCAGAAGCGCCATAGCAACGCGGCCTGATCCAGCAGGAGAAAGGGCAGGGATGAGAGGGTGGGGGCCCTCTCTGCCGCCGCACTCTCCATCTTGAGGCCCCCCCTCTCAATACTTCACCATCACCAGTGATACCCCAGTGCATGTGTGGAGTGTGTGGCTCCTGTGCCGCCCCTACAAGGTAATGAGCAGCACAGACCGCCCTGTGACTGGTGTGGAGGAACCTGAGGGAGGAGTGGGGGTGGGGTGGCTGGCAGGGGTGTGAGGCAGGCTGGTTGTGCTCAGAAGAACAGGGAAGGCTGCAAGAGGGTGGGTGCGAGAGGGGTGGTGTAGGACAAAGATATGAAGAGAACATTGCGGATGGGAGTGAAATGAAACAAAACACTTACCGTCGTCCCGAGTTTCAAAATTTAATGTTAGCAAACAAAGACAACGCGTGATGGGGCCAAGGCAAGTGAAGGACAAAATCCAACGAGCGGGCCATGCTCGTGAATCACTAATCACAGGAAGATCCGAAGTCAGGCTGCATTATTAATGCCCATCCTGCCTGCGCTTCCCGCGGTGTGTCTTGCTGAGAGCACTCATTTCTGACTGAAAAAAACACTGCTGGGCAGGCTAATGGCAATAACTTGAGACCCTAGGCCGAGCCGGGTGTGCGTGAGAGGCACCAGCTCAGACAGACAGGCCTCGACCCATCCATGACTCCCGCTCTCGGTAATGATTCCTTAGCCTGTCAGCTGTCGGTAATGGCCGGGGTGGAAGCGTTGTCGCGCTGGCTCTTACTGAGCGCGCATGTTAACGAGCCGAGTCTATGTAACAGAGAGCAATTTGTGCCGTAATGTCAGACTTGTGCCTGTGCAACATGAGTCCTTGCCGTTCAGAGTCAATGAAGGAAGCAATAACAAGCCCGGGAATGCGGCCTGAAGGCATTGTGATTTCTAATACATGCCCAACCACAGAGCTGGACTGGTGCGTGCACACGCCCACTAAGATAAGACGAGAGAACAATCACCGCCGCAGCCCGGAGGAAAACAACGGAAGCAGATGTCTGGCCCGCCGCCTGGTTGTGGGCGGGGCCGGGAAGAGGTGGGTCCGCTCCGACTGCCTTGCGGAAGCTTTGCCTGTTGTCCTCCGGTCTCCCGAGTCGTGAGGGGGACCGGAGATGCCGTGCCAGCCATGGCGGGGGGGCCCCGTGCAGAAGAGGGAGCCCCCGCGCAGAAGAGGGAGCCCCCGCTGGAGAAGGAGAGACCGGCCCGCCGCCGAGCGCCAGCCGACCCGGTGAGTCCCGAATAGAGAGGAGGGGCGTGAGGCCTCATGTATGCGGCGGGCAGGGGCGCTTCTATGTATGCGGCGGGGGGGGGGGGGCGCGTGTCTGTGTGTGTGTGTGTGTGGGCCTTCCTGCCTGCGTGTGCATGTGTGTGTCTGTGGCAGGGGACGTGCACGGCGCCGGGCTGGGCGTGCGCGCTCACGAGGTCAAATCTCCGGCAGGAGAAGCTCGTGACAGTCTGCTGTCCACATTCCCCAAAAAGTGATTACATAAGTTGTCTCGCCCTAGACAGCAAAAGCTTTCGCTTTTGCTTTCGTCTAGGCGAGACCTAAAAAGGGGGAAATGATTAAAAGGGGACAGGGTAGACACCCCCTGACCCCCTAAGTTTTCTGAGGGGGGCATAGAAGGACCCTGAAGAGCAAAAAAACTTTTTTTTTTTTTACATTTTCGCAGGGTAAGCGCTGCGTGCGTTCCCGAGTAAAAAAATAATTTAGAGTGCTTAGAGGTAGGGTAGCTCTGAAAAGAGCTGTTGTGTTATGTGGGTGATTTAAGTACCTACAAGTAGGTACCGATGCAGAGTCTAAAATTCAAGAGGAAGACTATTCCCCTCATCTGTAAAATGTACACCATCTCTCCTATAGATGCCTTGCATGTTGTAACGCAAGTTGTTGTGGTATATGGAACCCATACCATAGTCTCTGAGGAAAGCAGAAACAGATTTATTCACATGTTTCCTTGCTTTCTCAATCTGTGGACAAAATTGGTTGGACCAGTTCCATTTTTGCCTTTGGCATATATTAGAATATACCAAGGCAGTTTTTGGAAAAAGTGACATCAATTGCCCAAAGGTGTCCTTTAAAAGCATTTCCAGACCTACCCCAGACAAAGTGCCCAGGTCATTGCCACCACAGTGCACAATTATGAGGTCATGGTGTGGTAGATGCATAAAGGATTTTACCAATGGTATCAATTGGTGACATCTCAATCCTCTCTGGCCAATCCACATAATATCCACATTTGGTAAATCAAGGTTGTGAATACCTGTTTGCTGCATATCTTTCACTCCAGTGAACAAAGCTATGACCCACAATCCAGACTTTAGGCATCTTGAAGGTAGATGTGGTCGTATTCAGATGAGTTGTGGAAATGAAATGGCAGTTTGAAAGTAGGAGTTATGAAGAAAAAGTGGTTGAGATTCAGTGCACTTGAAAAAGAAGAAATGATTGGTGGTTTCTTAAAATTCTCCACTGAAAATTAGGGTGCATGCTTCTGTTTTTTGAAAGAAGTAATTCTAATGGTTGCGAAAAAGTCATTGAAAGAAACATTGCACATGATTAGCTAGTATATTGAGAGTTCAAACACCCTTGCTGAGTTCATTTGCAACATAGTATGATGAACTTTTCACCTGTGTGCTGAGATAGGTGGGAGTTACCATGGTAACAGGCTGAATGAGCACTGGGGGGATGGGTGAATATTATGTGAGTTTGAAAGTGTTGAAATGTAGAACCAATTAAAATGTTAGTTTGGTTTTGAAATAGTGTGGGAAGAATTTTGATTGGTTAAGTCAAGGGATATGTGTGAAGAATTACAGGAAATCAGGGCCATTTGTGGTTGCAGTGTCTGAGGTGCATTTCAAAGATTCTGCTTAAGAAAATCTGGTGTGTGTGACTAACACTGTTCTAAATCTTCAAAAGCATTTTTAAAGGTGAGTAATGATTCATTTAATATAGATAGAGTGCTGTATGCACTATGGGGAAGATTAAGAAGCATATTGGGTTTCTTTATTCTTG
The DNA here is from genome assembly GCF_964261635.1 of Lissotriton helveticus. Classification (NCBI taxonomy): domain Eukaryota; kingdom Metazoa; phylum Chordata; class Amphibia; order Caudata; family Salamandridae; genus Lissotriton; species Lissotriton helveticus. Next base: position 1,427,924,059 of record NC_136061.1, read on the forward strand.
CATTGTGTGTCATGTTTTTTTTGTAATGCTGGTAAAAAATTTAATGGTGCATATTGGAAATGTATTTTGGAAATGAGTCAAGTTTGTGCACTGTAATGTAGTGGTCATTTAAATGGGCTGTGCTCTGTGTCTGAAACGATTTACTATGCTAAATGTTTTTTTGGTAAAATGTATGGCTTTAACTTTTTTTGACAAGGATCATACTGAGTGTCTGTGTAAAATAAGAAATTATATTTTCACATTTTTCTATGTCACCTGTGTCTGCTCACAGTTTGCATCTCTTAGCTTAAAAAGTACTCTGTGCCTGTGTCTCATCTCATTCTGTGCCTGTCTCATCTCACTCTGTGCCTGAGTCTCATCTCACTCTGTGCCTGTGTCTCATCTCACTCTGTGCCTGTGTCTCATCTCACTCTGTGCCTGTGTCTCATCTCACTCTGTGCCTGTGTCTCATCTCACTCTGTGCCTGTGTCTCATCTCACTCTGTGCCTGTGTCTCATCTCACTCTGTGCCTGTGTCTCATCTCACTCTGTGCCTGTGTCTCATCTCACTCTGTGCCTGTGTCTCATCTCACTCTGTGCCTGTGTCTCATCTCACTCTGTGCCTGTGTCTCATCTCACTCCGTACCTGCCCCATTTCTCTCTTTGTGTGTGTCTCATCTCACTCTGGTAAATTTTTTATGGTAAAATGTATGGCATTAACATTTTTGACAAGGATCACACTGAGTGTCTGTGTGAAATAAGGAATTATATTTTCACATTTTTCAATAATGTCACCTGTGTCTGCTCACAATTTGCATCTCTTAGCTTAAAGGGTACTCTGTGCCTGTGTCTCATCTCACTCTGTGCCGGTGTCTCATCTCACTCTGTGCCGGTGTCTCATCTCACTCTGTGCCGGTGTCTCATCTCACTCTGTGCCGGTGTCTCATCTCACTCTGTGCCGGTGTCTCATCTCACTCTGTGTCTCATCTCACTCTGTGTCTCATCTCACTCTGTGTCTCATCTCACTCTGTGTCTCATCTCACTCTGTGCCTGCCCCATCTCTCTCTTTGTGTGTGTCATTTCTCTCTTTGCATGTCTCATCTCACTCTGTGCCGGTGTCTCATCTCACTCTGTGCCGGTGTCTCATCTCACTCTGTGCCGGTGTCTCATCTCACTCTGTGCCGGTGTCTCATCTCACTCTGTGCCGGTGTCTCATCTCACTCTGTGCCGGTGTCTCATCTCACTCTGTGCCGGTGTCTCATCTCACTCTGTGCCGGTGTCTCATCTCACTCTGTGCCGGTGTCTCATCTCACTCTGTGCCGGTGTCTCATCTCACTCTGTGCCGGTGTCTCATCTCACTCTGTGCCGGTGTCTCATCTCACTCTGTGCCGGTGTCTCATCTCACTCTGTGCCGGTGTCTCATCTCACTCTGTGCCGGTGTCTCATCTCACTCTGTGCCGGTGTCTCATCTCACTCTGTGCCGGTGTCTCATCTCACTCTGTGCCGGTGTCTCATCTCACTCTGTGTCTCATCTCACTCTGTGCCTGCCCCATCTCTCTCTTTGTGTGTGTCATTTCTCTCTTTGCATGTCTCATCTCACTCTGTGCCTGTGTCTCATCTCACTCTGTGCCTCATCTCACTCTGTGCCTGTGTCTCATCTCACTCTGTGCCTGTGTCTCATCTCACTCTGTGCCTGTGTCTCATCTTACTCATTTTTTTACAAGGATCACAACCTGACTCAGTTACGAAATACATTTCCAATATGCACCATTCATTTTTTTGCCAGCATTACATAGAAACATGAGACACAATGTAAAAAGAAACAGTACCCTTTAAGCTAAGATGCAAACTGTGAGCAGACAGGTGACATTATTGAAAAATGTGAAAATATAATTCCTTATTTCACACAGACAATCAGTGTGATCCTTGTCAAAAATTTGACATTTTACCATAAAACATTTACCAGAGTGAGACACAAAGAGAGAAATGACACACACAAAGAGAGAGATGGGGCAGTACCCTTTAAGCTCCCTCACTCATTCCCCTTCCCTCACTCACCTTACTACACTTCACTCACTCCTTCTCTCACTCCCCTTCCCTCACTCTCTCTCTCAGCCTCACTCTCTCCGTCCTCTCACTCTCTCACTCCTCTTCTGTCACGCTCACTCCCTATAACTCACCAACACTCCCTCACTTACCTTTCTTTGCTCCCTTACTCAGTCCCTTTCTGCCACTCCTTCCTTCACTCCCTCTATCCCCTCACTCCCTCACTCCCCTTGTCTTACCCTCACTCACTTATATCCACCCTCTTTCACCCCTCTTTACTCACGCTCACTCCCCTTCTCTCACCCTCCCTCACCCCCGTTCCCTTACTCCCGTTCCCTCACTACCCCTCACTACCCCTCATTCCCCATCCTTCACTCCCCTTCACTTTGTGTCTCATCTCACTCTGTGCCTGTGTCTCATCTCACTCTGTGCCTGTGTCTCATCTCACTCTGTGCCTGTGTCTCATCTCACTCTGTGCCTGTGTCTCATCTCACTCTGTGCCTGTGTCTCATCTCACTCTGTGCCTGTGTCTCATCTCACTCTGTGCCTGTGTCTCATCTCACTCTGTGCCTGTGTCTCATCTCACTCTGTGCCTGTGTCTCATCTCACTCTGTGCCTGTGTCTCATCTCACTCTGTGCCTGCCCCATTTCTCTCTTTGTGTGTGTCATTTCTCTCTTTGCATGCGTCTCATCTCGCTCTGGTAAATGTTTTATGGTAAAATGTATGGCTTTAACATTTTTGACAAGGATCACACTGTGTCTGTGTGAAATAAGGAATTATACTTTCACATTTTTCAATAATGTCACCTGTGTCTGCTCACAATTTGCATCTCTTAGCGTAAAGGGTACTCTGTGCCTGTGTCTCATCTCACTCTGTGCCTGTGTCTCATCTCACTCTGTGTGTCATTTCTCTCTGTGCGTGTCTCATCTCACTCTGTGCCTGTGTCTCATCTCACTCTGTGCCTGTGTCTCATCTCACTCATTTTTGACAAGGATCACACTGAGTGTCTGTGTGAAATAAGGAATTATATTTTCACATTTTTCAATAATGTCACCTGTGTCTGCTCACAGTTTGCATCTCTTAGCTTAAAGGGTACTCTGTGCCTGTGTCTCATCTCACTCTGTGTCTCATGGCAGTCTGTCCCTGTGTCTCATCTCACCCTGTGCCTGTGTCTCATCTCACTCTGTGCCTGTGTCTCATCTCACTCTGTGCCTGTGTCTCATCTCACTCTGTGCCTGTGTCTCATCTCACTTTGTGCCTGTGTCTCATCTCACTCTGTGCCTGTGTCTCATCTCACTCTTTGTGTGTCATTTCTCTCTGTGCGTGTCTCATCTCACTCTGTGCCTGTGTCTCATCTCACTCTGTGCCTGTGTCTCATCTCACTCTGTGTCTCATGGCAGTCTGTCCCTGTGTCTCATCTCACTCTGTGCCTGTGTCTCATCTCACCCTGTGCCTGTGTCTCGTCTCACTCTGTGCCTGTGTCTCGTCTCACTCTGTGCCTGTGTCTCGTCTCACTCTGTGCCTGTGTCTCGTCTCACTCTGTGCCTGTGTCTCGTCTCACTCTGTGTGCCTGTGTCTCGTCTCACTCTGTGCCTGTGTCTCGTCTCACTCTGTGCCTGTGTCTCGTCTCACTCTGTGCCTGTGTCTCGTCTCACTCTGTGCCTGTGTCTCGTCTCACTCTGTGCCTGTGTCTCGTCTCACTCTGTGCCTGTGTCTCGTCTCACTCTGTGCCTGTGTCTCGTCTCACTCTGTGCCTGTGTCTCGTCTCACTCTGCGCCTGTGTCTCGTCTCAGTCTTCGCCTGTGTCTCGTCTCACTCATTTTTGACAAGGATCACAACCGGACTCATTTACAAAATACATTTCCAATATGCACCATTCATTTTTTTGCCAGCATTACATAGAAACATGAGACACAATGTAAAAAGAAACAGTACCCTTTAAGCTAAGAGATGCAAACTGTGAGCAGACAGGTGACATTATTAAAAAATTTAAAAATATAATTCCTTATTTCACACAGACACTCAGTGTGATCCTTGTCAAAAATGTGGCATTTTACCATAAAACATTTACCAGAGTGAGACACAAAGAGAGAAATGACACACACAGAGAGAGATGGGGCAGTACCCTTTAAGCTCCCTCACTCATTCCCCTTCCCTCACTCACCTTACTACACTTCACTCACTCCTTCTCTCACTCCCCTTCCCTCACTCTCTCTCTCTTAGCCTCACTCTCTCCGTCCTCTCACTCCTCTTCTGTCACGCTCACTCCCTATAACTCACCAACACTCCATCACTTACCTTTCTTTGCTCCCTTACTCAGTCCCTTTCTGTCACTCCTTCCTTCAATCCCTCTATCCCCTTACTCCCTCAGTCTTACCCTCACTCACTTTTATCCACCCTCTTTCACCCCTCTTTACTCACGCTCACTGTCCTTCTCTCACCCTCCCTCACCCCGTTCCCTTACTCCCGTTTCCTCACTACCCCTCATTCCCCATCCTTCACTCCCCTTTACTTTCATCCCCCACTCACCTTCTCTCAGTACCTATGCTTCAGTCCTCTTCCCCTCTATTCCCTTCCTTCGCTCCCTCACTCATTCCCCTTCCCTCACTCACCTTAGTCCACTTCACTCGCTCCTTCTCTCACTCCGTCCTCTCATATCCTCACTCTCCTTCCCTCACTCCCTCTCTTAGCCTCACTACCTCCATCCCCTCACTTTGTCCCCTTGCCTTGTGGAAAAGTAAATTTTGCCATGTTGTATGTGCCTACGTGTTCCCCATCTTATGCTATATGTGCATGATCAATATGCATGTATTCCCATCTGATCGATTAAAGACGCAATTACAGTTGTGTCCATCTCTAGTATGCCAGTTTCCAGACCTTGTGAAAGCAACGAATATTAGGCCTATATAAACCTACGCGGCCACATTTTACAGTGTGCATGTTAATTCATTGAATTGTCCCCGTTTCTAGGCCTCAAAAGGGCCCGGACTCAGATTCAGCTCCTGTCTCCTGAACCCTCTCCGAGGAGCGATACAGCCCCCACCTGCATCCCTGACCCTTCGCTTACTTCCTACCTCGCAGTGCCCGGCCCGGCCTGGCTCTGCCTCCCAGTCTGCCAAGATTATGTTATGTTTCTAGTTATCAGTCCAGCCCTCCTTCTCTGCATTCCTAAGCTACTGAATCGCATCAATAGTTTCTGTCATGGTCTAGCCTTTTATGTCTCCATGTAAGAGAAATACTGTATTAATATTCATAGAATATTCCTCGCACACACAATACATGTAGAATTATGCATGCACTAGCCTTAGTGTCTATTTGCCTTTACCCTGATAACTTTTGGATTCTATCAACATGTACTCTAAACACCAGATACCAGATATGCTTTGGGTACATGTCGCTCTAACACTCCAGACTTTAGTCTCCTCTTCTAGCACAGAAGTCATAGCCCCCAGTTCTCCCTGGTAACACGTCATTGCCCATTTGCGCGCACCACTAGGTTAGAGGTCCCAGCTGCTCAGGTAGCCCCCTCCATGTTTCCGCCCCGTTTATGACATATTCTGTTACGTTTACATCACATGTCTATGTATACGCCCTGTACACGCCTTCTTGTTACATCATTTTGCCCTTATCTTTCGCGACTGCTACGAGTCACGCCTACTGCTACGCCTACTGTATTGAATGTAATGTATTTGTTTAAGTATATATACTGTGAACTGTTACTGAAAGTTGTCCAAACCCCGATTTCCATTCCCCGGCAGCTGCCTTCATTCTATTCCCGTACAGGCTGTCCTGTTCCTGTCCTTTATGCCTGATTAAAGCCTGTCGACTCAAGATACCTCGAATCCTGACTCTTATTTATTGAGCTACCTGTTTTATTGATTATATGAAAAATAGTACCGGTAATTAATTATTTATTTACCACATAATGGCGCCCGAATAGGGACTTGCCCTTTCCCCACGCGCCGGAGAAGCCACGCAGGCCCCCTGATCCTCTGCAGCCGTGACGGAACCATACCGTGCACGTGCAGATATTTCTGCTTCAAGTATCCCTCAGGCCCACGGAGGAGACGGAGGTTGCGGTCCAGCGTCCAGACGAGGCGGTGAGGAACGCGGCGAGTCCCGACCAGAGCCCAAGCCGAGAGTCCAAGGTCCGAGGTATCCGGAGGCCCACCTGTAACTGAAGTCCGAAGTTCGTAGTCCGTCGTCGTAACAGTCCAATCCAGTCCGAGGCCTTCCGTTCTTGCTGCCCGGTGAGTACCGTTGCTGGGGTAGTATCTAGACAGGGTCAATTAATTTGTCTCTGGTCCGTGGGTTTGGGTACACAGATCCAACACGAAGTGTTCACCTAGGTGGACGCGGGTCCTGACGTGTCTCTTTATGGGACCGGTAAGTTTCGTGCTGTTTTAGCAGTGCATCTAGTCATTCTAGTAAGGTCTGTTCTCGAGAAATTCATGTGTTCTGTCCGAACTGTTATTTTAAATGTTATTCCATGTGTTTTCAATGTCGTGGTATGAGTGATTTGTTTTTTTCAGTTATTATTGTGTTTATCGTGTATTGTATTGTGTCCAGATTCTAGCTTAAAGAATGCCTCTATTCTCGAGGTTACGTCAGTTAAAAACCAGAAAAGGATTATTAGAGGAAGCAGTTCCTGTCCCGCCTAGGGACAGTCCAGGTCATTTTATGTATCATAAGCATGGCTTAAATGCCATATTATATCTAGATTTATGGGTGGAATACACCAAGGAATTAGAGGAGAAATATAGATGGCCCATGTCAGGTACATGGGATGCCGAGTGCATCATGCGAGTAGAAGAAGCATTATGGAAAAAGAAAGCCAGACAGTCCCAGAAAGATGCCATTGAGTTATGGCGCAAAGAATCTCACAGAAGAACGGAAAAAGAAATCAGAAAGACAGAATTAAGTAGAGAATCCTCGGAAAGAGCCCAAGAAAGGGAATTAATCGAAGTAGGTGAACGAGTTAAAGCCGAACAGTCAGACAGACAGAGAAATGCCCTTATTAAGGGTATGTATCCTCTTCTCGCCGAGGGCTTGCCGAAAGCAACCCCGGAAGCACCATGTAATTTTCCGCCGCCATTAGTTCCGATTAAGGTACGTCACAAACCGACCGCAGCTGATATTTTTCTCTCGTCCTATTTGGACGACACAGTCCCAGAATATGCAAATCCTGCTCAGCCAGCTCCCGTAAATAATGTAATTCCTGCTCCTCCAGCCACCGGGGCACCCGTTACAGCACCTGTTACGGTACCCCCGGTCCAGCCTACAGTACATGTACCCGCTACATCAGTCACTCTCCCAGCACGTACAGTACCCGTTGACGATTCTAGTCTAGGGGCCACGGGGGGAAGTCCTCCTGGAACCCCGCCTCAACACAGACGTGTGACATTACTCGAGCTACATGCCCGAGCGTTACAGCGCTCGCCCAAACTTCAGTCAGTTGCAGATATCAAGCGAGCTCTTACCGAATGCCGTTATGATCCAGTCCCAGGCGATGATGATATGGTCATATATTCATTGCGTGTAAGACGGGTGACCGAATATTTGGACACCCTACCGAATATGAAAGGTTATCTAGACAGAATATATCGTTTCATCCGTACAGGAGTAGATCCAGGAAGTATTGGCGAGGCCATGGCTCAAAGGAAAGTCGAGATTCAACTCATGCTTTTAAAGTTTCTAATTAATTGCTTAATAAGGGAACAAGATTATCCGGATAAAGATCCGGAAGAAATGAAAGTCCTGACCAGGTGGAGTGACCATATAGCCGAGGGAAGACACAAGACACAGAACTGTATAGAGAGTATGTACAAGAAAATCCGTAAGGAAATAATAAAGATACACGAGAAACGAGAAGCAGCACAAGTAACCGAGAAAGAAGACAACTCTTCTACTGAAGAGGTAGACGACGAGAATCCCTCCAGAATAGCGTATGTAGGTAGTACTAGACTTCCCGACCGACATTCACGCCTAGATCACAAGAAAGTTTTCCCTCCTCCAGCACCAGAACAAGGTTCTCTTGAGCAAGTATTTCAAGCTACCGATCACATTCTGAAATCACGAATCGGTTATAGTGAACTTAGTACCATGCATGAACAAGAACTAGCCCGATCGGCAGTCCGATGGACTACTGATTCTACCACTTTTCCAGACGAAATAGTGGCACAAATGTTTCTGAAACTGCCCCCAGCCGAGCAGCGACTGGTGGGTAGGTATATGATCCAGCACCTCATTACACTATATGAGGGACAGCATTCTGATCCAGGTCCGTTACATGATGTTCTGAACGAGTTACTCCAGTATAGATGGAGAGGCCTAGGTACCGATTTAATTAGTATCATTCTAGAACAGCGCCACAAATATCGAACGTTTTTGAATCCGCACTTTGTTCATGTCTCACCTCCAGAAAGTAAATCATTTTACATAGATAGACAGCATCCGTTACGAGAAGTACACCCAGTTAGAGGAACGGGTGGTGAACTAGAACGAGTATTTGTTTACACCCCTATCGCAAAGATGGAACTCTTAGAGATGAAAAAGTTAATTCCCTGTCACGACAAAGATCCAGCAGGGTTCCATCGAGAATTAAAAGACATGCTCCGTATGGGAGAATACACGTATCCTGATATTATTAAAATGGTAAAGGTCCTGTTGCCCGCAGGGGTATATGAAAAACTTAAGGAAAAAGAATGGGAGGTGGGAGAGAAAAAGATAGACTGGACAGCTCTAGAAGCTGAAGATAATTCACGAGTACCAGGTACCGGTCTTGGGGGTAAAGTTAAAGAATTGCCCGAGTTATTGATACAGGTTTTGCCAAGATTACTAGCCACGAAAAAGGAAGATTGGGATGCAATCTCAGCTTGTAAACAGAAACAGGATGAAGACACTAGTGATTTTTATTCTAGATTTGAAAAATGTTTCATTATTAACAGTGGTCTGAAGACGAGTAGTGAATCATACCCTCATCTTTTTGTTACCAAACTAGTCGAGAATTCAAGTCCACAAGTTAAAAATCGAGTACTGAAAGTCGAAAGTTGTTGGCAAGCTAATACTCCGTCATAAATGCTCCAGATGCTCCAGTATCACCAGAATAGAATCAGGGAAGAGCAAGAACACGAAAGGAGACGTATGAAAGACACGAAAATGAAAGTATTAGTTGCACAATCTGTTCCACAAGACAGTCAGAAGAGGGGTCCGAATCAAGTCAGTCATCCTGCAGCTCCCGTTAAAGGGACCTGCAATTACTGTAAACAGCCAGGTCATTTTATAAACGAGTGTGCAATTCTGAAACACAACAGAGCTACTGGTAAGACTAAAGAAAGACCACGTCCGCCTAGACAAGAACAAGTTTCACAGACTTCTCAGTCACCCCAGAATGCACAACAGACAGTTCCAGCACCGCAGCCTATCGCTGCAACACAGCATGTTACACAGCAGATGTACCAGTATGCTCAGTCAGAGTATCCAGAGTATCAGCCATATTCATGAAACAGCCTAGAGAGGGAGGTAGGCTTGCCTCTCATCGAGATACCTGTAGATCAAGAGGGTCCCTAATGTACACAGTCAAGTATTAGGGAAAGACAGAAAGTTTTTGATCGATACAGGGGCAAGTAGGACCACTATCAGTCATGACGAGGTTCCAGGGGCTCCGCTCTCAGGCTCTAAAAATATTTCCCTTGGATTTTCAGGAAAACCTATTGTTAATGAAATTTCGAAACCAGTTATTCTAGAAGTTGGTCCATTGTCCCGAACTACTGATTTATTACTTACGAAATCTTGTCCAGAAAATTTGTTAGGCATTAAAACGTTAAAAGAATTAGGTGCAGTAATTTGTTGCTCCCCAGAAGGAGTCCGTTTGTTTTTGAGAGACTTTAAAGGTCATTATGTATTACGTGATTTTGATCCAAGATTACTGAATGTACCGCAGCATTTATGGGCGCAAGGTCCAACTGATGTAGGATGTATGCACATCACACCCCATCGTGTGACTCTCAAACAAGGTATAGTTTTGCCACGAATCAGACAGTACAGATTGCCACCTGAGGCTGTAGCAGCCTTATCCAAAATTATTGACGAGCTTATTGCTCAAGGAGTGGTTGTAGAAACTGACTCCAATGTATGTAATTCTCCTATCATTCCGGTCTTGAAACGTACTGATCCAAATGCACCTCCAGTATATCGATTAGTGATTGACCTTCGAGAGCTTAATAAATGTATCATTCCCCAGTACCCAGTAGTCCCAGATATTTCATCCCTTTTGACAACCATTGATTCTGAAGCCACGTTTTTCACGGTTATCGACCTCAAGAACGCATTTTTCAGTGTCCCCATTCATCCAGACAGCCAGTACCTTTTCGGTTTTTGTTTAAATGGAAGAAGCTATAAATTCACACGAGCTCCTCAAGGTTTCACAGAAAGTCCCAGTATTTACAGTCAAGCACTTAAGAGACAACTAGACAATATTCACATGCCATCTGACACTGCCCTGCTCCAGTATGTCGATGATCTACTGATCACAGCCCGTTCTGAACGTGACTGCGAGCGTGCGTCACTTACAGTTCTGTATTTTCTGGCCGAGCAGGGGCACAAGGTGTCCCCTTCCAAATTACAATTCTGTGTCCAGCAAGTGGTATACTTAGGACACTTACTGTCCAAGTGGGGTAGGCAGTTGACACCAGACCGTATCCAGTTAATAGCGAGTCTTCCACAGCCCAAGTCACAGAAGGAGGTACGAGCTTTTATCGGCCTCACTTCTTACTGCAGACAATGGATTCCTCAGTATGCATTTCTAGCCAAGCCACTGATACAGTTAACGACACAGGAGGCAGCCGTATCGACTGTCCTCCCTTGGACCCAGGAACATACCCTTGTATTCAATGAATTAAAGAAAGCCTTATGTCAAGCACCTGTTCTAGCGACACCCAACTACAGTAAGCCTTTTACACTTTTTGTTACAGAACGTGATGGTACTGCATTATCTGTTCTCACACAAGATCAAGCAGGACAATACAAGCCCTGTGCTTATTTTTCTAGCACATTAGATCCAGTAGCCCAGGCTCTGCCTGCGTGCCTCAAGTCAGTTGCAGCCACAGCTCTAGCCATCAGACAAAGTGATTCCATAGTGTTAGGACATTCCCTAACAGTACAAGTTCCACACTCCGTGGAAGTTCTTTTAAACCGAACACAGACTCAGCACTTGACAATTGCACGTTTAACAGGTTATGAACTGACACTGTTCCAGCCACACATAGAAATCAGACGCTGCAACATTCTAAATCCTGCTACACTGTTACCGTCAGTTACTTCTAATCCTGCCACACATGACTGTGTGGAAGTTGTTAACACTATGACAAAGCCAAGACAAGACCTGACAGACATTGCATTACCTGATCCTGACCTGACACTTTATGTGGATGGTTCATGTATGAGAACAAGTACAGGAGAACTAGTAGCCGCGTATGCAGTGACTACTGAAACTGAAGTTATAGAAACACATCGTATTGACACCCTGTCTGCTCAAGCAGCAGAGCTAGTAGCTCTGACCCAAGCCTGCATACGTGCCAAGAACCTGAAAGTAAACATATATACAGATTCACGTTACGCATTCGGAGTCGTACACGACTTTGGAGTGCTCTGGCAGGAGAGAGGTTTCATGACTTCTCATGGAACCAAGATTCAGCATGGTCTCCTCATTCAAGCTCTGTTAGATGCAATACATTTACCGACAGCTATCGCTATCATGAAGTGCAAGGCACATACGAAAGTTACTGACATCATTTCCCAAGGTAACGATCTAGCAGATCGAACAGCCAAGCTTACAGCTCAGAATCCAGACATTCCAGTTAACACGACACAGACACTCACTCCAGATCCGACTACTTGTATGACAGTTAAGGACCCTACACAAGATGTCATAGACATACAGTTACATGCTACTCCTGAAGAAATCAAGAAATGGTCCGAACAAGGAGGGGTCCAGACAGATCAGGGATGGTTGACGAAGGGAAAAGCCACATGGTTTCTCCCCGACTCTATGGTTCAAGTCATTATTAATACCGCGCATAGTCCAGCACATCTAGGAGAAAAAGCTATGTTAGAGAGTATTCAGAACCTTTGGTTCAACAAGCATTTACGAGCTGCAGCCAAGCAGAAAGTCCGTACCTGTATGATATGTTGTCAGTTTAATCCAGGTAAAAGTGTCCCGGTGGAACAAGGTGGATTCCAACCTCCTGACCACCCTTTTGAAGTCCTTCAGATGGATTATATTCAGATGGAGCGATGTCGAGGTTTTAAGTATGTCCTCGTAGTTGTATGCGCTTTGTCCAGGTGGACAGAAGCATATCCAGTTCCAGATTACACAGCTGCGACCACTGCCAGGCAGTTGGTTCGTGAATTCTTTCCCCGCTATGGACTCCCTAGGGTCGTGTATTCAGATAACGGCCAGCCAGTCTCATCTGAGCTTATGAAACATGTTTCCCTTCTGTTAGGGTACCAGTGGAAGTTCCATTGTGTGCGCCATCCTGAAGCAGCCGGTCTCGTAGAGAGACATAATCAGACCCTGAAAATTCGCATTGCCAAAATATGTAAAGAGAAAGGTGTAGACTGGCTAGTTGCCCTGCCAGTTGCTCTATTCTATATGAGGATGGTTGCACATTCCAGATCAGGTCTGTCCCCGTATGAGGTCGTATTCGGCCGCCCCCCAAATATGTGGGGTACACCTAGACCCCGCAGTATTACAGATGTTTCCAGTAATATGCTGACAGATTACCTAGCTTCCTTGATGTCTGCCCTACACTCTTGTCGTTCACAGGTTGCCGCCTCATTTCCAGACAACACCGAGGTGAAACCGCATGAAGTCGTCCCCGGTGACTTCGCATTCGTCCGGAATTTTGATCGTTCAAGTCCGCTGGAGCCCCGCTGGAAGGAGCCCCGCCTCGTCTTACTAACAACAAGGACCGCCGTGAAGCTCGAGGGCAGGAAAGGATGGGTCCATCTGTCCCACATCAAGAAATTCCATGGAGTTCGTGAAAAGACATTTCCTAAGGACTGCCTAAAAACAGACTCTGAACTTGACTCTGAACTGAAAGTTCCCCTGTTAGAGAAAACTCCGCAACAGGAGTATAAAGTGAAACTTCGGTCTAGTAAAATAGGTCAGCCAGTTTAATTGTCTAAGTCCCTCTCGGGTGAAACGGTTAGACAGGTCCCTGACATGTATGAGATAGACCCCCACAGTGAGAGAGTTAGTCAAAACTCTAAAATATGTATTATTGTTCTAAGTTTTTTGTTATTTTTGAGTCTTATGGTTACCTGCACAAGTTATGCTTTACATTTATGTTTTCCAATTTCACATGTACAAATGTTTTCTAATGCTACAGTAGAGCACACATTTAGTGATCTGCCTCCTCACGAGCTATCCTATCGTCTTGCTATGCGCAATAACACATTCATCCGAATGTTACACTATTCACACCAGACCAGCAATGCCACTAATTGTTGGGTGTGTGGTCGACTCCCCCCTTTTCAGACACCGAAGGGAGTTCTGCCACTCTTTCCTTATCCGTTTTCACATAATGGTTCGTGTGGAGCATGGTCCACGTTAACGTCATCCTCAAATGATATGTCCCTTCTGAATAGAACATGTTTTCCAGACAAGCAAGGTCTCTCCCATAGAACAGGGTTAGATCTAGAAAATGAAGTATATGATTTAGGTAATTATTCTTCGAATTTCATGGTCCTGAATGTTCAGTCTGATACTACTCCAGATTTACCTGCTATTTCAGTACTACCAGTCAAAGGCGAATTATGTGTCAGAAAGAATGGTTCCGCACATGTAGGACATAGTGATTGTACTACTACTGTCGAGTATAGTGACAGTGGGAAATCTATTTTCAAAGCCTCACGTCATTCTTATTTTGTTTGTGGTCAGACCGCATATGTTCGTCTGCCCCTCGATTGGGATGGAACATGTTATATTGCCTTCCTACTGCCACCAGTTTTTCTAGCCCCATCTGATTATCACAGAAACACACATCTAGTACACGTCAGACATAGAAGGGAGATCGAGTCCCCAATTGTCGATCAAACTACTCTAGAACAGTATCAAGACTTTAATAAAGGTTTCTTCTTCTTTATAGGACCTATCCAGAATAGTAAGTTAATACGTAGGTTAACCAGAACCCTTGAAGCAGTAGTGAATGAGACTACTTCTGCCCTAGGTAACTTAACCGAAGAGCAATCTGCTATGAGATTTGTCGTGCTCCAAAATCATCTCGTTCTTGACGTCATACTGGCCGATAGAGGAGGAGCATGTAGAGTCATCGGATCTAGTTGCTGCATTTTCATTCCTAATAACGCCCCGTCTGTTTATTCAGCTATAACCAGACTTCATAAAATTGCCCATCAGTTACACCAGAATCCAGGCACCTGGACATGGTCCGGTTGGCTCTGGAATATTATATCTGCCTGGGGATGGAAAGTATTGTCATTCCTAGGTATTGCAGTAATGATCATATTCAGTTGCTGCCTCTGTATACAATGTGGCCCTGCGATTTGCGGCATGTGTGCTACCTCTTGTATTCCTAGTCCTAAGTCCCGTTCCAAGACAATTCGAGACGAACAAATGATGCTATATGAAATGATAGATGGTATCATGAATATTGATGTTTCCTGATGGAAACGTAGGGCACAAGGAGGGAATGTGGAAAAGTAAATTTTGCCATGTTGTATGTGCCTACGTGTTCCCCATCTTATGCTATATGTGCATGATCAATATGCATGTATTCCCATCTGATCGATTAAAGACGCAATTACAGTTGTGTCCATCTCTAGTATGCCAGTTTCCAGACCTTGTGAAAGCAACGAATATTAGGCCTATATAAACCTACGTGGCCACATTTTACAGTGTGCACGTTAATTCATTGAATTGTCCCCGTTTCTAGGCCTCAAAAGGGCCCGGACTCAGATTCAGCTCCTGTCTCCTGAACCCTCTCCGAGGAGCGATACAGCCCCCACCTGCATCCCTGACCCTTCGCTTACTTCCTACCTCGCAGTGCCCGGCCCGGCCTGGCTCTGCCTCCCGGTCTGCCAAGATTATGTTATGTTTCTAGTTATCAGTCCAGCCCTCCTTCTCTGCATTCCTAAGCTACTGAATCGCATCAACAGTTTCTGTCATGGTCTAGCCTTTTATGTCTCCATGTAAGAGAAATACTGTATTAATATTCATAGAATATTCCTCGCACACACAATACATGTAGAATTATGCATGCACTAGCCTTAGTGTCTATTTGCCTTTACCCTGATAACTTTTGGATTCTATCAACATGTACTCTAAACACCAGATACCAGATATGCTTTGGGTACATGTCGCTCTAACACTCCAGACTTTAGTCTCCTCTTCTAGCACAGAAGTCATAGCCCCCAGTTCTCCCTGGTAACACGTCATTGCCCATTTGCGCGCACCACTAGGTTAGAGGTCCCAGCTGCTCAGGTAGCCCCCTCCATGTTTCCGCCCCGTTTATGACATATTCTGTTACGTTTACATCACATGTCTATGTATACGCCCTGTACACGCCTTCTTGTTACATCATTTTGCCCTTATCTTTCGCGACTGCTACGAGTCACGCCTACTGCTACGCCTACTGTATTGAATGTAATGTATTTGTTTAAGTATATATACTGTGAACTGTTACTGAAAGTTGTCCAAACCCCGATTTCCATTCCCCGGCAGCTGCCTTCATTCTATTCCCGTACAGGCTGTCCTGTTCCTGTCCTTTATGCCTGATTAAAGCCTGTCGACTCAAGATACCTCGAATCCTGACTCTTATTTATTGAGCTACCTGTTTTATTGATTATATGAAAAATAGTACCGGTAATTAATTATTTATTTACCACAGCCTCATGCTTACTCCCTTTAACTCTCCCACAGTCCCTCACTTACCTTTCTTTGCTTCCTCACACAGTCCCCTTCTCTCACTCTTTCCTTCACTACCTCTGTCTCCCCACTCCCTCACTCCCCTTCTCTCACGCTCACTTGCCTTTATCCACCCTCTATCACCACTCTTTCGTAAACCTCACTGCTCTTCTCTGACCCTCCCTCACCCCGTTCCCCTACTCCGCTTCCCTCACTTATCCTCATTCCCCATGTTCACTCCCCTTCCTCTCACTCCCCTCCCACTCACCTTCTTGCAGTTCCCCTGCTTCACTTCCCTTCTCTTCCCTTCCTTCGCTCCCTCACTCATTTTCTTTTCCTCTCTCACCGTACTCCACTTCACTCACTCCTTCTCTCACTCCCTCTGTCCTCTCACTTCCTCACTCCTCTTCCCTCACTCCCTGTCTTACCCTCACTCCCTCCATCCCCTCACTCTGTGACTCCCCCTTCACTCACCCTCACTCACCTTCCATCCCTCACTGTCATCAACTCACCCTCACTCACTCACTCCCCTTCTGTCATTTGTTCCCTCAGTCACTTTCTCCCCTTCATTCAGTCATTTTATCCATTCATTTATGCAGTACACATTCATTGAAAAAAAGAATGACACAATATATAAGGAATATAGCTCTTTTTGGAGAATTGGAGGTAGTTCTGATAAGAACTTTTTTTTTCTTCTTTTTTAGTTTTTAAATTTTTGTTATACTTTTTCAGAATGATTTAAAAAAAAAAAAGGTCTTTTTTTTAAGGACAAAAACAAAAGCAGGGAATGCAAAACTGCTCAACAGGAGCAAAAAAAGGAGAAAAATTAGGGATGGGTGGGGCAGCTGTGTTCCTCCTTCCTTCGAACAATTATTTCAATGCTCTGCTCCCCGTAGCAGAGCAGTTCATCGCACTGTTTGCATTTTATTTATAAATCTGCAAACACCGGCTGTATGTTCAGGATTAAATGTGCTCCTTCTCTTCCTGAAGGTGTTGCGGCTCTGGTGGAAGTGCTGGCGCCATCTCTTGGGGGATTGCGTGCCAGGTCCCTGGTGCTCTCCCTTGCAAAGTTATTAGGGTGCCTCCTCTCCACATGCCGGATCAAGGTGGCATTCCTAAAACTGTATTTGCGGGTAGGATCCCCACGTGACAGAGTTGTGTCACAAATCCGGCAGGTCACTTTGGCTGCATTGCATTTTTTTTGCCCCTCTGGGAAAGTGAAGAACTTCCAGATGAAGTGGTCTTTGACTTTTCTCTGGGGGGGATCTTCAGGCACAAATTCAATATCAGAGTCTGAGGAGGACTCCCTGTGAGCAGACATCTTTCCAAAAAAAAGAGGTGTTTTTCAGAACAATGCACAAGAGGTGTTCTCTCAGCAATTGCAAAGAGGTAGTGAGGGAAATGGGTGAGGACTTTCTATAGTTGTGAAAAAAACTTATTAACCAATCAAAAGTGTTGTTTTTAGGTCACATGGCTTGACGAGCGCTTACGATGCACGCTCCGGGGCGCTTACGGGGGCGCTTACGCGGCACGTACATAGGCGCTTCCAGGGGTGCTTACGCGGCGCGAATGAATGACGTTTTGCTCGATTTTCGGAAATGTGTTTAAAAGTTAAAATACGGTTATTAAAAATCAAAAATACTACTTTTATGAGTATGCCACTGAATGTCTTCCATTATTATTTACTTTAAATACATAAATATATTTTATTTCGCTCGCGGGAATAGCGCTCACGCTACGTGTACGGGTGCGAGTACCCTGGGCGCTCCGGATCTAAAAAAAAAAACATAGGAAAAATACATTGAAAAATTAATATTATAAAAATATAGAATATTTGAAAAATTAAAAATAAATTATAATAATTAAAAAAATATATAATTCACTTTAAAAACCGTAGGTTTCAAATTCGTTATAGTTAGGAATTAGCATTTAAAAAACCTTTGAAATTCACTGAAAAAACCATAGGTTTCATACCAGTTATAGTTAGCTGAACATTTTACTCATACAAAACCATTGAAATTCCCACGTTATAGTTAGTTGGACTCACTATAACTCGCGCGCCCGCAATCCACTGCTGATGTCACATATTACATCATTCATGACATGGTCAGTGACATCACTGATGACATCTCTGATGACATCATCCACTGACTGTGTTTCTGTAAAGTTTAAATATGTTTTACATATTGAAGAATGAGTGGATGTATAAATGTCTGGATGAAGGATTTAGTAGGTGTGTGACTGACTGTATGAGTGAGTGATTAAATGTGTCTTACTGAATGCATGGGCTAGTGACTAAACTGTCTGAATGTGTGCATCAGTATGTCTGTTGTTGTGTAAGATGCTGTTTGTGTTGATCAGTAGCTATATGAGTGGCTATATGGGTTATTGATTGGTTGCCCAAGTATTTGTATGTGAGACTGAGTGTGTGTGTTTGGGTGGGTGACTGGGAGGTGTGTGACTCTGTGCATAGATGTGTGAGCAGTTGATTCACTAGGTGTATGGGTTCAAGAGTGCATGTGGGAACAGCTGTATGGGCGGTTGACTGTGTGCATTGGTGTGTTGGTGAGTGAATGGATATCTCAGTGCTACATGTCCAAGTAAGTACATATGTAAAACACAGTGCATGCGTGTGTTGGTATATATAAATGACTATACATGAGAGCCAGTGATTGTGCAAGTGGCTGTATGGATCAATGTGTACTTGTATCAGTGATTGTATAAGAGAGTAAGTATGTGTTAGTATATCTATACTACTATTATAAAGAGAGAACTGTGTCCTTTGAGCCAGGTAAACTCGAAAAGTACACCACCAATCACAACACCCAATACAGCGTTGAAAGGGGGAGGTCCAGGAGATGGACATAGGCTGTAGAAAACCACACCATATACATTAGGGGGCAGGGGGGACATTAGGGGAAAAGTAGTCCGTATGGGCGTATGGATACAGTGATTGCACACGGCGTTCGGCGTCGTCACAACACTTGCGAGAGGCGCAATGGCGTGTGGGCGTGACGTCACGTCAACGTGACGTTCGGACCGGAGCGCAGGAAGGAGCAAGGGAACAAAACACGACATGCGGGGAGGAGCGGTGGCGCAGGACCGACACACAACATTGGAGTGCCCAGCGCGGAGAGGAGCGGCGATGCTGGTGGGAGCGCAGGAAGGAGCAAGGGACACACACCCGCCATGCGGGGAGGAGCGGCGGCGCGGGAGCTGTTAAGTACGCTCTGCTGCTCCCGCTGATGGCCGCTCTGCTGCACGTCTCCTGCAGCGGTGCTGCCCCCAGCCCCCTTCCACACCCGACATGTGGGGAGGAGCGGCGGCGCGGGAGCTGGTAAATACGCTCTGCTGCTCCCGCTGATGGCCGCTCTGCTGCACGTCTCCTGCAGCGGTGCAGCCCCCAGCCCCCTTCTGCCCCGGACAACGTCGGGGCGGGCTGCTAGTGTTTGAATAAGTAAGGTGTTGTGTGTATAACTGTATAGACGAGAAAATGGCAGTGTGATTGATTCTTTGTATGACTGACTAGGTGTGTGAGTAACTCCATGGATGAGTGGCAGTGTGTGAGTGTCTGTATAGGTTTCTGAGTGCATATGATAGTGTTGTATTGATGAGTGACTGTATGTATGAGTGATTTTATGGGTGAATGAGTGGATGTGTGTGTAGACCTAGGAATCAGTGAGTGCGTATGTAGTAACTGGTATTGGTGTGTCAGTGGTTTCAAGAATGGTAGTTTGTATTTAACACTGGGTGTATCAAAGGTCAGATTAGAGTGTGAGGAGGTGCATCGTATTATCACATGAATGATGTCATCAGTGATGTCAATTGAGATGTCATCAGTGATGTCACTGACCATGTCATGAATGATGTAATATGTGACATCATCAGCCGTGGATTGCGGGCGCGCGAGTTATAGTGAGTCCAACTAACTATAACGTGGGAATTTCAATGGTTTTGTATGAGTAAAATGTTCAGCTAACTATAACTGGTATGAAACCTATTGTTCTTTCAGTGAATTTCAAAGGTTTTTTAAATGCTAATTCCTAACTATAACGAGTGTTAAACCTATGGTTTTTTCAGTGAATATATATATATATATATATATATATATATATATATATATATACACACACACACACACACACATATATATATATATATACACACACATATATATATATAAACACACACACACACACATATGTATAGGGGATTTAGGTCAAACACTTGCTTGCAATGGTCTGTTTTAGTGTCATTCTCATTCTGTTTTCCCCATGACAACATACTGCATGGGGCAATGTGGCAGCCCACTTCACTCATCTGCTCTAAAGCTCTGTAGTTCAGTGTCAAGTCTCATGGGTCAGTTTTTCATTTTCTCCTTTACAGGATCCACTTCATTTCCTTTAAATCCGTCTCCTTATTATATATTTTAGAGCATTCTGTAGTTCCACAAGGAGCTACAGGGACGCTCTGGCTGCTCAATATCTACAGTGCGATATATCCTGTAAGGCCACTATTTGTAATATGGACGGACATCTTTGATTGTATTGTCTATAGTTTGGCATTATTTTACCACTTCAGTATGACTGCCACCATTTAGAAGCACTATGTTGGCATCTTGTATATAAATAATGATACACTATACATAATACCTAGTACTTGGCACTAGCGACCTCCCAGAATCAGAAAATCAACGGGAATTTACTTAATTCACTAAAGTTTATGGTAACCTTCTTTTAAATCTTATAGACAAATGGATGAAGTTAATTCTTGTCAGTGCCCAGGGGAAATTGAGAGAGCAAAATGGCAATATATAAAACATTTTTATGGCATGGTTTGGACGCAAAATGTGAATTGATTGAAACAACCTCACTATTTTTTTGTGTTTTCCATTTTAAATCAGTCATAGATGGCTTATTAAAACGATTTCAGAAGAAGAAAAATGCTTTCTGGATCCCTATGCCCAGGGCTCTTCATTCTAATAGTTTGGGTGGTCTGCCTTCCGGACCGTTGAAGTATATAAAAAGGATACCCAATCATTAGAGCATCGAGACAGGGATGTGTTTTAGGACCATCCCAGATTATTCTTTTTCTTAAAAGATCAGAAAAATGTTTGGAAACACTAAACTTCATCTCCCAATGCTAAATTGCATAGGAGTACAGTCTGGTATTGGAAGGTGACACTGGTTTCTTATTCTTACATTGTGACTTTACATAAGTTGAAAAGTAATTCTGATAGTTATTGAAACACTAAACATCTTTATAATACAATTTGCTGTTTGATCCACATTTTTTTATTATTTCTAAACATTTCATTAGTCTGCAAACCTGTACTGACTCTTAAAATGGGTATACGAAGGGAGAACGTCCCGTAATTTTGGATGGGGGCTCCTTTCAAATTGCACATTCGAATGTGATGTATCGGTGTTTCGGGATTAAAATATTTCATTGCTTTGCAACTGGATTACAGACTAGTGATAAATTGTTTGCAAAAAGGAAGGGGGTTCACATAGGTCTCTTCTTCGTTGTGAATGTAAAAAAGAAATTGGTGCGTAGGCAGTGGTCCAGGAGACCAATGAAAACTTGCTAACTTTAAAATAAATACACTTTTTGTATTTTTTTATTCTCTAAATACAGCCACATTTCCCTCATGGGATACAACTGCATGTAAAAATTGTACTTTATTTAAAGGCAATTACAGACACTGTGGTCTGCTGATCTTAGCAGGCCAGAATCCTTGTAAAGGCCACGAATTAAGTTGCAGTATGCGACTTACCTCATTAATATTTATGAAGTATGTCGGATCACTACCCACTCTGAATTAGAATTTTAATAACCAATCTAATAGTACACTGGTCAGTTAACAAAATTATTTACTGCTCGTAAAAATACGGACAATCAGTTCTTTGAGACAAGGCTCACTAAGGAAGTATTCAGAGGCTGCCAGATGTACCTATATGCAGTCCTGACCCTCTTCCTTTGCTTTTTGATACTGAAGCCTAGACAGTCTTATCAGGAATGGGATGAATTGGATCACCTTGACTCCATGTTTTGGAAGCAGATCGCTGTAGCAACAGCTATGATGGAATAAACGGGAAAACTGGGAGCGACTGCAGCTGTGCCATCTATGCAGATTGTTTTAATCTGATGCAGAAGGAACTTAGTCTTTTTTTTTTTCAATTCAATTTCCGTCTTTATTCGATCATAAACAATCATAAAAGACACATTAAGACGAATACAATATATTATAAAAAGGCATAACATTTCATACAAGAATATATCGTTTAAAAAAAACAACAAAAAAAACATGTCAAATAAAATCCCAAGACTGTTAAAACAATGATTAGGTTTAAAAGGGAGAATTAAGGGTCAAAAACTATTAATGCATAATTACACAAGGCTTGGTTACGGTCTTCAATATTGAACTCAATGACGAGGGGGAAACTTGAGTACACCAATGCTTAAGCAGATACATTACATATTACCTTGCAGATTTTTCCTTCTAATGGCCCAAGTCCATCTCAGAAACTTAGCCATAGCAACAACTATGACTTCAGAAGTTTAAGTTTTTAAAATATGCAGGGCAGTTTGACCAGATCTAGTTCCAAAGTTTGGACAAACCGACTTGAGCCATTTCAGATGAGGGCCCTTGTATGCAGGGCACACAAACCGGACATGCGATAGAGTCTCATCCTCAGTTAAACAAGAGTCACATTTTATATCCTGGTCATCCCGCCACTTTTTAGTAAACGACTTTAGGGGGAGTGTTCTCACTCTAAATTGGTGGAAAAGTTTTCCATCACCAAGACGTGTGATAATATCCCAATAGGCCTCCAGCTTATGCTCGCACTTATATTCAAGAAAGAGGCCTATGAGGGAACCACGAGTAACCGAGGACAACGACTGACTTTACATAAACCTTGTCCCTATATAAGGCTTCAAGATCTCTTTTAGATGGAAAGGAATTCCCCTCTGGGTCCTCCCACAAGCGAGGGAGGCCCATTTCAGATAAGAATGCCTTAATCTTTTGTAGCCAAGAAATTTTGTTTGATTTATCTGCTTAAGTAATGGACTTAACAGCTTTGGCATAAGGTGCTAACTCCGGAGTTGTCCAAAGTCTCCGCCAATAGGCAAGTGGCCTAAAACCTGCAGAATCCTCAAAGGAAATACATCCTAGATCTAAAAGTAGGGGCCTAAGAGGAGAGGATTGAGAAAGGCTGGCCAATGCCCTCAGGAACTTGTTCTGGGCTACAACTAATGGTACTAAGTTTTCGAACCCCCAAAGTTCCACCACGTAAATTATTGAGGCTCTAACCTTTCCTTGGTAAATAGAAAGAGCCGGTCCTACTGGTTTGGTTTGGGACAACCGGAATTCTTTTAGGAGGGCCCCTGCAAATTGATTATGCCTTAAGACTAATAGATCTAGCTGTGGCTTCCAATTCAAGCGTTTGCTAAAAGTAACACCCAGGTATGCAAAGGAGTCGGTTTGTTCCAGGGGCACATTATTCATTTCCACTCTAGCTTTTACTACTTTGTAGTTATGCAAGACCATACATACAAAGTAGTGAAAGCTAGAGTGGATCATTTATGGATAGAGAGGGTAGTGGGTAAATGATAACCGTAAATACTGACCTTAGCTTTGGGCAACAATAACTAATTTACATGATTTCTCCTTCTGAGGCTTTGCCAATGTCTCTGGATCATAACAGAGATTATAATATGATTGAAACAAGATTTTGGGGACATACACACAAACAGTTTCTGAGACGAGCTAGCAAGTGTCAGCTTGGAAAAAGTGTTGCATACTTCCTAGAGCAAACATTTCTCAAAGGCAGCAACCAGAGACATACTGCCACTGAAATAGACCACTCAGGTGCAGCCTGCTTCTGAGACATCTCATCACAGATCCATTAATGCATATTTGTTCTTTCGTCATGTTTAGGCATAGGAAGAAGAGATATTTGTCTTTGATGAAATTATACTGTTTTATGAATTGCAGAAAGGCAGTCGACCTCTGCGAGTCGACTAGCACTTCTCTGGTCCAACTAACACCTACTTTTGTCTGGAGTGGCAACAAAGTGAAGTACTGTAGAATACCAGAAATTATTCTAATTAATTATTAAGAATGTTAGAGCTTGGCAACTGTTGTCCTTTAAGTCACCATTTTATCTTTTCTTACAAACGATCTGCTCATATTTAAATGCATTTTAATAACGAAAATATAATAAAGTGAATATTTGAAATTATGAATGATTTTATATTACTGTAATCCTTTTTGTGTGGAATTTGTTTAACTTAACATTAAAGAAAATATTGAGGACATAATTAGCACATGACTTTCAAATAACTATTTACGGTTGGATCTGGTTTACTGATTTGTACTTCTTATTTAGTTATGATCTAAATGTTTAATGAATTACTATATGTACATACACATATATAAACATAAATAAACACACACACAAGAGCAGGCCACATTAACCACAATTTCATAAACAAATTAAAATATGTAAATGTTATCCTTACCAAGGGAAGTTGTTCATTCGTACCCTGTTCTTATAAATAATTATACCACCCGATACAACACCAATTAGAATTTCATTGTTACTTTGATCCTTTAAAAAGGAAAAAAAAACTTATTACCAAGCAAAACATTATATAATTTAAATAAACATTGCAAGTTTCATTCCATTTAAGCATCAATTTAGTATTTACATTGTCCATTTAATAACCTTATGAACTTAACACTGAATAACCACACAGAAACTCACGGAAGATCATACAAGGATTAGAACACAGCCGGAGGAAAGCCAAAACTGTTTGAGAAGTAACCAGCTAGATTTATAGACAGCCAGTTCTGTGTGACATTACATGCAGGCTAGACATCTCATGACAGTGCTGGCCTTCTTGAACATAGTAATGTGGTTAAATAGAAAGGTAACTCAGGATATCCATGAACATAGCTCTGTGAATAGCGCTAGTCTTAAACTGAAGTCCACTCCATCTGCTCAGTGAGATCCAGGCTAAGATGGCGGCGTTCACCACAACCACTAATATGCTATGGATAGAAGTGTTTAAATTATTTCCTCTTAACATGTCATGGTTTATTACACTAAAATGTTTGTACTCTTATTTTCAGGTCATGGTCACTCCAGGACAATATATGGCTTGACAAACGTATCCAGTCACCAATGTTGATAAAGTTACTAAGGCTCATTCCATGGCTATGGTGCCCTTAGAGTGGGGAAGGGTAACTGGTCTGAAACAGGTAGTGGTATCCTCTGAAATTCCAGTTGAATGTCTGCTAGGGAATGATGCGTAGTCCTCAGCTTAGACTGAGGTTGATCTTAGGTCCCATGCAGCCATGCTGGGAATCCAAGAATGGGTGTGCATAAAAACCAGAGCACAGTG
This sequence comes from Lissotriton helveticus, assembly GCF_964261635.1. Lineage (NCBI taxonomy): Eukaryota > Metazoa > Chordata > Amphibia > Caudata > Salamandridae > Lissotriton > Lissotriton helveticus. The sequence continues at coordinate 1,427,949,419 of NC_136061.1, forward strand.
CAAGGCCCAGGTTGAAAAAGAGGTATTGGAACCTGAAACTATGGCCCTACCCTCCAAGAGAAAAGGAGAGAAGTCTAGGAAGTCAACTTCTAAACAGCTACAATGTCAGGTACCCTTCTCAGGGAGACGACCTGTCAGCCTCAGAGGGAACCGAGCCCCAGGAACTTGAGCCTTACACAACAGAGTTCCTAGGCCCAGGGCACCCTCTAGGGAAGAGCTGTGCAAAGGGCAGAAGATCAGATCTACTCTTGAAATCCTGAGACAGCAAGCTGCTGTAGAGGAAAAGGGAGATGTCAGTGGCTTCCGCAGGACCTATTGGGAGGAAGAGCTCCTGCACACTGAGGCCAGATACACCAAACCTGGTGCCAGCAGAAGAGTGGTAGTGCCTCAGCAGTTCAGGGTTTCTCCTCACATTGGTGCATGACTTCCACCTAGGTGGGCATCTTGGCTAGAGCAAGACATGGAGTAGGCTAGTCAGCCATTTCTACTGGCCAAACATGTCTCAGTAGGTGAATGAGTTTTGAAACTCTAGTGCTAACTGCCAAGCCAGGAGCAAAGCAGGTGGCCACCCAAAGGCCTCCTTAATTCCACTTCCAGTGGCTGGGGCACCCTTCAAAAGGGTAGGGATTGACACTGTTGTTCCCCTTGACCATCTGACTGCAACAGGGAACACAATGATGCTGGTAGTTGTAAATCATGCTACCATGTACCCTAAAGCAATACCCTTTAGGACTACTACTGCTCCTGCAGTGGCTAGGGCCATCATTGGTATCTTTACCAGAGTGGGTTTACCTAAAGAGGTGGTGTCAGACAGAGAAACAAACGTTGTATCTGGTTTCCCAAAACACATGTGGACTGAATGGGGAGTGACTTACAAGTTCACTACCCCATATCACCCACAAACAAATGGGCTTTGTTGAAAAATTCAACAAAAACATAAAAGGCATGATCTGGGGACTCCCTGAAAAACTCACAACGAGATGGGATGTCCTTTTGCCATACCTGCTTTTCACGTACGGAGAAGTGCCACACAAGGGAGTAGGCTTTTCTCGCTTTAAACTTCTGTTTGGACATCCTGTGAGGGGACAACTTTGTCTAGTTAAGGAAGGCTGGGAGAGACCTCTCAACGATCGTACACAAGATATTGTAGACTATGTACTAGGCCTGCGTTCGGGGATGATAGAGAACATGGGTAAAGCATCCAAAAACCTAGTTGTCAGCCAAGAGCTTCAAACACTCTGGAATGATCAAGAGACTGCACTGGTGGAGTTTCAACCAGTCCAGAAGACGTGGGTATTGGAGCCTGTGGCACTTAGTGCCCCTAAGACTAATGGAGTGATCCCTACACTATTGGCACTAGCAGGAACCCCAAAACGGTCATCCAAGTTACCCACCTGAAACATTTCCATGACAGGGCTGAAATGACTATGCTGATTGTCACTGGTAAAGATCAGGAAGCACATAGTGATCCTCTCTTTCAACTCTTCTCCAGCAGCCCCAAAGATGGCAGTAGATGGAGTGGTCTACTCAGACACCATCCCTGCCCAACAGCAAGCTGAGTGCAGGCAAGTCCTGGAACAGTATGCTGGGCTCTGCTCCCTAACCCCTGGACAGACACACAAGAGTGCCTGTGGTGTGGACACTTGCGACAGCATGCCTGTCAGAAACAAAATCTATTGACAGTCTGACCATGATAGTAAGCTGAAGTAAACTGAAGTAAGCAAGGTGCTGGAGTTAGGGGTTACTGAACCCTCTGACAGTCCCTAGGGTATCCCAGGGGGTTTGATCCCCAAACTAACTTCACACCAAGGATGCAAAACCAGAACAGAGGTTTTGTGTGGACTACAGAGATCTCAATGCAGTCATCAAGAAAGACGCCCACCCCATACCCTATACCTAGAGCTGATGAGTTGATAGACAAATTGGGGGGAGCTCGGTTTCTCAGTTCCTTTGACTTAACAGCAGGGTACTCGCAGACTGGCCTAACCTAAAGAAGAAAAAGGCATTCTGAACACCAGATGGGCATTACCAGTTCAGTGTTATGCCCTTTGGTTTAAAGAATGCCCCTGTCACCTTCCAAAGGTTGGTGAACAAAGTCCTTGCTAGGTTGGAATCTTTAAGTGCAGCATAGCTGGATGATATTTCTATATCTCTACCTGGTAGGATAAACTGATCTACCTCTATAAGGTTTTGAAAGCCCTGCATCCAAATGTCAGATAGGCCAGGGCACAGGTGTGTACTTGGGCCACCTGGTAGGTGGAGACCAAGTTTAACCTTTACAGCCCAAGATCCAGACAACCCTGAACTGGGAAGCTCCAACCACTACGACCCAAATCAGGGCATTCCTTGGCTTGACAGGGTATTACAGGAGGTTTGCGAAAAGGTATTATAACATTGTGGCACCCCTCACAGAACTTACCTCAAAGAAGATGCCTAAAAAGGTAAACTGGACAGTTAGTTGTCAAAAGGCTTTAGAAAAGCTGAAAGAGGCAATGTGCTCAGCATCCATTCTCAAAGCTCCAGATTACTCTAGACAGTTCATTGTACAGACGGATATTTCTAAGCAAGGGATAGGAGAGGTTCTATCCCAGACCAACGATGATGGCCATAACCAGGCTGTTGCTTTCATCAGCAGAAGGTTACTCTTGAGGGAACATAGTTGGAATGCCATTCAGATGGAAGCCTTTGCTGTGGTTTCGCCCTGAAGAAGTTGAGCCCATACCTGTTTTGTACTCACTTTGTTGTCCAAACCAACCACAGACCTCTCAGATGACTGATGTAGATGAAAGGTGAATACCCGAAACTTTTGAGGTGGTACATTTCCCTGAAGGGAATAGACTTAACAGTGGAACAGAGACCGGGGACTGACCATTCCAATGCAGATGGCCTTTTCAGGTTCTTCCACTTAGACAATGAAGACTCTCTTGGGAAAGGTTAGTCTCGTCCTCTTTCGATTGGGCGGGGGTTGTGTAGGAAAGTGGCCCTTTTTGACATGGTTACGCCCCCACACACACACACACCACCACACACAATTTTTTCTTGGTATCGGATGCAAAGTTGACTAAAAGTGTACTGGGTTCATGCTACACACTGCCACCCCAACAGCAGGCCTTGCAGCCCCAAGGCAGGGTGCACTATGCCCCATGTGTGGGCATAGCTGCCTAAGTGGAGGTATCCCTGTTATATCCAAGTCAATCCTTAGATAGCCCAAGTGCACAGGGAAGCCATGATTAGTATGTGGTCTGGACAGCTTTGATTACGAGTTCCCCAGCTACATGATGGCTTCACTGTACCCACAGATGTTTGGTACCTAATATCTTTCATTAATAAGATTACACTGATGCCAGTGATTGATTGATTAATAAATGTGCCCAGAGGGCAACTTAGAGGTGCCCCCTGAAAAGCTACTGACCACTAGTATGTTGACTGACTAGTCTTGACCAGCCAGCCACCAAAGACAAGCTGCTGACCTCCCTGAGGTGAGAACCTTTGCTCTCGGAGGTCAGGACCAAAGCCTGCTCTGGGCAGAGGCGTTTACACCTCCTCCACGCAGGATCTGCATTCCAGGTCGGTAAGCTTCCCAAACTCTTTTGCCTCAGTTTTCCGACCTGTCCTCAACATAATGTAGATACCCTGTCCTGTCTCCACTTTCTTTCTGGCAGCAAGACGGGCAGGAAAACTACTAAGATTAGAAGGTGTGTCCAGCACCAAGCCAGATTAGAAGGTGTGTCCAACAACAAGTCAGCACCACCCCTAAGGTGGACTAGCTGATGTGGACACCACCTTTTCGGATCCCTTCCATCTTATTTTGGATGGAATTAGCTTTCTAGGGTCAGGGTTATGCCCTTTTCCCACAGGAAGTGGTCATACAAAGAATGTACACACTCTAAAGGTAGGTGGCCCGTAGACTACTACCTGTCCCTTCCCTTAACATCCCTAAATTGAGTATTTAGTTGGCACTCTTGAACCCAAGAACTCAGATTCAACAGATCAAGAGAAGGACAACCAAGAGGAGTCACTGCCTAGCGATAACTGAAGAAGAACTGTGAACGTTTTGAATAAAACCCTGCCTGCTCGCAACACTCTCAACAATCGCGATAGAGCGACTCGTCGTACAAGCAGGAAATTCACCACAACTTTGGGTAGCCTGCAAGCACTTTGAAAATCACCTACAGTCCCCCTTGGAGTAGAGGAGCTATTCCTCTGCAGTCGGCAGGCACCGAAGAGCAGAGTCCGGTCCACCTTGTAGCTCCCCTGCTCGACTGATGCCGCAGTCTACCAGGAAAGGGCACCGTGCTCTGGAAGGTCAAATCTGTCTCCCCACCGAGGGTGAAAACACCAGGACCAACTTGAGCCGTGTAGCACCAATGCACAACGCCCTGCACGAAAACACCAACAGCGAGAGTCCAATCCGGATTCTCACTGTGCCATGACCGAACAGCCGTCGAGGGACGTCAGCATCACTGAGATCCCCTTCGTGAGTGGCCCAGCTGTTCGATTTTAACCCCTGCCAGAGGTTTGTCCCTAACCACAAGAAGCACCTTTGCGCACCCAGCCCAGCTGACCTAACCACTCTGCACCAGAGCCGTCCGGCCCGGATACCGAAGAACCAGCTGTGCTCCCTTGCTTCAAGGCCCCGTGCGACCCAAACCCCTTTTTTGGAGGTGTCAGACTTGTCCCCAAGTCCCCCTTTGCAGGCCTGTTTCCAGGTGCCCCCTTCTCTGTAGTGCAGCTACCAACCTCAACAGCACCCCGCTACCAGCTAAACGCGACAGTTCCCAAAGAACTGCTGGTAGTACTTTGGACCTTGGCCCAATATACTCCGAAACCCAAAAGGTAAACCCCTGAAATGGATTGTCATTACTGCTTTGCATACGTCTTTTCCTCCCCAGTATTGCATTGTCCATAAAGGCGCACAACTTTGAAAAGTTTACTTACCAGTAATAATTGCTAACAGAAACAGTGCTTACTTTTGAATTACTTTTTTTCCCTGTTGAAGATACTCTATTGGATTAACCAGAACCATCAAAGTACAAAAATAAAACATTAATACATCATACAAATATTTGGTATCGAAATACAGACAGATAAAATCATTTGTAGTGCATAATCCAGAGGACAGAAGATAATAAAAACCCCAGCAACATTATTAGTCAAATGCACACTTAAAAACATAAATTTAAAGTAAAAGCCAAAAACTAGAGGATATGGCATGCTAAGAGCTGCTAGCTAAAATGTAATAAGTTGGTCATAAAACTCAAGCAAAGAACAATTCATGAAAACACACAATTTACTACAACTCAGGAGCACGTTCGCATTGTAAAACTCCCTGCTCAAACTTAAGGCTAACTATAATACAAATGTAAGGCTCATTCAACCGTTAACACAGAACCAGATATTTGGCTCAGTTGTGCCAAACAATGAACAGGAAACGGCTAACTGCAAAAGTAATAGGACAAAAAGTATTTGTTTTTAATATTATCAAAGCTTCTGCAAAATGTGAGGTACCCATATTCTGAAAGATCTGCCGTATCCACTTGCGACACACTCTTTGGTACTCGGAGCAAAAGAAGAGAACGTGTTCCTCTGTTTCGAACGTTTGGGCACAGACTGGGCAAGTAACAGTAGACAAGGGGGAGGGGAGCACACTGCTTCATATCCGAGAACAGATCTGCCCATTGCATCCTGGTAAACGCAGTATGCTTACTTTCAAAGTTGCTGTAGTCCTTCACCAAAGTTGGTACAGGTAGTGCTGTTATCTCTAGACACGTTTCTGGGTTTAGACCTTCATCAGTAGAGAGCAAAAGTAAAGTAGAACAGAAAGAGGTCATCAGGGGTTGATGAAATTGTGCCCAAGTCTTCACAGGTCACAATACCACTCCACAGGCACACAGGTGACTCTCAGGAGAGCATGTCAGCTAGTTGGCTCAAGAGAGCCTTTCAAACACAAGGGCGGAGGGAGCACACTGCTTCTCATGTCTGCAGATAACAGCACTACCTGCACCAACTTTAGCGAAAGACTACAGCAACTTTTAAAGTAAGCGTACTTCATTTATCATGATGCAATGAGGTGAACTGTGCTGGGCTGAAAGGCAGTCTGCTCACTCCTCCCTTGTGTTTGAAAGGCTCCCTTGAGCCAACGAGCTCTCCTGGGATGCAGACAAGCCTTTATTCCATTTAAGGTTAAACACCATAGTCAGTAGACAGCCTCATTGAAACCTCACATGTAGGCTCCTCGCCAAAGGAGGGGTAATGGAGTCTAGGAAAACTTCAAACTGAGGAAACAATATAAACTCTAAAAACTGAATAGTCAGACTACCAGAGGACCCACTTAGTATCTGCCTCTCAAGAACAAGGTTCATGTAATTGGATTTCAGTCTTGCCATCCCTGACCTACGAATGGCACAAGAGTTGTCCAACAGTTTAGTCAACAGAAACTCCCTGAACCAGCTCGATACTATGTTAATCCAGGAGATTTTAGAAACACCTCTCGTGCCCAGTAGGTCGCCAAGGCACTCATATACACTGAAAGCTCAGGGGTAGTCCCGATGCTCACCCAGTAGGTCAAGCGATTCAGTTGTACCATAACTGCAATTTCGCTTTAAGCCCAAATCTGAGAAAACTGCTAGAAGAGGCGTAGTTACTGAGACAAGTGATCTATTAAGTGAATTCTCAGCCACAGTAAGTCTCTGGGTGTAAACATACCCTCATTAATTTGGCACCAAAAAGCGCCACACTCTGAGCCTTAGCTCGATAGGCCTCAAGAGCAGGGAAAATAGGTGAATAGAAGTGCTTATGGAAGTGGTAAATAGCACTGAATCTATGGGTCAATAGCAAGGAGCTTGGGATAACTTGAGAGCTCCAAGTTAAATTGTCAGTAACTCGAACTCCCAGGTGATCAAAGCTACAAACTCGCTCAAGAGGCCCACCATCTACCTTTAAAACACAATTACGGGGTTTCCCAGGTCCAAAAATCATGAATTTTGTTTTGTTGCCATTTAACTCAAGGCTTCACAGTTTATAAAAGGCCACAAATGTACTCAGGTGCAAGTGTTTTCCCATTGGGGTCTTTGAATCAAGCAGGGAATTGTCTGCAAATAATAACATGGGCACCTTATTGCTATTCAATGACGGAAAATCATTTCTCAAGGCCTGAAGCTTCTAAACCACTCCATTTATGCATAACGTGAACAACGTTGAAGCAAGGACGCATCCTTGTCGAACGCCGTGGGCAATCGAAATACGAATGGTTAACTGTCCTCTGTTGCCCCAGTGGACCTGGGTGCTAGTCCCTTCATGAAGCCTAACTAAAAGATTAATAAGAGTGACAGATGTCCCCATTTTAACTAGCACCCAGGGGAGCCTCTTGTGTGGTACAAGGTCAAAAGCTGCTCAAAGGTCAACAAATTAAACATATAACCTTTGCCTACCTATCAGAGCACACTTCCAATATAGGAGTGCAAATCTAAAAACCTGGTCAGAAGTGCTTGTTTTGCCACGAAAGAAAGACTGCAAGGGAGATAACATTTCTTTCTGTACAATCCAACTAAGCAACTTGTCAAGTATCTGCCTTGCAAAAAATGTGTGTAAATTGTCAATGAAGCTTATAGGACTATAGTTTGAAAAGATTTCGGTCTCCTTCCAAGTGTCAGGAATTCCCGCACCAGACAACTGCATCAGGTAAATTATTTATGTAGGGGGCCCACACAGAAAATTCAGTCTTGTACAAATCACCCAGAATCCGGTCAGGTCGGAGGGCCTGAGACACTTTTAACTGACAAATTGCAGCACGGGTGTCTTCTAAACTAAGGAAGGACTCCCTACTCTCCCGAGTAGGGGCCAACCGAGAGTTTGCATAGGGAAAAGGCAACTATTGGCTTCAAAGGGGGGACATGGAGTGCTTGAGGCATACAGCTCTGCAAAGTGCTCTTCACATTTTTCGGGTTGAATATTGTAGCTCAAACTTTTACTACCATCTATGCTCTCATGAGAAATTAAGCACCAGAATGTTTGACAATCATTTGATTTGGCAGCGCACAACAGGTCATCCCAAATGTGCTCATCCCAATCAGGTTTGGCTTTCTCCTGGGCTTTTTTATACTCACTGACATCTGCCCATAACCCTGCTTTAACAGCCACTCCGAGGGTCGCATTGGCAGATTTACAGGCAGAATTAACCATTGTGGATCATGTACTCGATCTCCTCTCAAATACCTGTCATGTCTGATATGGAATCCGACGATGCTATCGCCAGTTCCCCTTATCACACAAATGACTCCTTTAAACTTGGATGCTATGACATGTCCAGATAAATAATGTAATTTCCATTGAAATGAATGGGCACTCTATGACGAGTTACCCTTGTCATTAGCATCCAAGTGGTTAAAATTTTCCTGTAAAAGGAAATGAGGTCCTGCATGATGGACACGCTCAAGGAAGTTATGTCATCCAAGAGACCCTTTCTTCCTGATCTTGATGACGCCTCTCCTCGTGATCCGCAAGTCCTACATTCCAAGAGCAGTAAGAAATCCAAACACTGCGAAGGCACTATGGGAGGTCGTAGAACTTCAATTGACTTGGGAGGTCCTAGCACCTCATATTTGTTGGGAGACCCCCGCGCCTCAAAAGATACTGGTGTCCCTCGCGACACAAATAGGATGGGTGTCCGCAGTGGCACAAACTGGTGGGTGTCAATAGCTACACGAATTTTAATAGTGCCCATGATGACACAGCTACCGATTCTGATGAAGAAGAAGTCTTCAACAATCCCTTTGATGAGTTTGTCCTTGACTTGGACGATCAAGATCTCTATGATCTAGACCCCAACAACCAGTTTGAACTTGACTCTTCCCCCTCCGCTTAGGACGCTATCCTTGACCCCCTGGGTGGTGAAATGTTTTCCCCCCTCAATATCTCCCACCCCAATAGTTCCAAATGGTTTCCTCAAGATCATGTCTCTAAGTTCATCACCAGATGGATTAGAAACTCTCTTGAGAGAGAAACACGTAACACCCCAGGTCTGAATGCCCGAGGACCTCTATTAAAGACAAGGTCTGTCAGACCCCTAATCTTGACCCCGATCTTATTAAATTTTTGCTTAAACTAGGTAAATACCCTAGGAAAGGGCTCGAAAGAGCACTGAAAAACTGACAAGATCGTCTCCTCAATATTCTCGGCCCCCTTACCAAGATTTTAGACTTGGCCGAAGACTCTTATATCTCCAACTCCCCTCTTGACACCAACCTGATTAGAGGCTGGAGCCAAAGGGCATTCGTCTTACTCGGCAACGCTAACTCTGGCCTCAACATCGAAAGGAAAAAGACCATCCTCAATAAAATAAACCTAAAACTGGGCAATTTAGCCAAAAAAGAACCTTCACAAAACCCCAGAGGCCTCCTCTTCGGCAAGGACATGATAAAATCTTTAGGGAAGTATGTTTCCACCTTTACTGCCGTAGACAAGGCCCAGAGCATTATGAGGCTCGTCTTCAATAGTAGTGTTTTTGGACAGGCTGGAAGAAGGGGCCGTTCTTCCGGCCGTGGCTACTTCCGGCCCTTCACGTCCTTCAGGCAGAGGTTTCTACCCTTAAAAACTGCCAGTTCTACCCACAAAGAGGCAGAGGTTCCCGCAACAGAGGTTTCTCCTCCCGTGGAACTCCCAACAGCAACCCTACAAGTAAGTCTTTCTCTCTCTTTTTCCCCTCCCAAGGTCGGGGGAAGACTCAAACACTTTTACCATGTTTGGAAATCTTTAACTCAAGACCCGTGGGTTCTCAAGACAGTTCAGGGTTTCAAAATAGACTTTATAGATCCCCCCTGTCAAACACACACACTCAAACTTTTGATTCTTTCAGTGGAACATCAGGAGATGGTCAAGGAGGAAATCTCCTCTATGCTTCAAAAAGGCGCTATTATCTTAGTACCATGGTCTATAAAGAAATTTGTCAGCACTCTTCTTGGTCCAAAAGAAGGAAAACGGCTGGAGACCAGTTATAAACCTATGAGAAGTGAACAAGTATCTGATCTACAGACACTTCAAAATGGAGGGCATTCACCTCCTCAAAGACCTCCTTCTTCAAGGAGACTGGCTGGTCAAGCTAGATCCAAAAGACTCCTATTTTACCATATCTATGGTAGAAGAACACCAACCCTTCCTTCAATTCATCTGGGACAATCACCTCTTTCAATTTCAGGCCCTCCCATTCGGGCTGTCATCCGACCCTTGGCACTTCACCAACATCATGAGAACTATCGTTTCTCTCCTGAGAGAAAGAGGCATTCGTCTAATTATCTATCTAGTCGATATCCTTATGTCCCAACTTCATTCTCAGCTTTTGAAAGACCTCAAGACCCAAAAATCTCAAAAAGTTTTTGAGAGGGACCCCTAGTGCAACTAAGGGAATAGAAGTATTATACCAGACTTAAAGAGAGGATTCCCTTAGGACATCAGATGTGAATTACAATTCTACCAAATATTCTGCAGTGCTGCAGGATACCGTGCAAACATACTACTGCATTAGGACTAAATTAAAAAACATATATATTTTATTCAGCCAATCTCCAGGCACATTTATTAAAAACACAGTTATTACACAATTTACAGTATATTTATCATACACTCACAGGTACAATGAATCTTTCAATTCGTTGAGTGTACTCGTTATTGCACAGTAAAAAATATCATAAAAACATTTTCTAGCATCAATTTATCAAAACACCTTATTTATGCATTGTACAGTGATTATGGCCTGCATAATCCAAACATAGAGACAACATAAAAGAAAAGACCTCAACCTTGTCTAATTATTTAGCACATTGACATTGGCAGCCTGGGGTCAATATATAACATTTATCATTGTACCCTCCTTTTGGCTAATATTCAATTGTGCTTCTTTTGCGTCTCAAGACCACCATGAATATCATAGAGAGTCTTGGTTTCATTATAAATCGGGAAATTAGCCAGACTTCTGGGGTTACTTTCTTCCTCTATTCAAGTCATCTTTCCGGGACCACTGAATTACCGTGCCCTCCAGAGAGTAAAAGCCAAAGCCCTCAGGTCTGGTCTTTGGTACGGAGACCTTGTAACCCTAGACCAACAGGCCAAGTCAGAACTCTCTTGGTGGCTCGACAATTTGGATTCATGGAATAGAAGAGCCATCTTCGGCTCGACTCCAGATTTCGTCTTGGAGTCAGATGCCAGCCTTCATGGTTGGGGCGCCCGCCTCCTCGACCAAAACAGGGGTGGTGTTTGGTCTCTGGCGGAGTCCTCCCACCATATAAACTTTTTGGAACTGACTGCCTGCTTATACGCCCTAATGAGCTTCAAAAACTCACTTCAGGGCAGATCTGTTATCCTGAAAATGGACAACATCTCTGCAGTCTCCTATATCAACTGCCTTGGCGGGAACAGATCAGTAGACCTCTCCGATTTGGCCAAGAAACTCTGGATGTTTTATTTAGAACACAAAATTTCGCTGAAGGCAGAATACCTCCCGAGAAAGACGAATCTTTCTGCAGATTGGAATTAAAGATTCCTATTGGACTTCAGCGATTGGAAACTCAATGTGAACGTTTTCAACTCCCTGTTTCATTTCTGGGGCCCCTTCGATGTGGACCTATTTACGAGCAGATTGACCTTCCAACTGCCGAAATACTTCAGCTGGATGCCGGACCCAGGCGCTCGTGTGGTGAACGCCTTTCTCTAGTCCTGGTCTCACCTTCAGCCTTACACCTTTCCTCCCTTTGCCATGATTCAGAGGGTTCTTCAGAAAGTGAGGCAAGATCAATGCTCCCTGGTCCTGATAACTTCCTTCTGGCCTTCTCTAGCATAGTTTCCGACAACCTTGGAACTGTTGTGCGGCATCCCCTTCCTAATTCCCGCAACGAAAGGTCTGGTTTCAAATGCAAACGGAGAAGATCACCACCTATTACTTTCAGGGAATTTGAACCTTCTTGCTTGGAGGGTGTCAGGCAATCTAACGAGTTGTCTGGACATTCGTCATCAGCTCTCACTCTCCTCGGAGAGTCCTGGGCACCAGGGACACATTACAGGTACAATACCAGTTGGAGAAAATGGTTTTGTTGGTGCATGGAGAGGAACTTGGATCCCATGCAGGCTCCTATCGTCAACATAGTTAATTTCCTCGTCGAATTATTCGACAATGGCCTCTACTATAGATCCATTAATTGTTACAGATCAGCTATCTCTGCTGGACAATTTCTCGTCAACGGTAAGACGGTAGGTAAGAATGTTATTATTTGTAGAGTACTGAAAAGTATTAGACTTAGATGACCTTCTAGACCCGAATACCAATCCTTGTGGGATGTTAAACTTATCCTAGACCTTTTTTGTTCATGGCCTGATAATTCTCTTCTTAATAGGAAATGTCTTTCCATTAAACTTGCTACTCTCTTGTGTTTGATTTCTTGTTGTAGGGTATCTGATGTTAAATCGCTTGATATTTCTAATAGATGTTATGACATGTATGGTGTTAAGTTTGAAATCCTTAGGAGAACTAAGACCATGGCAGACTATCTTTTACCCTTGTTTTGATTACTGCAAAAAACTTTGTGTTGTTGATTGTATGAAAGAATATGATTCCAGAATGAGAGACCTTCGCCCGCAGGATGCTAATCAACTTCTCATTTCATTTGTGAAACCTTTTAAACCAGTCTCTTCCTGTTCCATCGCTAGATGGGTCAAGTTAGCTATGAACTTCGCTGGCATTGATATTTCTAAATTTCAAGCCCACTCTCTCAGAGGTGCTATGGCTAGCAAGTCTTTCTGGTCCGGTGGTAAGTTAGAGGATATCCTTAAAGCTGCTGATTGGTCCAATGCCTCCACTTTTGCTCGTCATTTTTGTAAACCTGTTGAACACATGTCCGATGTCGTTCTTCAAGGCTACCAACATGCATAATATAGCCTTCTGTCTTGTAATGAAATTGCGATTCTCCTATTAACATGACCAGAGAATCTGGATTTCATTAAAGACACGGAGGCTAACATTATCCCACCCGTCCCTCCCTCGGACGGAGTATCTATTTATATGTTCTTGATTATTTGCATTTTTATGCTGTTGTTTATTGTTCTTGTTCCTTTACTGTTTACAGTATGCATTTTGCCTTTGATGCCAAGGTTTTTCAACCTTTTTAATTTTTCATTCTTCTTTTCAGATAATTCAACCTAATGGATCGTCCTCCTTTCCTGGATTCCTCTGCTCTTCGTTGCCTTCTCCGGAATTCCGTATTTTCTTCACTCTCTAGACCAAGTTGCACCTCAACCTTACGAACATTCTTCTTGCTTCCTTCCATTTAAAAGAGGCAGCTTTGTTGTTGCTCATGCCTTTTATTGAACATATGTTGTCACTGCATTCTAGAACATTCTATTTATGATGTAAGTAAAGCTGCTTGTGACTGAATTAAAAGATTAATGCATAATGTTAGCCTCCGAGTCTTTAATGAAATCCAGATTCTCTGGTCATGTTAATAGGAGAATCGCAATTTACAGGCTGAATTAACCATTCTGGATCATGTAAGACCCTTTTTTCACCACCAGTTTCGCCGGAAAAAATATTCAATAAGGTACCAAAAAAGAGTTGATGAACAGCTAAGTAGGCTTTTGATAACATAAGGATGACATCAATTTCAGACACAAAGTAGACAAACCAACTATATAGGTCAGCATATAGTTTAGGGCAGGAAATAACCTAGGGCCATGAAACTCTTCTATGATTGTTGCGGGTGATCGAGTTGCAGCAGCTATGTCACAAGCAGTCAAAGACCTTCTAATGACATCCCCTTTTTAAAAGTTAGTGAGAGGGTTATGGTCACTATCTACTCGGGTCACCACTGCCATATAAACTAAAAAAGGCCAAAGCCTAATGTCCAAAAGTAGATTATCAATAACATTGCTATAGGTTGCTCTTCAAAATGTAGGAGATCTCTTGCAGTCAGAGCGAGTATGCCAATTACAAGCCCAGACTCCCCAGTGATGCCAGCTGAAGAGCAAGATTGGAAAAAGAGTACTGTCAAAGTTTACCAGTAAGGCAAGAAATTCCCCATTACACCTCCTCTGCCTCTACCAGATCATTAATGATAGAAGGGGGCTCAAAATTTACATTAAAATCCCCGCCAACCATAATTATGGCCTCAGGGTGGTTTGTCTCAATTAATTTCATCTAACAGAACCACATTTGCTGAGATATTACTGGGAGATATAGACCTGGCATATACATTTAGCAACACCAACCATAAACCAAGAGAGAATTTCAAAAAGATCCAGAAAAGGTCAAGTGAGTCAATTGTCATTTGTGAATGGCAATATGCAATATTGTTTTAGCAGAAGTCATGCTATTCGAGGCAGACATGTTCAGGACTTCCCTTGTTGATAGATCCAGCTAATGAGTGCCCAACATAATTTGCTTTAGCCTTTGGAAGAGATATCAGTGCCCCTTTGATCATAGTTTGACAGAGCTCTTGAATCAGAAGATTAACTCCTGGAAGATGAACCAGGATTACTTTTAGTCAATCATCCGCATTTAACATAGAATTAACGCCATCATCCAGCAGAGTAGCAGGGGTAGGCTCTGGAGCAAGTGCAGGCACAACGGAGCTGAAAACGAAGGTCATGGTTTTACAAAATATATAAAAGAAGTGCTATTTTTCTAATTTGGTCACATATTTATTATTGGGAGTATGTGTCTCATTTAGTGCCTCTAGGAGTACAATTGCTTACCACTACCCTCTGATAAGCCTAACTGATTCCCCACACTACCACAAAAGATAGCATTAATGTTATCTACTTTAGCCTCTGTAAACCAATTGGCGATCCACTGGACTCTCTACACAATGTACTTCTTTTTAGTGCGCTTTTTAGAGAGCCAGCTTCCTAGACTCTGTGTCCAATCCAGAGCCACAGGGATGACATGGGCCTGGTCGTTCCAGATCTTCTTGAGAACTCTAGGCAGGAGTGGTATGGGCACAAAGGCATACAGGAGGCCTGAGCTCCACTCGAGACGAAAAGCATCTTGGCACGAGAGTCTCATTAGAAACTCCAGCATTCGTAACTGCTGACATGGCACGTTCTCATCAGTGGCAAACAGCTCTAACCAAGGCTCTCCCCGCGAGACCTTGCACCACCTGCAAACGGAGACACAGCAAGGCATCTACAGCGGAGTTCGTCCACTTTGGCGTTCAGAGAACCTGCCAG
Source organism: Lissotriton helveticus (assembly GCF_964261635.1). Taxonomy (NCBI): domain Eukaryota; kingdom Metazoa; phylum Chordata; class Amphibia; order Caudata; family Salamandridae; genus Lissotriton; species Lissotriton helveticus. The sequence continues at coordinate 1,427,964,626 of NC_136061.1, forward strand.
GAGTTAAACCAACAGGGATATGCCCAACTGTTCCAGGCAGGTCCAGGGATGCAGGGCCTCTTGAAAAAGGATCCATGACACCACACCGCCCTGTTTGTTGCAGGACCAAATGGCGGAGGTGTTGTGCATGAACACCTGCATTAGCCTTTCCTCAATCAAGGGCAGAAAGGCTTTCAATGCCAAATGGATCGCTCGGTGCTCCAACAGGTTGATGTGGAGTCTGGATTCGATCGTCCTCTGAACTCCAACTCTTCCAGACGGCTGTCCCATCAAAGAAGTGACATCTGTCACTACTATCAGATCTGGTTGGGAAACGGAGAGGGGTCTGCTACTGACTTAATCGGGGTTTGTTAACCGTCACTGCAGATTTTTCACAGTTCCCTCAAAGATCTGGACCATGTCGGAGAGATTCCCCTGATACTGCATCCACTGGTACTTTAGGGCCCACTGCAGAGCCCTCAGAGTCCGTCTTACCAAAATTCAGGATAGCGGCTGAAATAGCCCTGAATATCAGGCCCTCACTGTTCGAGAGGATAGGCCCAAAACTGCACCCAATCGAGAACAGCTCAGATGAAAGGGAGTGTCTGAGTAGGAGTCAGATATGAGTTTGACACGTTGATAGTGAAATCCAACAAATGCAAAAGGTCTGCCGTAGTCTGGAGGGGGAAGACGACAGCCTTGGGCGAACCCACATTCAACAGCCAGTAGTTGAGATGGGGAAGACTGGCACCCCTGATCTCTTCAGATGAGCAGCAACCAATGAAATCACCTTGCTAAACACCAAGGGACGCTTGCGAGGCCAAAGGTGAGCAAAACGAACTAAAAGTGCTCACTCCCCAATGAGAACCGCAGGCAATGCCTGTTGGAAGGCAGGACAGGAATGTGGAAATATGCGTCCTGCGCTACCATCCAGTCTCCTGTGTCCAGGGCAGAAATGACCTGAGCTAGAGTGAATATTATGAAGTTCTCCTTTTTGAGGAAGAATGGAAAGAGAGCACAGGTCTAGGATAGGACAAAGGCCTATGTCCTTCTTGGGAACCAGAAACAGTGGGAATAACAACCACAACCCACTTCTGGCATCAGCAGTCTCCCTATGGCTCCTTAGACCAAAAGAGACGTCACTTTCTGGCGTAGAAGAGATAGATGGTTCTCAGTCAGCCTGTTGTAAGTAGGTAACATGGAGGGAGGGACAGTCTCAAAGGGGAGGGAGTAGCTTCTTCGGACAATCTGCAAAACCCACCTGATGTTATGGACTGCCAGTGGGGCAGGTGATAAAAATCCTGCAACCCACTGGGTGACCATTATGATAAATGGTCAGACTAGTAGGGTTTGGAGGCTACGGCTGCTTGGGGGAAGGGGGTGGGGGGGGGGGGGGGTGGAGGGTGTACTGACCTGACCGCTTCCCACCTGGCCCACAGTCTGGTAAGTGCTGCATCCACAGCTACGCAGAGGCCTGGAAAGCTTGCGCACTGCGATGGCTGGGCGGTTAAGGACACAACCGCATGCCATTCCATGGCCACAAAAGGCGAAAGGCAGATTGATGTAAACAATAGGGCATGGAAAGGTCCAAGGACCAGGCTGTAGCCCTGCTGTCCTTAAAGCACTGCCTCGTCTAATGGGCCTTGTCTCCACAGAAAGGTGAGCCATCAAATGACATGTCCATAAGTGATGTCCGGACATCCCCAGAAAAGCCGGTAGTCCTCAACCAGGCATGGCATCGCAGGCCCACTGTAGTCGAAACCGCTTTGCCTAGAGTCAGTGGTATCTAGTCTGCAAAGAAGGGTGAACTTACCTGCATCCTTCGCATCAGCAACAGCCTGGGAGAGAATGGCCCGGCCTCCTCCTGGACTGTTGGCAGCATCTGTGCAACCATACCCTACTGGGCGTGAGAATAGAGGCCCAAAAGGCATGCAGTGTTTACTGACTGCAATGCCATTCTGGTTGAAGAAAACAGTCTTGCCTAAATCGTCTACTGTCTTGGATTCCGGTTCCGGCGAGGTGGTTCGGAATGTGCCAGGAATCGAGATTTGGACCACCAAGCTCTTCAGGGTAGGGTTTTCTGTGACAACATTCGGGATTCCCAGGAGTGAGGCGGTGGTGGCATGCATTATTCTGGTTCACATGAGCCCCTGTGCTGGGCTTGGACCAGGTCTCAAGGAGGACATTTGTAAGTGCTTTGATGAATGGGAGAAGCGGTTCCCGAACTGAACACGCCTGGCTAAAGCACTTCCGTCAAGCTATTAGTCTTGACTGCCATTGAGGGCAAGCTACGGTCTAAGACCTCAGCCACCCTCTACACCAGTCAGGAATGAGAATGGGGATGCCGGCGGAAGGATCAGCCTCGGAACCGGGGTTGGGAAAGGTCGACATGGCATGACTGATGCTGATCCAGATCCATCTGTGAACATTTGGGACCCGATTGGCACCAGAGCCGCCGGTGTAGATCCAGCAGGGGCCCTTCCGAACCCATGGGGCACGAAGGCGTGCCAGAGGGAACATGCCACTCAAATATGAGGCAAATGGCCCCATAAAATTCTTTCATTTGAGCTTGGTTCCCTCTGGCTCCCAGAAATGCGGGGAGGGATGGAGTTGGCCTAGGTGCTGGGTCAGCCGTGAAGCCAGCCCTTGAGGAATGCTCCCTTGTCCCGTCAGCTGAGGGACGAGGTGAAGTAAGTCGAAGCATGGTTTGATTTTTTGCCACTTGTGGTTCAGAGACTTACCCGAACGACTTGGAGTGGGATGACGTCCTCGGACTCAAGTGGTCCCTTGACCTTCCTGTCGACTGGGACCTCGAGTGTTGTGGCGTCAAGCCACCAGGAGCTTGAAAGATCACTCCATTCAAGCTCTTTGGATGCATGGCACAGGAGTCATAGCAGGCCTTCGGGTCATGGTCTCGTTCGAGGCATTATAGGTGTAAGGGATCAGCTACAGGAGAGGTGGGATGGAGCGAGTGTCACGTTGAATAGAGTTTTTAAAGACAGTTTAATTTTAAGATATGCTTTTCGCCGTCTATTAGTCTGTCTTATCCGAGCAAACTCGTCGGGCTTCGTCCTGACTCCTTTGGGGAAAGACGAAAGTTCCAGGGTGCTTCTACCACGCAGTGATCGAGCGTTCTCCAGACCGGAAGTGATCTGTGGTCGTCGGGGCTCCAGGACCTTAACTCCAGGCGTGCGTGGAAAGAAAGGAGATAACAAGGAATCAGTCTGACGTCCCTCGTAGATAGGTAGGGACCAGGGAGTGAGGGACACCAAGTGAAGGAGTGCATCTTTAGCGTACTTTCCTGTGCCTTTGTGCTCGTAGGGAAAAGGGTAAAGGAGGCGCTACGCTATACACTATATACACTATCGTTTCACTCGTTTACTGCACTATTACGAGTTACCCAGCCCGCCACTTAGCCCCGTACCTTTGCAAGCCACACTCCTCCTGCGGGAGCGTGGCGGGGCGAGTCACCGGGTCGTTGGCCTCCTGGCTTGTAGTCCACAGCTGGGCTCGTCAGCGGTTCTTCTCCACAGTACTCCGATTCCGCTCTCAGTCTCCAGCTTCGTCCGTCTTCTCCTCCTCGGGAAACACTGTCCGTCGTTTTCCAGGTTCCACCTTCTTTTGAGTTCGTGACGTTGCGGGTGGGTGGAGTCTCGTCTACCTCGACGGCATAGTTAAAGGAGCCGTGTTCCTTTTCGCCTTCAGCTCCCCACGTCTCTTCCGAGCCTGCGCGAGTCCAGTCGTCCGGCCAGGGAGAGTTTGGCTGTTTGTCGGAAATAGAAAGGGGAACAGCTGACCACCAGTCTTTAACACTATCAAGACTGAGTTCTCCATTGTGGGTGTCAGGGTATAGTCCCGCCCCGTCACACTCCTCCCCCCCTGGAATCTCCCGATTGGGGAGAGGGAAGACCCTTGACAGAAAGTCAGCATTCCCGTTTTCCGTGCCTTTTTTATGTTGCACAGAAAAGGAGTAGAGTTGTAGTGAGAGGAACCAGCGGAGCACCCTCGCATTCACTGTTCGGTTTTGATATATCCATTTTAATGGAGCGTGATCTGTCTGTAGGATGAAGGCCTTCCCTTCCAAATAGTAGTGCAATTTGTCAATAGCCCATTGGATTGCCAGGCACTCTCGTTCTACCGTGGAATATCTACACTCCCTGAGGAACAACTTACGGCTCGTAAATATAATGGGATGTTCTATTCCATCGTCGCCCACCTGGGAGAGTACAGCCCCTATCCCTATGTCTGAGGCGTCAGTGGCCAGTATGAAGGTTTTAGAAAAATCGGGTGACTCCAAGACTGGGGATGTCGTTATGGTGTTTTTCAATCTCTGGAACGCATCTCTGGCTTCTTTTGAGGGGTTCTGTAGTTCCCTAAGTCTGGTGTTTTTACGTAAGAGGTCCGTAAGAGGTGCTGCAACCTCAGCAAACTTGGGGATAAACCTTCTATAATATCCGATCAGCCCCAAGAAAGCTCCCAGTTCTCTTTTGTTGGTCGGAAAGGGGGTACTCTGAATGGCTTTCACCTTCTCCGTTTATGGCGCAATAGTGCCTTTTCCCAGGACGTAGCCCAGATATTTGACGGTATTGAAGGCTACTCGGGACTTCTTCGAGTTAACACGTAAGCCCGCTTGTTGTAATGCCGTCAGGATGATGTGTAGGTGTTGTAAATCTTCCTCCACGTTTTGCTGTATATGACAATGTCGTCCAAGTAGGCCGAACTGAAGGAAGAAAAGGGTCACAACACCTGGTTCATAAGGCGCTGGAAGGTGGCAGGTGCGCCGTGTAAGCCGAAAGGAAGAACTGTGAATTCGTACAAGCCCTCGTCTGTAATGAAGGCGGTCTTCTTTTTGTCTTCTTCCAGGAGGGGGACCTGCCAATACCCTTTGGTCAGGTCAAGGGTGGTGATAAACACGGCGTCTCCTCATTTTTCCACTAGTTCATCGACCCTGGGGATGGGGTATGCATCGAATGTAGAGATGGCATTCAGGGCACTGAAATCCATACAGAATCTCTTCGAACCATCCGGTTTCGAGACCATTACAATCGGAGAGGCCCAATTGCTTTTAGAGGGCCGAATCACACCAAGTCTCAACATATCAAGCACCTCATTCCTGACGGCTTCTCGTCTGGATGCGGGGATCCTGTAGGGCCTCTGCTTCACTGTTTTCCCAACAGGAGTTTCGATGCAATGCTCTACCAAAGTCGTTTTTCCCGGAAGGTCAGAGAAGATGTTGGACAAGGGTTGAAGTATTTCTTGAAGATCCGTTTTCATTTCCTCGGGAAGCTCTTTATTTATGACAAGATGTTCTAGGGTTGTAGTTTTTTCTGACAGAGTAGGGAGTACCAGGTTATTGCTCTTTGGGACTGGACCGATCCATTTCTTCAATAGATTTATATGGTACGTTTGGGTCTTGTTGGCTGACAGACGAAGTCTATAGGTGGTGTTCCCAATTGTCTCAATCACCTCATAAGGTCCAACCCATTCGTTCTTGTGGGTGACAGACGGCAAGAGAAGTAGGGCCCAATCTCCGACCCCGAGTTTTCTCAGTTTTGTCCCCTTGTCGTAATACTGTTTCTGTTTGTGCATTTGTTGTTCTAAGTTTGTGTGAGCAAGATCTCTTATTTTCCCTAACTTAGAGCGTAGTTGTAGAGTATACTCCAAGAGGGACTTCTGTTCCTGTGCTTCTTGTGTCTCCCAGGTGTCTTTCGTGATTTCTAACAGTGACCTTGGGACACGTCCGTATATCAGTTCAAACGATGAACATCCAAGGCTGCTCTGCTTCTGAGCCCTGAGCACATATAAGGCTAGCGGGAGCAGGCGATCCCATGCCTGGCCTTCTGAGGATAGCATTTTCTTCAAAGTTGTTTTCAAGGTTTGATTATACCTTTCAACCAGACCGTCGGTCTGTGGGTGATAGACCGACGTCTTCAAGTGGTGGATGTTCAATGACTTACAGACTTCTCTCATCATTCGGGAAGTAAAAGGAGTTCCTTGATCGGTTAGAACCTCCTTGGGAAAACCGACACGGGCAAAAAGTTCTACAAACTTCTCTGCCACGTTGGCTGTGGTGGGTGCTCTTAGGGAAAACGCTTCTATGAACCTTGTAGCCCGGACTCGCTCGACCGCCCGGACTCGCTCCTGACCGGTTGCTCCTTCCTTGCTCCTCTCCCTGTGCTGCTATCTTGCTGGGGATCGCACTGCTACTTGCACGGTATCGCCTGCATTATTTATTTATCTCAGTGGTATCGCCTGCATTAGAGTAAATAGCGCCGTGTTTAAAATCGGCTCGCCTGCTTTTATCACATTTGCGCAGTGTTTTGTGTAATCTCATTGCTATCAGCGCTTGTGACTATAGCGCCGCCCGCCCTGCACTGCATTTCACCTGGCAGCAACGTGCATTATTAGAGTAATTTTATTCGCTGGCGACCTACTGCCCCTGCCTCGCCTCCCCTCTGACCTCCATCTTGTCTGCTGTTGTTGTTTTCCCTGCCCCTCCTCCCCGCTACCGCCTCCCAGCTGCTGACCCTCCCACCCACGTTCACAGAGCCTACCTCGTCCTCACAGCCCCTGTGACCGCCCGGACTCGCTCCTGACCGGTTGCTCCTTCCTTGCTCCTCTCCCTGTGCTGCTATCTTGCTGGGGATCGCACTGCTACTTGCACGGTATCGCCTGCATTATTTATTTATCTCAGTGGTATCGCCTGCATTAGAGTAAATAGCGCCGTGTTTAAAATCGGCTCGCCTGCTTTTATCACATTTGCGCAGTGTTTTGTGTAATCTCATTGCTATCAGCGCTTGTGACTATAGCGCCGCCCGCCCTGCACTGCATTTCACCTGGCAGCAACGTACATTATTAGAGTAATTTTATTCGCTGGCGACCTACTGCCCCTGCCTCGCCTCCCCTCTGACCTCCATCTTGTCTGCTGTTGTTGTTTTCCCTGCCCCTCCTCCCCGCTACCGCCTCCCAGCTGCTGACCCTCCCACCCACGTTCACAGAGCCTACCTCGTCCTCACAGCCCCTGTGACCGCCCGGACTCGCTCCTGACCGGTTGCTCCTTCCTTGCTCCTCTCCCTGTGCTGCTATCTTGCTGGGGATCGCACTGCTACTTGCACGGTATCGCCTGCATTATTTATTTATCTCAGTGGTATCGCCTGCATTAGAGTAAATAGCGCCGTGTTTAAAATCGGCTCGCCTGCTTTTATCACATTTGCGCAGTGTTTTGTGTAATCTCATTGCTATCAGCGCTTGTGACTATAGCGCCGCCCGCCCTGCACTGCATTTCACCTGGCAGCAACGTGCATTATTAGAGTAATTTTATTCGCTGGCGACCTACTGCCCCTGCCTCGCCTCCCCTCTGACCTCCATCTTGTCTGCTGTTGTTGTTTTCCCTGCCCCTCCTCCCCGCTACCGCCTCCCAGCTGCTGACCCTCCCACGCTCCGCCCCCTCCACCCTCCATTTATGGCCAATGCCTCCACGCGCAGCGTCCACGCGCTACGGACACGCCGAAGGTGCGCCAAAGGTAAGCCCGTCTACGCCCGTCCGCGCCTGGACCGCGCCCAGCGCCAGACCCCCTGCCCCTCGCTCTGCCCACCCCCGCATTACCTACGATGCAGCCACCCTCCTAGCCCTTAACCCTGGTCGAGCCCCCAACTGCGTCCAAGCCGCCCCTGGCCACACCCATGGACCTTTCTCTTGCTACTCCTGCAAATTCAGCGGCACCGTCAACATCTCCGCTCCGACCACACCACAGATTCCCGACCCCAACCACCTAGAATGCATCCTTCTCAACACCCGCTCGGTCCACAGGCACGCCATCGACCTATGGAACCTACTAGACACCATCTCTCCAGACGTCGCCTTCCTAACGGAAACATGGATGAACGCCTCCTCCGCTCCTGACATCGCCATCGCTATCCCCGACGACTATAAGATTACACGCAAAGACCGCACCGACCAAACAGGAGGAGGAATCGCTATCGTCCACAAGAAATCAATCCGCATCTCAACCAGCTCTGACGCCAACCTCGCCAACTCCGAACACCTTCACTTCCAGATCCACATCGACCCCAAGACCACTCTCAGAGGCACCCTCCTCTACAGACCACCAGGACCCCGCGCAAAATTCAGTGAAGACATCACGGACTTCATCACCCCACACGCGCTCCCCTCCAAAGACTACATCCTCCTGGGAGACCTCAACTTCCACCTTGAGAAGATCAACGACCGCAACACCGCCACCCTCTTAGACAACCTCGCCAACCTCGGACTTAAACAACTGGTCACTTCCCCCACCCACATCGCAGGTCACACACTCGACCCCATCTTCACCTCTAGCAACCATGTCTCTTTCAACCACACTACGGAGCTCCTCTGGACTGACCACAGCTGCGTCCACTTCACCTACAACAAGCCGAAACCCATCATCCACCTCCAACCAACTCTACAAAGAAACTGGAACAAAATCACCACGGAACAGATCTCCTCATCGCTCCTTCAAACCTCCCCAGCCCTCTCTTCTGACGCCAACGAAGCCGCCTCCAACCTCACCCTTTGGCTATCCAACACCGCAGACACCTTAGCACCACTGAAAAAACGCCTACACAAAATCAAGAAGGCCTCATGGTTCAACGAGGACCTCAAGAAATCCAAGAAACTATGCCGCTCCCTTGAAAAGGCCTGGAAAAAAGACTCATCCACCAGCAACAAGGACGCCTTCAAAAACGCCATCCGTACTCACCACCAACTGATCCGAAAAGCCAAAAAAACAGCATTCAAGGATCGACTCGACAACAACGCCCACAACAGCAAGGAACTTTTCAACATCGTCAAGGAATTTTCCAACCCCTCGGCCAACTCCAACGACATCACCCCCTCTCAAACTCTCTGCGACTCCCTAGCCTCTTTTTTCCACAACAAGATTGCTGACATCCACAACAGCTTTGACAACCAACCCGGAAGCCAACCCACCCTACGATCAGCTGACTATCTTCCCCCCGTTAACACCCTCAACGCCTGGAACCCAATCACCACTGAGGACACCATCCGCCTGATGAATTCCATCCACTCTGGATCCCCCACAGACCCATGCCCTCACCACATCTTCAACAAAGCAGACTCCGTCATAGCTCCGCACCTCCGAGACGTCATCAACTGCTCCTTCAACTCCGCTACCTTCCCAGAAGACTGGAAACACGCTGAACTCACCGCTCTTCTGAAAAAACCAACAGCAGACCCCACCGAACTCAAAAACTACCGCCCCATCTCACTTCTTCCATTCCCGGCCAAAGTCATCGAGAAAGCTGTCAACAACCAGCTCGCCACCTTCCTCGAAGCCAACAAATCCCTCGACTCCTCACAATCTGGATTCCGAGCCAAACACAGCACTGAGACCGCCCTCATCGCAGCAACAGACGACATTCGAACTCTACTGGACAATGGAGACACAGTCGCCCTCATCCTCCTCGACCTCTCTGCAGCCTTCGACACAGTCTGCCACAGCACCCTTTTACAGCGCCTCAAAAACATCGGAATCCAAGGAAAGGCACTGGAATGGATCACCTCGTTCCTCTCCGGAAGAACCCAGAGAGTCCGCCTCCCACCATTCAAGTCCGAGACCTCTGAAATCATCTGCGGCGTACCACAAGGATCCTCACTCAGCCCCACCCTCTTCAATGTATACATGAGCCCCCTCGCGACCATCGCCCGCCAACACAACCTCAACATCATCTCTTACGCGGATGACACTCAACTGATCCTTTCTCTCACCAAGGACCCCAGCACCGCCAAAACTAACCTACACGAAGGAATGAAAGAAGTCGCCGAATGGATGAAACAAAGCCGTCTGAAACTGAACTCAGACAAAACAGAAGTCCTCATCTTAGGTAAATCCCCCTCTGCTTGGGACGACTCCTGGTGGCCGGAAGCCCTCGGAAAGGCACCCATCCCGACAGACCACGCACGGAACCTTGGCGTCATCCTGGACTCTTCACTTTCAATGAACAGACAAGTCAGCGCCGTATCCTCATCCTGCTTCAACATCCTTCGCATGCTCAGAAAAACATGTCGCTGGATCCCCACCGAAACAAGGAAAACAGTCACCCATGCTCTGGTCACGAGCCGACTGGACTACGGAAACACCCTCTACGCAGGTACCACCGCCAAACTACAGAAAAAACTACAACGAATCCAAAACGCCTCAGCCAGGCTCATATTAGACATCCCACGCAACGAACACATCTCTGGTCACCTTAAAGACCTCCACTGGCTACCCGTCAATAAGAGGATCACTTTCCGACTGCTTACCCACGCGCACAAATCACTCTACGACATCGGACCAGATTGCCTCAACTCTCGACTGTCCTTCTACACCCCCTCCCGCCAACTTCGATCTTCCAGCCAAGCATTCGCCACTGTCCCTCGCATCAACAAAACCACCATGGGAGGCAGATCCTTCTCATACCTGGCTGCCAAAACATGGAACTCACTCCCCGCTTACCTTCGCCTCACCCAGAATCACCTAGCGTTCAGAAAACAACTTAAAACGTGGATATTTGACAAATAACCCCCCTCCCCTCCCCAAGCGCCTTGAAACCCTCTGGGTATGTAGTGCGCTATATAAATTTTATGACTTGACTTATGACTTGTAGCGTAATCCACAATGACGAGAGCGTATTGATGTCCTTTAGACGACTTGGGCAGAGGTCCGATTAAGTTCATCCCTACTCTCTTGAAGGGTGTGCCGACAATAGGCATCGTTTGTAGCGGTGCAGCGGGTGGGCTGAGTGTTCTTCCGCTGACAGATTTCACATTTCCTACAATAGTCCTGCACGTCTTTGTACACCCCTGGCCAATAGAAATGTCGTAGTATGCTGTCAGTCGTTTTCTCTTTACCTGCATGACCAGCCGTTAAGTGAGCATGAGCAAAGAAAAGTACCTGCTCACGGAAGGTTGAGGGAACTAACAGTTGAGGACTCTTTCCCATCTCTGCCTCCCTGTATAGGAGGTCGTTTCGAATAACAAACCTAGGAAACGAAGAGGTGGAAGAATCTTGGGCAGCATGAGCGGTTTCCCAAGCATTGTATAGGGTTCTGTCCTCAACTTGAGCAAAACGAAAACTGCGATCCAACATCCATGGGTCAGGGGTTATGTAAGCTCCCTTGGGACCTTCTTTAGTCAGGGGGCGGTCAAAAACTGTCTCTCGAAATAGGGCAAGGAATCAGGATTATCTACCTCCAGAATCATGTCCTCAGGAAGGGAGTCCACTACCCCTACCTTCACTACAGCTGGCACTTTGCCTATGGGCCTTACAGTAATCTCAGCTATCGGATAGAGCTTAACGTCCCCATGAACACACCGAACATGCACTAGAGAATCAGGGACATACTGACTAGGGAGAATCAGATGTTTTTGCACTACTGATTGTCTACAGCCTGAATCTAGAAGGGCTTTCACTGTATGTTCATTTATCCGTATACTCACATGAAAGGAAGTTCCTGTTTCTGCAGAGTAGAGAAAGGTTTTGGGTAGATAGCCCACCTCCATTGGCTCTTCGGGTGGATGTTTTCGTGGACATAAGCGAGCAATGTGGCCCCATTCACCACACTCGAAGCATTGAGGTCCACGGGACATGGGTGCTTCCGTTCTAAGCGGTCTGGGTTTAAAAGATTCCATCGTCTGTGTTGGTTTTTTCTCATGTTTACCTGGTGGTTGGCTCTTTTGGTATTTATCCTGTTCCCAACCTGGTCCTCGGGGTTGAGCTCTCGCATAATTGGCTGCCATCTCGATGGCTTGTTCCACTGTGAGACCCGAGTGTTGTGTCAACCATCTCTGAGAACCATACGGAAGGGCGTCCATAAACTGTTCTAGATATATCTTGGCAAGAATATCTTCTTTGGTACAGGCCTCGGGCTTCAACCACTTATCTGCCATCATTTTCAATCGAAAGAAAAGAGTTTTTGGATTCTCGCCGGGTACCCCTTTTTCCTTCCGGAAGCGTAGTCTATACGCCTCAGGATCCAATCCTAAATGGTCCAATATCACGTTTTTGATCAGGGGGTATGGAGCATTGCCTACAGGGTTGGCCACTTGATATGCAAATTGCGCCTCGCCGGTTAACAATGGGGCAAGAAAGAAGGGCCACTTCTCTTCCGGCCACCCTAGTGCTCTGGCTGCCCGTTCAAAATTCATGAGGAAGGCATCAGGGTCTTTCCCATGTACGTATTTTTGTAGAGCTATACCGGATGGGTTGGGGACATGTATTCGGCCTTCGACCGCCATGGTGCTTGTGGGTGTCGCCATGTTTTTCTGTAGACTGTCCAACTGGGCGGATATGGTGTTTGTGAATAAGTCCCAGTCGGCTTGCGCTGTAGTAATTTGTCGCTCCACCGCCCATTCCAGTTTCTCCTGTCCCTTCACCAGATGTTGTATGAGGGCGTCCATCTCGGGTGTACAGATGGACTGAGATGGTAATCCCACTTCTGACACCACTTGTAAGGGTTCAGCTACTGGAGAGGTGGGATGGAGATAGTCTGACACGTTGAATAGAGTTTTTAAAGATGGTTTTATTTTAAGATATGCTTTTCGCCATCTATTAGTCTGTCTTATCCGAGCAAACTCGTCGGGCTCCGTCCTGACTCCTTTGGGGAAAGACGAAAGTTCCAGGGTGCTTCTACCACGAAGTGATCTGTGATCGTCGGGGCTCCAGGACCTCAACTCCAGGCGTGCGTGGAAAGAAAGGAGATAACAAGGAATCAGTCTGACGTCCCTCGTAGATAGGTAGGGACCAGGGAGTGAGGGACACCAAGTGAAGGAGTGCATCTTTAGCGTACTTTCCTGTGCCTTTGTGCTCGTAAGGGAAAAGGGTAAAGGAGGCGCTACGCTATACACTATATACACTATCGTTTCACTCGTTTACTGCACTATTACGAGTTACCCAGCCCGCCACTTTGCCCCGTACCTTTGCAAGCCACACTCCTCCCGTGGGGGCGTGGCGGGGCGAGTCACCGGGTCGTTGGCCTCCTGGCTTGTAGTCCACAGCTGGGCTCGTCAGGGGTTCTGCTCCACAGTACTCCGATTCCGCTCTCAGTCTCCAGCTTCGTCCGTCTTCTCCTCCTCGGGAAACACTGTCCGTCGTTTTCCAGGTTCCACCTTCTTTTGAGTTTGTGACGTTGCGGGTGGGTGGAGTCTGGTCTCCCTCGACGGCATAGTTAAAGGAGCCGTGTTCCTTTTCGCCTTCAGCTCCCCACGTCTCTTCCGAGCCTGCTCGAGTCGAGTCGTCCGGCCAGGGAGAATTCGGCTGTTTATCGGCAATAGAAAGGGGAACAGCTGACCACCAGTCTTTAACACTATCAAGACTGAGTTCTCCATTGTGGGTGTCAGGGTATAGTCCCGCCCCATCACAATAGGCAAACAAGGTGCGGGTCCAGGTGCCGCAATGCTAGAAGCTGGCCTTTCCTAGATGACATTTCTGCCACACCAGGAGGTAGGTCCTCACAAAAGACTTCAACAAAACATTGAAAAAAGCTTTGTCAAAAAGAGACTAAGGGGTAGCTCTTCCCGGATCTGCACTGGCTGGCACAGAAAGAAAAGAACTGACATCAGCATGCCTCCGTGGTGCTTATATAAGCACAGCAAACGTCACTTCCTGCACGGATGACGTCAACGATGCCATGTGGAGCTGAATGATGCCACCTACCTGCACGCAGGGGTACTGTTCACGAAAAAGAATTCCTGATCCAGCCTGACACCTGGGGGTCATTCTAAAGTAAGGAATCTGCTGCTAGAAGTCTCTATCGGATGCTTGTCACTAACAGAGATAACAATATGGTTGAAATGTCAGTAGCAACCTAACACCCTAAAGACTACTTCTATGCCCTACAATTTGAGAGCATGGAGTAGCAACCTTGCATCTAGACTTTCTTAGGATTCAATGCACTGCATATCTGTTCACAGCAAAGAAGCCATCAGACTAGTGCCAGTAGTGTGTGTTCCCTCGTAAGGAAAACACACATCAGGTAAGGTCAGCTTCTCTCTGATTTGGTTCACTATCAACTCTCAGCACAGGAATGAATGCTGCTGCAGCACAGCAGTCTGGCAGCAGTCTCTAGTAGAATCTTTGGCAGGAGTTTGTGCAATACTCTGGGTCAAAGACCTATCTGCATCAGTGGCCACTTAATGGGTTTTTACATTGGGCAATGTCTACTTAATTCAGGACATAACCAGAATAAACCAGCATGACAAAAGTATGTCAATTCAGACTACATTATTTTGATTATACACTGTCTGACCTTTAGAGAATTAACAGGGAACTTGACTCAGACTTATGTCACCTTTGGTCTGGCAAGATCATTGTCTGGATGAATTGACACTTTCACAAGTCCCTCAAAAGATAAGAACATGCAGTAACATTTGGAGGTAAGCATGTTATTCCTAGTCACTCGGGATCAGTTTATCTGTCTCCGAAGTCGGATGTGGGGATGCCGCGAGACAGAGAGCCCGGCGGCAGCAGCAGCGACGGTCCCCAGTCCTTTAGAATGACTCGGAGTACGGGGCCGGTGATCTAGTGGACGGACCCTTCTGTCCAGCACCGTGAAATTGGTTCACAACGGGCCAGGGAGGGTAGTACTCCGGGACGACCACCTGCAGCCACCTTCCCAGGCGTTCCCTTGGAAGCGGGCAGTGAGAGATGCGCTGAGCTGCGCAGAGAGTACGAGCGAGGCGCCGCCGATGGCCACACACCCCAGGAGCTGAGGACGCGCAGTAGGGCTGGGGGAGAGCGGGACCCGGAGACAGCAGCACCGCATAACCGAGGGACTCCGGGGCATTGAATGAGGACACTGGAAGATGGGGGCACCTGCACTGGAATATTTTAGCACCAGGAAACAGATTCCTTTAGATATAAAGTGATCTCACGCCAGTGGGTCCTGTGAACAGTGGGACTCGGGCACACCCCTCTAGCAAGAAATGCAGCTGGGGTCACCGTGACTCGGGGGTACAGAGGAGTCGGACGCAGTCGGGGCCGGGGGAGACTGGAACAGCAGCACTCTGGGGACGGCCACTCTTCCCGTTGGTGGTGATTAAACAGCCGGGCAGCGTTACACACATGCTGAGCGTTTAAGACAACAAATACATGAATGGTTTAGGAGCTAGGCTCTCTTTGGTAGCAAGGAGGCACGCCCCCTATACGCGGTGTGGACATTCACAGCACTGGTGAGCACAAGCAACGAGGGGGCAGGACAGCAAGCACCAGCAATGAGGGGGCAAGACAGTAAGCACAAGCAATGAGGAGGGGCAGGACAGCAAGCACGAGCAACGAGGGGGGGGCAGGAGAGCAAGCACGAGCAACGAGGGGGCAGGACAGCAAGCACGAGCAACAAGGGGGCAGGACAGCAAGCACGAGCAACAAGGGGGCAAGACAGTAAGCGCAAGCAACGAGGAGGGGCAGGACAGCAGGCACGAGCAACGAAGGGGGGCTGGACAGCAAGCACGAGCAACGAGGGGGCAGGACAGCAAGCACTCACCAGAGGACTCGGCAGCTTCTCGACTTCTTCCGGCGGCGGCCAGGCTGAAATGGCTTCAGCAAAGCGCCAAAGTTTTCCGATTCGGGGGCATGCTTTTCGTTCTCTCCTCTTCCCATTGGCTGGAAGGTAAAATTCCAGCCAATGGAAAGAGGAGAGAAAGAAAACAAGAAAGAAGCTTAAAAAAAATGCCCCCGAATCGGAAAAAGACGGGGCTTGAACGGAGTGACTCCCCTCTCCTCCAATGGCTGGCCTCCGTTTAGGAAGCCAGCCAATGGAGAAGAGGGGCGGGTTCAAGCCCCACTCTAGAAAACATTAAATCTCTGACCGAGACTGCGCAAGCGCAGCCTACGGTCCTCGACCTAAAAATATTAAACTGCATTAGGCCAAAAGACACAATTCCAATCTAAGACTCATCTACTCAAATATTGAGAAGACTGGTGCACAGATATTCTAAAAACATTTGTACGGGCAGATCAAATAATCTGACAATGGTATTGAAAACGAAAAAAACCTTTTTAGGGCTTCTTAATATTTTTCAGTCGCTCATGTCAGGCACTACAATTGACAATGCTTATAGATTGCTTTGACATTTTAAGCACAAAATGGTTCTAGAATCAGTCACAAAGGTGGTGAACAATGCAAACATTAGAACCAATTAAGGATCCATGCTGATAAGAAAATATCTGGTCCTGCAGAACTTGGCTGGAAGATGCCAGATGAGCAGTAACCGGAGTTTAAATGTTAACTTAACACAGTTAATAATGAAAATTCATTTAGGGAAAAGGGTATATAACTGGGAAATGATTTCAAATGACTATCGTTCCTATCTTTTCTTCCATTCTTCGACTATCGGCTTAGACTGCATTTCAAACAGAGCCTCAATCTCATGTTTCTATATCTCATGGCTAATATTCTTCTTGGCTACATGCAACCAGAATAACGTTTGGATTAGATGAGCAGCTTCAATTTCCCTAGTTTCGTGGTTTTCTTCTACTTTTGCTTTGTGATATAGTCACCACTCAACAAGAAACGCAGAGGTGTAATAATCCACTGGTTGTTCCTGCTCCGATTCAAAATGTGCTTTTTCCAGGGGTACCACAGCAGTAATCAGTTTGTCTCTGAAAAATTCTTGTTTACGTTTCCGAAAGATGAAGGCTGCCTCTGCAAGTAGGATTTGCCTGCTATATTCATTTTGGAGAAAGGAAGGCTCTAATATCAGTCAGCGATAGAGGAGGTGTGGTTTTATTAGCATGTCCTTCAAAGTTTTCTTTCTGAATTGTAGATTTTAAGCTTAGAATTCATTTAGAAAAGGTGCCTACCCCTACTGTCGCATTCAAAAACAAAGGGTAATATACATTTTTTTCTTTACTGCATTTTTGTTCGCAGAAATAGTGGTGTATTTTAATCCACTCGTGCAAAATTCTATCTTTCTGTCTGGAATTTTAAAACAGTGTTTCGCATGTCACAGGAGAGTATATTTTTGCATTTTGCTACCCTAGCAAATTGAATCAATCCAGTTTTAACCCAGTCACTGTCTGCTGTCGTTAAAATTGTATAAAAATGTCAGACTACATTATGGGCCTTAATCAATGTTCACCTTTACGTAAATGGGCCCTGCTGTTCTTGCCAGTTTGATATGTACTTGATCAATTTTATCACACGAGTATCATGTATAAGAGAGCACAGAGCTAGTTTATCACTGGCGTCCACTGCACCATTATTCGCATTTAATGTATACATTGTTTGTAATTCAATTACTGTTTGACCTTTAATGTTTGTCGGTATTGCCTACTTGGGGACCCCACCACTGTTTTTACTTACTACATTAAATATTTATACACCTGAAAACATCCTCCATCACAGAACCAAGATTGCAGCAAATGAAGCTGCAACTAGACAACTTTGCTTAAAAATATGATGCACAAGTCATTCTACTATTTTTACCCAAAATACTGATAACATATGTTGCAACTAGTTAAACAGTTCTTAGGGAAAAAGCTGTGAACTTTTACAAAAATCTGAAAAAAGAGTTGGGGCACAATAGTATGAGTGTTAGCATGAAAAGACTAGACAAAGATACAAAAGTAATACAAATACAAATCCTTGTAGCTAACGCAAAGAAAGGGACAGCAAAGGTAGGCCCAAAGAGTAATGAGTTCAGCAATATAACTGTAGAGAGGGAACTACTCTGGTGTATAAAGCTTCTGCAAACAACTCCAAACTAATTAAAGAAAATGGCACTAGCAGAGGAAAGCACTGAATATTTAACTAATATCAGTATTAAGACTTTTAAACAGGAGTGCATAAATAGGCTTGTAGCATCAATTTTGTACGAGGAAGTGACATAAGTTCTTAAAGACTGAGCAAATGGTAAAGAAAGCAGGCCTGATTGCCTTACTAATGAATTTTATAAGAATCTATTTCCTAAATCTTTGTGAAGGCTTTTAACTATCAACTGGATTGAGAACAGTTCTATAATCTTAACTTAAGACTAAAATAAGGCTGCTCCAAAAAACGGGTACCCCTAAAAATTAATGCTGATAATATTGTCGGATTTGATTGCAGTATTCACACAATCTTTAGAGAAACAGAAAAAATTATCAACCATGTGTTTCCAGAACGTGTGCAGAAGAATAAAATATTATTTCTTGGGTGTACTGTCCATGACCATGTCACTGGTATTTGTGACGCAGTTAAATTAGCAAAGGAAATAACATCTCCTCTGGAATAACATTTGTTGACACTGATTGTAGAACTAGTCAGATTGAGTTTTAAACTAGTTTCATAAGATGACTACATCTTAGTGTATTGTAGTAATCTAGGGGCAGTTGAAAAATACACTTAAAGTGATGTCTACATTTCTATATTGAATGAACAGCTGAAAAACAAAGTAAACGTTCATGTATCTACTGATGGGAACAAGTATAAAAACAAATCTTGATATATGAAGTTACTTAGGACACCAACAATAGATTCAACAGAAGAATGATAAGCTAAGTGAAATTTAGAAGGATTTCAAACTGGCTGGGAATTCACAACTATCTTTAACAGAAAGGGTTAACTGTAAAGATATGGGGGCGTGGCTGCCGAACTCAACCAGGTGACTGCACTCTGTTAGAGCTCATGCGGTTGAGTGCATATACTTTTGCCAAATAGATCTTTTTGCCATAGAACTTGTGCTACAGAATGTGGTCCATGCCTTTGACACCCTGACGACATTGGGGGACCCATTTGGCAACAACATGCGTACTGAGGCAGAGGTGTATTCATGAAGCCTACTGAGCAAGGTGATAATTGCTCCATCAATCCCCATTTGTGCCATTATGGACCATAACTTAAGGCGATTTACTGTGTCGAGAGCACGTTAGGTCCATAGAGGCTAAATGTACACAGCCTTTTTGTGCTCTAGTATACTTTTGAACAATTAATAACAAATTTAACATTTGTTCCACATTTCCAAGTCGTTGCCAAAATCCGAACTGGTAGATTGAGAGCGCTTGAGATTCAAGCGCCCAGAGTTCTCATTTGGCCAGGATGACCCTACCCAAAATTTTAACTTAACTGTTGAGCAGAGAAATTGGGCGGCAACAATGAGGTTGAGTTTTATTCCCCTTTTTAAAAATCGGAACTATAATGGCTTCCTGCCAGGTCTTTACTAAGGAGGTTTCCATGAAGAGGAGGCACAGACTGACTCAAATACCTGCAGCAAATGTACTATAGGCACGTCTCCCAGGCAAAATTTAGTGGCCATGGTAGCACACAATGCTTAAGATCTCGTGCCCCTGAAGTAGATTTAAAAAAAAAAAAATGTTAACACTTCGCTTGAAAATGTCTATCCATTAGCGACTATTCGGCGAGGCTCTTTCAGGCAGTCAATGGCATTACAGGCCTGACCTTTACAGGGGACCCACTTGGCATTATTGGGCTATGTCAAAAAGGTTCAGAAAAGTAAGCAGAAATTTGTGTGACTGGCATTATTGATGGGGAGGCGTAGAGTAGTCGCTCTACTGCATGCCATGCATGCTGATGTCACTTCGTGCATTGGATAGCGGACCGCAAGCTTACTTCTTTCTGCCTGCTACCTGCCTCCGGCCCTTTGCATTAATTTACCTGGCCCGGTTTGGCCCGGATGCTCACCTTACACAGTCCCTGCCCACCAGCTGCCAGTTCGACCTCCTGTCAACTAAAGCTGTTCCATTAGCGGTGAAATCTGGGATGGTAGGAGCGGCTGCGGATGCTGAGTGATGGTTGCCGTGTGTCCCACATTGGTGGCAGCACGAGCAGGAGGGTGGGGGAGGCACGAGGGAGTAGGGATGATGCCCCTCCATGCCTTAGGCACGTCAGCTGGTTCTCGACTGGCCCCTGCCTCCTTGCCTTCCTCAGCCATTAAGCTC
This sequence comes from Lissotriton helveticus, assembly GCF_964261635.1. NCBI lineage: Eukaryota > Metazoa > Chordata > Amphibia > Caudata > Salamandridae > Lissotriton > Lissotriton helveticus. The sequence continues at coordinate 1,427,984,521 of NC_136061.1, forward strand.
CAGGCTTAAGGCTCCAGGACCCAGAGGTGAGAGGCACAACCGCATCATCTGAGGTGGGTTGTGAAAGGGGGAAGGGGGTTGCCCCGGATGCACTAGGTTGCATTACCACCCCCACTGTGCAGGAGTGGTTTGCACACAGTGTGACAGTCAGCAGTCAACTCCGGTGCAGACTACACCATGAATAGTGTAAACACTCTCCTCTTCCTAAAAAGCCAAGTATAAAAGGTTTCCACAAATTGCTACTAAAATCTCAAGCAACGATTCAACCTTCACTTACCATCAGGAGCCCTGCCGAACTTAATACCATAAACACTATAACAAATTACATTAGCAATAGCAATACCACTTCATCCCACATCTTGCAACGGTCAACAAGCTCTATCATCTGAGTTGCTGTCTGAGCAACTCAGCGCCATGAAATCACAATAGCTCATGTAGCCGATGGTGCCCGTGGAGTGCTGCAGCCTATATTGTTTTCATCTTCACCAGAAACAAAGGCACCAAATAAAGTAACAGACAAAAGCAACACCAGATCAGGCACTCTTCGGACTCCTCCCAGGAACGTCTTCCTATTTTAACTTTAATTCTGGTTCAGAAAAGGACAGGTCTAAGTCCTGGGAATCCCTAGGATCCATTACAAAAATTGCAGGAGCTGCAAAGCCTCTCGCTCTGCAAACCTGAGATCAAGTTAAACCTGCTTGCTCAATCTTTGCCTTAACCTCTGTGAACGATGAGCCAAAACTATCTATAAAAACATCCCCATCTTTAACACCATTGTCTCAAATTCCCATAGCTGAACACAAATGTTAAATCCTACATGCACAGTACCTAGATACACATATTTCACTCAATATGGAGCTTCCTGCCCTAGACAACTCAGGAAGTAACAGGGTTGATTCCCGAATGGATAACGTCTGACAGCTTGACTTGCACGACAAAAAAACAAAAACTTTATGCAAGCGACAAGACAGGCGATCTAGTCACAGAACAAGGCCTGAATCAGCAATATTGAGCATTATTAAGGTTAATAAGTGCATAACATTGGATACAGTTGCAAATGCGAACACGACGCAATTCTCAAAACTTGATGCCCAACTGGAGCTTACTAAGCAATTCACATCTTCTATGGTGACAATCAATCAGAGGAAGGCTTTAGTTGAAGATGTCGTAAAGGAAAAACTAGGGTCATATAGCCCCCTAAGCACCCTAGAGAACCAAAGTTGTGGCCTTTTGCTGGAGAAAATGCGGAAAGTCCCAATGGTCATTAATGGCAACACTGAAGACTAGGCAAAATTTGATAAACTTGACAAACACCCGATTCGTCAGCCAAGAACCAGCTACCAAAAATCCAAGAATCAACCCAAAGGTAGCATCCTCTTCACTAAAGCCAGTGATACAGCTAAATGACCACATTAGCACGAGGGATTTATTAGATCTATTAAAACCAAAATAATCTTTAAAGTTGGGCTAAAATGTACACAAGTAGGAGTTCTTTAATTAGTGAACACACTTCCCATTGAGTGAATCGTGGGTTCCCAACATTTCAAGGTAAGCAGACATAGCAAAAGGCTGCTGACGCTGCAATAAATGAGTGCAATATCTTTTAGAAAAGGAAAATGATGCATGAATAAAAAGAATATAATTAGGAATTACATCACAGGTTTATAGCATTTTCAACAATAAAAAGTGGGAATCCTTGAAACTCAACCCGCTTAATAAACTAAGGGGAGGATGTAGATTGTGGTATGGGATAGACCCCCTAATGTATTTGTATTAGGAATAATGTATACTACAATGAAGAACAGCCAGCATTACAAAATATTCTAATTATAATCTGCACTGACAAACTACGTAAACATCCTACCAATTCTGGCAACAGAGTCAACAGATATTTAAACATAGAAGACGAAAAACACATTTTTACAGCTACTATCAAGTTGACAGAAATAACTGAAGTATGCATTAATTAAGATAAGCTGTAATTCATAATGAGGTGGAAATGGCGCAACACAGAATCAACTCTGAAATGATACATTGATCAATGGGAGACGTAGGTTTCATCTAGAGGGACAAGATTGACAGAAAACTAGTTTTGCCTTCCCGCAGGAACCACGCGTCGATGGACAGAAAGCTAACTGAATTGCAAAAAACACACAGTTGATGGACAGAATGTAGAACAATGTCATACATTCACCACAGTACAAGGATCTGGGCCTAAATCCATCGTTTTTTTGCACTCCACACCACCCTGGGTTAGACACTGGCTATATGCAAATCAGCTCTGACCCTGTGCCTCATGGGAACAGTCCAGTCCGAACTACCAAGCCATGTCTTTCCCAGACCGGAATCAAGCATCCAAGGACCGGTTTCTGGCTATCAGCCTTCATTCAGCCTGGATAGCTTGACTCCAGTGGTGTGGAGAGCCTGGGACTCACGTCTGAGCATACCCAGCCCACTCGGGGTGAAAATTGCAAAAAACACAGTTGATGGACAGAATGTAGAACAATGTCATACATTCACCACAGTACAAGGATCTGGGCATAAATCCATCGTTTTTTTGCACTCCACACCACCCTGGGTTAGACACTGGCTATATGCAAATCAGCTCTGACCCTGTGCCTCATGGGAACAGTCCAGTCCGAACTACCAAGCCATGTCTTTCCCAGACCGGAATCAAGCATCCAAGGACCGGTTTCTGGCTATCAGCCTTCATTCAGCCTGGATAGCTTGACTCCAGTGGTGTGTAGAGCCTGGGACTCACGTCTGAGGAGGCTTGTTTCCGGTCCAGGGAAGACATGGCTTGGCAGTTCGGGCTGGACTGTTCCCATAAGGCACAGGGTCAGACTGATTTGCATATAGCCATGTCTGAACTGGGGTGGCTGAGTGAACTAAAGAATGGTGATGGATTAAACCCAGATCAGTTGACTGGGGGTGAGTGTTTGATTTGTTCAAACACTCCGTCCATCATCCCCTTTTGTATCGCTCAGAAAGCTAACTGAAACAAGGTAGAGAGATTGCTTGACATATTCCTGGTATAAATGACATTCTTGAGCTACAGTCACTAATGTACGCCTTTCACTCTGATAGACAACATTGTATGGTCCACTGTATCAAAACAGATCAAACAAAATCAAGGTTGTCCTCATCCAAACCATGTGAAAATCGTCAACCTCCTCAATAAGTACTGATAAAGTCCTTGGGCTGGGTGGTACTAAAAAAACTCAACACCTTTATCAAAACTTAGCAAGTGTTAGCAGGTAGTCCTCAATAAGTTTTGCTCCTGACAAGAGTGGTACTGTCCAATAATTAAAAGAATTTGCTGGATTTTGTTCAAGCAAAGGTTAGATTGCTTTCTTAATCTCAGCAGGAACCTTGACAGTTCAATGAAAAAAGCTCGTCAGAGGTACAAGACTCAGTCAGTACTTTCAGTTAATTGGCTGGAGAATGATCCACAGAGGTGCTGGAACGCAATATCTTTTCAACCTGTTCACCAGCTAGTTTTAAAGATAGTCAGCCACTGATCCCTCTTGAATGATGGGCATTAGGAGAAAAGCTTCTTTCTGAACCTCTTAACTAATGTCAAATAATCATAATATTTGTTGTTACTCTTTTTATATTCTCTTTTCTCCTCACAAGAGGACATCCACCTTTTACAATTAATAGAGCTGAACGGTTTATAATCCTCAACACCATTGCTACACCTGTTCGTTTTCATAGGACTGATTTAATCATTGGGTACTGGCAAAGCCATATTACATTTTCTAAACATATTTGCTAAATGTATGTTTTTGAAGCCACACAAGTGTGATACCGGTTGTATCAGAAGTGTGGGAAAGCTGGAAGGTAGAAATGTTGTAGACCTCTGCAGATTCCAGAACTCACTCTCACAGAAATGTGAGGAACATGCATGATCTTAGTACAAATTTAAAGTTTGCAGGGTATTCTGGGTAAGAAACCATAGTGTGATTGACGCAAGCAACACCAATTGGGATTCACCTGGGACGCTAGATTTCTGAAATGCCAGGTTTGGTTGGCCACTCATTTTGGCAAGTGTGAGGAAACTGAGATGTAGCCCCCTGTCTGCCAGTCAATATGCCAAAGCTATGCCCAATAGAATCCTAGTTTTGGTGGTGGGAGGAGGTTATTAGTAGGCAGAAACACTGTTCTTTTTTTAGGGATGGAGTGGTGGGGGTAAAGCCGGATATAACTAGGCGTAACACCTCAAACCAGTTCCAAATAATCCCTCATTTCTACAAGGCATTTTGAAACTCCCCTAAACCCCATGCTGGGAGTGTACATTCGGGTTAAAACTCAATCTGTTCCCACAGGAGGGGGCAGAAAAACTTGCTCTACCCCTAAAAGGTTGGGGGCCAGGCTAGATGCCTGGACTGGCTGCTCTCACCTCTTTGTTTTTACAAATTTCCCTGGCTGTAATGGATTGTCCGGCCCCAGGTGACAGTAAGATTTGAGAGGGGGACTCTTGCCATTGCCCTGGGGAGCCACTCCCTCCTACATATCCTTCTCTGGTGTCTAGTGGGTAGATTGCTGCTTGGGGACCCATGGTTTTATATGGCCATGTTCTAGAAGCAGTGCTTAGTCTTAATCCCGTTTTGTAACTAATACCTTAGCAGGAGTCGATTTGAAAAGGCCACCCTAGGCTTGACCAGGCAAACAGAGCGCCAAACTGAGTAATACGTATTCACTGCTGTCTTAAGTGTGAAGTCAGAGGGAGCGCATGTTTGTATTTTCAACACTTTATATCACTAGTGATGGAATCAACATGAATGACATTGTCTATTATAATGTACTGACAGATTATTTCTGTATTATTTCATGTGCAGACCAATTTCTCTTATTGGACTGGTGCATTGAATTACGTAATGCCTCCTGTAACTTATTTGGTGCACATTTTGTAAAAAAATCGTTTAGGGGACTCTTTGCTAGGGTACTGTAAATGAGACTGCCTTGATAGATTCCAAATTACATATACATTTAAATCAGATGGGGTAAACACTTATAATTCTGATTATTTGCTTAAAAAAACAAAGTAGTTTAAAAGATTGAACATTTTTGCACCCTATTACTTTTTGATAGAAACTTACCCTTGCGTAGTGCAATTCAACTCCATATAGCTCTAAAGTTCGTGCTGTACTGAGATACCTGAATTCAGCTTCCGCTGGAGACAGGCCCCTGCAACACAAACAGCAGATTGAAAGATTAGCAAAAATAAAACGAACCTTGGCGTTCTTATGTTTAAATCTTACCAGAACTATGTTCAATCTGTTGTCTACTGATACATACATTAAAGTGTTACTATAAAAATAAACTGGGGTGTGATTTGTCTCATTATGGAAATGCATTTTGTTCTTCTAGAAAGTTCGAAATGCTTCAGTTTTTGAGAAAGGTGAAGACTGCATATCACACAGTAAACATTAATAAGACTGAATAAGTCATAGAAAGCGTTATTTCAAACTTCCCCTTTTCACCAAAATGATTGATTTACCCTACACGTGTCACGTTTTCCATGCAGACACACTCAAAAGCTTAAAAAAAATGTATCTTCAGAAATGGCCCATACTTAGAAAAAAATGACGGTGGGTCATCTCAGCACTCATCACCTCTGTTACATCCAGCCATACTTATTTATTTCTAGTTTATGAGAAAAGGACTTCGGATAGAAAGCTGAACATGAAGTCCCCAATGCGAATCACACACATTCTAGTCCTATATCAGCAAAAAAAGTATTAACTAATTCAAAAAATTACTGGTCAGATAACAGGATAGTTTAGGGAGAAGAGATAGGCTTAGGAATACAATTTTACAGGAAAGTGAAATATTTTTTTTCTGTCACAATGTCCTCTCTACTGGATTCACACAAAAAATGTGTGGCAAACAACGTCACTAAAGAGGATTGGGAGCATCAGATATATTTCACCGAAATCACGTATGTTATGAAACGTGCAAAGTCTCATCCAAGGGGAGCTGATAATCCAACAGCACCATTATGGACAATAATGCAGACTTATTTGTATAATTTCATCAACTGTCTAAGACCCAAAGGCAAACGAAGATCAAATATCATGCCAGAAAGATCTATTGGCTTTCTACCATCGGTATTAGCAACTTACAATACCGAGATGGGCACTGAATACATTTAAGTATATTGGGCGTTCCGCTATATCCCACTAGAGATGACATACTGGAGGGCAGTATAGGACAGGAGATGACAGAGCTGTAAAAATCGAATACTGGATGGCCTGTCCAAAATGATCGTCACCATGCCCGATATATTAAATCAGCACTATAGCAATAAATATCCCACTATGGTCTTTTAAAGAATTGCAATCACTGTTACTTTCAATTGGGGTACAGGGAAACGAATGCTAGCATTGGCCAGAGAGTAACAGCTGCTGAACAAAGAGGGTCTAGTAGCACCTATTTTTGAGCTATTACAGCTCAATTACAATGGGTGACCAAATGACAATTAGAGGCAGATTACATGCAGAACAAAATTTGCCTATTAATATTGGCTGAGGTAGTTTCGGGAAATGCATGAAGGTCTTGCAATGTGCTGATAATGCAGTGACATATTTTTGGAAATACTGCTTGAAACTAATCAGAATGCAAGTAGTATATACACTCGAGCTGCTCCGATGGTACCTTAAATTATTTCGCAGGACGGCAAAACAAATGGATACAAGTAAATGGTCAAGAGCAGGATGGGTAAGTGATTTATACGCACTAAATATTATGCTCACTTTCCAAGAAGCTAGATAAGAATTCAAATTGTATCCTGGCCAACTCCTAGCTTTTGAAAGAGTGGTAAGGGCAGCTAAAAAACTTGAAATCAGGACAAGAACAACCCATAAGCACACAAACTTGGTGCCTAAACAATTTTTCATTTTGATTTTTTTTAATGAATGTGTCAGTCTGTAACGCAACTGGTGCTCATGTAAAGCACTCTGATACATTTGAGTCAAGTTTGCGCTATATAAAACTCCCCGAAACAAAACCTCCTTAAAATAGTAATGACATATGGCCTGGATTGTAGAGGAACAACCACCTTATATAATAAGGCACTGTGCAAATATCAGACACACAATACATCTACAAGCGTCAATCACACTATGGGTTCTTACCCACAATACATCTTTATTATTGGTTTCTCACACTTTGGTCTGTTCGGCATGTGGCCACGTGTGGAAATTTTATTAGGGCGACAGTGAATCAGGAGGTGGGTTGACAGTGCATCAGGAGGTGGTTGACGGCTGTTCTGTAAGGCATAAACCTCTGAATATATGGAGAATTGATACTCTTGATAGCAGGACATTCTACTACACCCAAGTACCCACGGGCTGTGTACAATCTTGCTTTTGACACGCCTGATGAGCATGAGCGCTGTTCATTTCTCTTTTTCTTTGCTCCCCTGGTTCTCCTTTGTTATTGTTTCACTGGTGTTTGGGACGCGGGTTTTAACGTGAAACCCCCTTATTAAAATAAGCTGAGATAGTTGTTATTTAGCATATGCAATGTTTGTGACCTTGAATGAGAAATTGTCATATTATTTACAGTGTTCCCCTGACGAAGGGTTTCTCGAAATGCATTGGGTCTTGTGACACTACGCGGGAACTTTGACACTGGATAAAGCACCACATATGAAATAAATATGATGCTGTTTGATTGATAACTTTAGGTCTGTTCTTGTTTACTTTGCTTAGTCTTAATGTCATAATTTGCGTAATGCTTCATGTTTAAATACTGAAATGGTATACCACTGGTTTATTTCATGTCTAATGTTTAAACTGTGCGAAGTATGATTTAAATACACGCCATTAGGCTTGTGAAAAGTGCACCTTGTTCATTTGCGAGTCTCTGCTCGCATCCTTCATTGTTTTACTTACCTAACAGGAGCTGGTCAGGAATACAAGGTAGCACCACTGATACACTGGGTAATATACAAGAGATTATTGTCATTAGGTGTGCAGGTTGTTGTCATACATTGAGAAAATATCAGACAGGACCATTGATGTGAGAATTAATGGAGAAAGTAATATTGTTTTGAGCTGATAGACTAGAATTGGGCCAAAGTAAACGAATACACTACGAAATTATCATGAAAACGAATCCAGTTCAACTTGCTTCCCTAAGCTGTTTTAGCGCCGAGAGAGCTGAAAAGGATGAACATAAGAATTAAGAAAAAATATCCCAGGTGCAAAAGAGCTGGGGGTGGGTTGTTCCACATGGTTTAGGCCTGCTCGAGTCTTCAGTAGTAGTATTGGATGAATGTAACAGACACAATTGCTAAACTCTTAAGTGAAAAAAGTGGGCACGACCCAAAGACATGTCTGTTGGGATCATGCTCAGAGCTAAAAAGATTGAAATAAGGATATAAAACTGATCAGCTTTATCCATAGCAAAACCATGTATTGTTACTTAGTGGAAGTTTGCACAGCACCGGACAAGCAGTTAAGAGAAGCATGAAGATGGGAGTTGGCAGAAAGCATGGTGATGAACCAGATGACTGCCCATTTAGGGAGACATGAGATGCTATCAATACTGTACCCTGGCTGTAGGAACCTGAGAGGTTAGTTGAGTAACGATCCCTATAATGACTGTCTGCAAGGATATTAGCCATGATTATCCTCAAATGAACAGCAATTTGAACTAGCCGTGGATCACCCTATCAATGATTGATTGTGAACTACCAGACGTATAGTAGGGCCATTACTTCCCAACACAACAATGTTCTACATACTGTACTGCCGCAAGGAGCCACTCTATATATACTACTACAATTTTTTTTAATAATCATGTGCATTGTCTCTTCTCCAAACCATGTGAGATTTACTAGAATATATGAAGATACAAGCATATCTTTGACAGTTAACATTTTCTCATGAAGTATGGTCCTGCAAAAAAAAAAAATGGCTTAAAAAAGATTTTAGTACAATTTAATATCTGCCATTAATTACAATGACGTAATAATTAGGGTAGCAGCGTACGCAGATGATATTTTGATTAAAACAGATAATGCTTACCTATCCATTGAAGCACTTAATACTATTGAGAATTATGCTTGGGTTGCAGGCTATAGCCTCAATAGGGACAAATCCAAAGTGAAAGGCCTAAGTAACATCTGCTCTAAAGAAATAATAGGAGACAGCGGCGTGGCATGGCAATCTCGCTACCTAAAATATCTAGCAAAAGAATTTGGTTCAGACTTTATGGATACCATAGAGCACAATGAGATGATGACTGTACATAAACTTCAAAATCTTCGACAGCTAGAAACCTAAATTCATAACATGGTGGGGACACATTGAGGCCATAAAAATGATGATCACAGGTATTGTAAATTACCTTATATCTATGCTCCCACTCTTACTTTCAGATGATTTCCACCGTAGACTAGACACACTTTTATGTACCGTCAACTGGCAAAATAAACATCCCAGAATCTCAATCAAAAAACTAAGTCTCCCATCCTCCCTTGAAGGAGTAAATCTCGCTAACTTCAGAACCTACCAAACAGCCTTCCTGGCCAAACAGGGCTCCATGTGGTTTTACTCCTCCCCCGGCACATTTGGACTACACTCCAGCCTGGCTTCTAGTCAAAAGAGTATGTCTAGAAGATTCTCACCCCATCACCTTTATTGGAAATCCTGGTCTTCTAAAGGGATCCATTTTTTGTCACAATTAGGCCTAAAAAAACTACCAATTTTCCTTCAGAGAACTGCAGATTCAATGCAACCTAGGAAACATGGACTTTTACAAATTCCTGAAACTTAAGACCTATATCTAAGGCAAATCCAGTTTTCCAACACCCTTCCTGTACGAAATTGATTGCTGTCACCACCAGATGGGGTCACCAGGTCTAAAGATACTCCTGAGGCGGAAAGCCGGGAGCTTTGTATTGTATTGAAAAACCGTACTCTGTACTTTTTAAAAATTATAATTTAGCAATTTGCGTACTTTTTAAAATCACGTCTCTCGAAGCAATCACCCCTCAGTCGATTAGGCGCTGAGCTTGCCACTCGTACCCGGAGGCTGCCGGACAAACACAGCAGCCATCTTGGGGCAGGAACGCTGGGTGGCGTTCTAGTTGTTGGAATCTCGCTCTGCTACAGATATAAAAGCAGCAAGAAACGTGCAGGCACCAGTCTAAAGATACTCCTGAGGCGGAAAGCCGGGAGATTTGTATTGTATTGAAAAACCGTACTCTGTAAAAATTATAATTTAGCAATTTCCGTACTTTTTAAAATCACGTCTCTCGCCGCAATCACCCCTCAGCCGATTAGGCGCTGAGCTTGCCACTCGTACCCGGAGGCTGCCGGACAAACACAGCGGTCATCTTGGAGCAGGAACGCTGGGTGGCGGTCTAGTTGTTGGAATCGCGCTCTGCTATAGATATAAAAACATACGGGCATGCCTTCGCGCAGTGGACGCGTCTAAGGCAAGGCGAAGGAGCGCCAAAGAAAAGCCCGTCAGTGCTCGTCCGCGCCCGCACGAGCCCCAGACCCCTGCCCAATATAAGGTAACCTTTCTTCCTCCCCCAAGGCTAACATACACTTCGGAAAATCTATTTTCTATTAGAAATACCCAGCACCTCATTCAAACCCTATGACTAGGTGTTTACATTTATTCCCCGATTCCATGGAGGGCCCAGTTGCCTGTAGACACTGCTCCTTCCAAAAAAATTTAAATCTATCTTCCGTCTCGCTTGCTAGACTCCAAAGATATTTCTCCGCGGGGAGACCACATTCATTCTATGTAATGTGCGCCCCCTGGCTAAACATCCCTATGAAATCTGGGATATGATCACCTCGCATTCACCTGAGATCTGTTTTTTCACGGAAACTTGGTTGAATCCTGGGAACCACCCTACTATAAATACTGCCATTCCAGAAAATTATAAATTCATTCACCTCGACCGTACTGGGAAACTTGGCGGTGGAATCGCCATCGCCTTTAAAAACCACCTTAACATATCCTGGGTCTCTTCCATGACTCATGAGAACCTAGAAATAGGCATTTTCAAGGTTGTTAAATATCCTACAGAAAGCTGGCTGGGAGCACTAGTCTACCGCCCCCCGGGCTCAAAAATGGACTTCGTGCTGGGGGACTTTAATCTCCACTGTGAGGCCAACACAAATAAAGAGGTCACAAATTTTCTAAATGACCTAGAACAGCTTGGACTTACGCAAAGGGTTATAGGCCCCACACATCAGGCAGGCCATACTCTGGACCTCATACTCTCAAACATAGAACAGCTAAAATGCCATCCACCTTGGCCTCTCACTTGGTCTGACCATTACATGGTCAAGTTTGAAATGACCCCCCTGCAACTTCCAAAAAAAGAGTTAAAAAAAAGACCAGAATATCGTAGACCCTGGCACAAGCTCTCCCCTCACACCTTCAACGCCATATTCCAGACCGAGTTACTGACGCAACCTCAAGATCTAGAGGTGTCTGATATGCTGTCATTTTTTAATAAAACCCTTGCTAATGCCTTTGACAAAACCATTCCGGCAAGCAAAAATCTTAGGCCTTCCCCTAATCGAGCCTCTGCCCCTTGGTACTCACTTGAGCTGCGACAGGAAAAAACTTCCTGTAAGCAACTAGAAAGATCCTGGCGAACATCAAAGTGCATCCAAAGCAGGCAAATTTTTAAATTGGCTCTAACCAACTACCATCGTAGTCTAAAAACGGCCAGGCGCCAGTATATCTTGAACCAAATTGAGAATGCCAATAACACCGTAAAAACCCTTTTTACCATTGTCAGAGATTTCATATTGCCTGAAGTTTTCAAACAATCTCCGGTAGAATCCCAGGAACTCTGATTCCTTATCCACTTTTTTCCAGGAAAAACTTTCAACAATCTACTCGAATTTTCCTCAGTCCGACTATTTTGCTACCTCTGTACTGTCCATCCCCAAAGCCCCCATTATCAGATCATCCTGTCACCTGGACAACTTCGCCCTAGTGACACTGGAAGAAGTTAAAATCAGGTTCCCCTGCCGATCTATGCCCCCAAAACTCATGACACTATTATCACAATGTTGTGCCTCTGGCATTCAAAATTTTTTTACCCTCTCCATCCAATCAGAAGTTATCCCCTCCCCCTGGAAGGAAGCGTTTGTCAGACCTATCTTAAAAAACCCTCAGCCAACCCGCAGGAGCTTAGTAATTATCGTCCCATCTCATTGCTCCCTCTGCTAGCCAAGATACTTGAAAGTATCATTAACAAACAACGAAGTAGCTATTTGGAGGCAAATTACATCTTAGCCCCTTCGCGGTCCGGATTTCGCTCGGGTTTCAGTACAGAAACTGCCCTCCTGGCTGCCACTGACTCCTTGAGACTGACCATGGATGCGGGGGGCTCGGTTATCCTGATCCTTCTTGACCTCTCCGCGGCTTTTGATAGTGTGTCCCATTCTCGGCTCGCGGGGAGGTTAAGAGCCTACGGGATCCAAGGCCTAGCCTTAAAATGGCGAATAAACTTTCTATCTTACAGAGCCCAGACAGTCATCTTGGCCCTTACAACTCTGAGAAAACTGCCTTGGACAAAGGTGTCCCTCAAGGCTCCTGCCTCAGCCCTACCCTTTTTAATATTTATTTAGCCCCTCTAGCTGAGGTAGTAGAAGAATTGGGTTTTGAAACAGTCTCCTATGCGGATGATACCCAGTTGTTGTTCACCTTTGGCCCGAACCCAAAAGCAGATGGGCTCCGCTTTACCAAAGGAATGCTTGCAATATCGAGTTGGATGTCTGATACCTTTCTCCAACTAAACCCTGGAAAAATGGAGGTAATGCTGATGGGGGAAGCCGCAAACATCTGGAACAACGAATGGTGGCCATCACAACTGGGTTCCCCCCCTATCCCAAAGTAGCATGTAAAGAATCTGGGAATAATGCTAGATCACTCACTTACCATGCGAGATCACATAGCAGCTACTGCTGGATCCTGTTATCACAAACTCCGCCTTCTTAGGAAAATCTTTCCATATATCCCCATAGACCAACGAAGAACATTGATTCAAGCAATGATAAGTCGCCTGGATTATGGAAATGCCCTGCTTGCGGAGGTGGGGACCTCTCTTTTAAATAAGCTCCAAGTTATCCAAAAGAATGATTCTTAACATGCCGGCTGGTTCACCGTCCTTGCCTCTGTTAAACTCTTTACATTGGCTACCAATAAAAAAACGCTCCTTTTTCCAAATCTACTGTCTCTTGTTTAAAGCGTTAAACGGACAAGGCCCAAAGTATCTAAAAAAGAAGTTAAAAAGATACACTCCGGGTCGCCAGTTAAGATCGACTACGGCTGGGTTGCTCCAGATTCCACGTATCCGACTTAAGCGCGCAGGAGGAATGGCCTTTTCTTTCTTGGCCCCGAAATATTGGAACAGCCTCCCTAAACCTCTTTGGGAACTTTCATTGTATACCTCTTTCAGAAAGCATCTACAAGCTTTCTTGTTTTAAATGCTTATCTAGCTTCCTGAATATGCCCATCATGCTGTATCTTAGGACAGTGCCAAGATGCCCCAGGGTGATTCGAGCGCTATATAAGAGCAGATAACATTTGAATTTGAGTCGGATTTCTAAAGCGCGTAGCTACCCGTGGGCGTCCCAGCGCTATGACTTGCTATACTAAAATCAGATTGGGAGGATTTCAGGGGAAGAGCCAGGTTTTGACTAGCCTACGGAAGGCCAGTATGTTGGTTTCCCTTTGGATGTTAATGGGGAGGTTGTTCCACAATTTGGGTGCATTATAAGAAAAGAGGCTACCCCCTGTACGGGCTCTTAATTCTGGGGACACTGGCCAAAGAGAGGGTGTTAGATCTCAGATGCCTGGTGCCTTTGTGTGGTTTTATGAGGGGGGTCAAGATAGGAGGGCCTTTACCGTGGAAGATCTTATGAGAAATGCATAGGGTTTTAAAGAGAATTATTTCCTGAATTAGGGAGCCAGTGTAATGAATTCAGGGCAGGTTTGGCCGAGCATCCAGGTTTTGTCCCAGTAAGAAGCCTGGCTGCTGCGTTTTGAACGTGCTGGAGCTTGTTGACTACCAATTTTGGGGCTCCCAGGAGTAGGGCATTTCCATAGTCCAATCTTGAAATAACAAGACCTTGAATGAAAAGTTTCCTATTTTGGAAAAAGGGGGTGGTGATGGACAGAGTTTCTGAATGATGCAGAATACACTTACCAAGTCAATAGATCATGGTTTTAATCCATCACCGTTTTTTAGCTCACTGCACCATCCCAGCTCAGAACCTGGCTATATGCAAATTAGTCTGTTCCTGTCCCAGTGCATGATGGGAACAGGGCAAACCAAACTACCAAGCCAATTCTTATACTGGGAAGGAAACAAGCTTCCGGGGACCGGTTTCTGGCATCACAGCCTTCTTCGGCCCGGCTTGCTTGAATCCTGATGGTGCAATGAGCCCGGGAGCTTGGTTTACCAGTATAAGAATTGGCTTGGTAGTTTGGTTTGCCCTGTTCCCATCATGCACTGGGACAGGAACAGACTAATTTGCATATAGCCAGGTTCTTAGCTGGGATGGTGCATTGAGCTAAAAAACGGTGATGGATTAAAACCATGATCTCTTGACTTGGTAAGAGTATTCTACATCATTCAGAAACTCTGTCCATCACCACCCCCCTTTTCCAAAATCGGTTTATCCACACTATGTGTGGGAGGGTATGCTCAGACGTGAGTCCCTTGCTCATTGCACCATCAGGATTCAAGGAAGCCGGGCCGAAGAAGGCTGTGATGCCAGAAACCGGTCCCCGGGAGCTTGTTTCCTTACCAGTATAAGAATTGGCTTGGTAGTTTGGTTTGCCCTGTTCCCATCATGCACTGGGACAGGAACAGACTAATTTGCATATAGCCAGGTTCTGAGCTGGGATGGTGCATTGAGCTAAAAAACGGTGATGGATTAAAACCATGATCTCTTGACTTGGTAAGAGTATTCTACATCATTCAGAAACTCTGTCCATCACCACCCCCCTTTTCCAAAATGAAGTTTCCTAGCCTGAGGGGGAATCAAGGGGAGAATTTTACGAGCCATACGTAGGAGGCCAAAACAGGTTCCCGCAGTTTTCCTGGCTTGGGTCTTAAAGCGAAGGTCCTGGTCCAGCCAGATGCCTAGGCTTTTTATTTCCTTTTTTGGAGTAGGGTATGTACCCATGCAGGGTGGCCACACTAACCTAGCCGGATGTTTAGAGGGATTACCCAGTAAAAGTATCTCAGTTTTCTCCCCGTTTAGTTTAAGGAACGACTCATTCATCCAATTTGAGATGTTCTGAAGGCCAGCAGCTAGGTTGTCTAGGCATTGAGCCGACTGGTTTCAAGAGACAACGAGTTGAGTCTCATCGGCGTACATGACTACCTTCATGCCGAAAGGTGTCACGATGTCTTCCAGGGGTGACATGTACACGTTAAAAAGTGTGGGGCTCGGAGAGGAGCCCTGGGAAACCCCACACTGCAAGGACAGAACTTTGGAGTGTACATGTCCATCAGCTACCTCAAAAGTTCTGTGCTCCAGAAACGACCTAAGCCAGGCCAGGGCGGAGCCTGTAACTCCAACGCTCCCTAGCCGCTGGACCAGGGTGACATGGTCGACCGTATCAAATGAGGCGCTCAGGTCCAGGAGGATCACTGCCACTGATCCCCCTGCATCCAATATGGTTCTCGCCTCTTCGACCACTGCTAAGAGGGCGGTGTCTGTGCCCTGCCGTGGTCTAAATCCCGTCTGGGAGAGGCGCAGGAGACCATTGGATTCCAGGAAGGTGGAGAGCTGCTGATTGACCAACTTTTCAGCCACCTTACTAATTCCAGGTAGAAGTGAAATTGGTCTGTAATTTGCTAGATCAAAGGGATTAAGATGGGATTTTTTCAACAATGCTCTTACAGTAGCCCTTTTCCAGTTGGCGGGGACAGTGCCTTGGTTAAGGGAAGAATTTATTAAATCAGTGAAAAGGGGGGTCACCGTAGGGGTGACCAGTTTTAGTTTGTTAAGGGGGATTGGACCTGTCGGTGATCTACTTTTGATTGAGTTTAGGGTCGTCACAAACATTTCCTTTGTTATCTGGGAAAAAGAATCAAGACAGGGATTATCAACTGGTGGGAGGGAGGGAGGAGACTCTGTCGGAGTGTTGGGGGTTGTAGGAGAGTAGGGTCTGCAATCCTATGGTCACCCCAATTTTTGCTTTTTGCCTCACTGGTTTTCGACTTAATGTGGCTGTGGGCCTGCTAATCAGACCCACAGCCTGCTGTTCTCTCTCTAAATTCATAATCATGTACTATAGGTACATCACCAATTTGGTACTGGACACCTGGTCAGCACCTGTACCATACACTATAGGTGCTCAGGGCATAGGTGCATCCAAGGCCTACCAGGGGATGCAGCATATCTTTTGCCACCCCTGGCTGGTACTTAAATCGACACAACTGGCTGTTCACACAGCTGGGGCAAGGTGGTGTACTCACCCCTTGCTTAGATATAGTATACCTATGTCTAAACCTATATCTGGACACATATACACCTATAAGTCACTCCTATGGCAGGCCTTTACAATCCTGGAGGCAGAGTGCTTGGTTTTATGTGAGATGGTGCTCTGGCATGAGCTGAGCCTGTCTGCAGTGTTTGGAACCATTTCCTTACTGCTGTTCCAGTGATACTGCCATACCATATACTCTTAAGTGCATTATAATCCTCGCGGTTAATGCTAACTTTGGTTTGGCTTTATCAAAACATGTCGTGTTTGGTGTCATACACTTTGGAATACTACCCCCTCGCCAGTTCTGGCGACGGGGGTAGCATTCCACCCTTCTACAGGGAGAAGACATGTTACTTTACTTAAAACGCGGTTAATCCTAACCAGAGCCTCAGCATCACAAAATGGATGCTGCTGCCCCGACACAAGTCTGACCTCCTGCTGCTGACCGAAACTTTTCAGAAAAGGGGGTGGTGATGAACAGAGTGTCTGAATTAAGCAGACCACTCTTACCCAGTCCAAAGATCAGGGCTTGATCCATCACCGTTATTTATCTCACTGCCCCATCCCAGCTCAGAACCTGGCTATATGCAAATTAGTCTGTCCCTGGCCCAGTGCATCATGGGAACAGGGCAGACCAAACTACCAAGCCAATTCTTCACCAGAAAGGAGACAAGCTACCGGGGACCGGTTTCTGGCATTTCAGCCTCTTCGGCCCGGCTTGCTTGAATCCTGATGGAGCAGTGAGAAAGGGACTCATGTCTGAGTATACCCTGCCACACCTATAGTGGCCAAAAACGATTCAGAAAAGGGGGTGGTGATGAACAGAGTGTCTGAATTAAGCAGACCACTCTTACCCAGTCCAAAGATCAGGGCTTGATCCATCACCGTTATTTATCTCACTGCCCCATCCCAGCTCAGAACCTGGCTATATGCAAATTAGTCTGTCCCTGGCCCAGTGCATCATGGGAACAGGGCAGACCAAACTACCAAGCCAATTCTTCACCAGAAAGGAGACAAGCTACCGGGGACCGGTTTCTGGCATTTCAGCCTCTTCGGCCCGGCTTGCTTGAATCCTGATGGAGCAGTGAGAAAGGGACTCATGTCTGAGTATACCCTGCCACACCTATAGTGGCCAAAAACGATTCAGAAAAGGGGGTGGTGATGAACAGAGTGTCTGAATTAAGCAGACCACTCTTACCCAGTCCAAAGATCAGGGCTTGATCCATCACCGTTATTTATCTCACTGCCCCATCCCAGCTCAGAACCTGGCTATATGCAAATTAGTCTGTCCCTGGCCCAGTGCATCATGGGAACAGGGCAGACCAAACTACCAAGCCAATTCTTCACCAGAAAGGAGACAAGCTACCGGGGACCGGTTTCTGGCATTTCAGCCTCTTCGGCCCGGCTTGCTTGAATCCTGATGGAGCAGTGAGAAAGGGACTCATGTCTGAGTATACCCTGCCACACCTATAGTGGCCAAAAACGATTCAGAAAAGGGGGTGGTGATGAACAGAGTGTCTGAATTAAGCAGACCACTCTTACCCAGTCCAAAGATCAGGGCTTGATCCATCACCGTACTCAGACATGAGTCCCTTGCTCATTGCACCATCAGGATTCAAGCAAGCCGGGCCGAAGACGGCTGTAATGCCAGAAACCGGTCCCCGGAAGCTTGTTTCCTTCCCAGTGTAAGAATTGGCTTTTGTAGTCTGGTCTGCCCTGTTCCCATGATGCACTGGGCCAGGGACAGACTAATTTGCATACAGCCAGGTTCTGAAACTGGGATGGTGCAATGAGCTAAAAAACGGTGTTGGATCTAGCCCTGATCTCTTGACTGGGTGAGAGTACTCTGCTTAATTCAGAGACTCTGTCCATCACCACCCCTTGTTGTAAATAATTTTGTCCACCCTAAGCGTGGAAGGGTATACTCAGATGTGAGTCCCTTGCTCATTGCACCATCAGGATTCAAGCAAGCCGGGCCGAAGACGCCTGAAATGGCAGAAACCGGTCCCCGGAAGCTGGTTTCCTTCCCAGTGTAAGAATTGGCTTTTGTAGTCTGGTCTGCCCTGTTCCCATGATGCACTGGGCCAGGGACAGACTAATTTGCATACAGCCAGGTTCTGAAACTGTGATGGTGCAATGAGCTAAAAAACGGTGTTGGATCTAGCCCTGATCTCTTGACTGGGTGAGAGTACTCTGCTTAATTCAGAGACTCTGTCCATCACCACCCCTTGTTGTAAATAGCTGACCGAAACTTGGCAGGGGAGGCCTAGACAAAGGGTTTCCTGTCACAGGGAGGTGTTACACCACCCCAGACAGGAGATAGTGGATTGGAGCAGGGAGGGTTGAAAGAAACTAGACACTGCCTGGGGCACACAAGGTGTCCCGTGCAAAATCCAGTCAAACCGGTTCTGGGGCATTCCAGCCCCAGCTCTGGCGTGAAACTGGACAAAGGGAAAGGGGTGTAACCACCCCCTTCCGGGGTCTCACCCATAGGAGGGACCTAGCAGGTAATCCAGCCCCTTGATTTGGAATAAAGGTAGGAGCTGTGCAGATGCACATCAGATTATCCTGACTGAAACTTATGAAACGAAACTCTGGACCCTTCGACATCCCACTCGACGTGGAAGACTGAAGAATCTCCCTTGTGGTCAAGGAGTGACCACCCTGTGCAAACAGGCACCATCCAGCTCGTCACCGTTTGCTTTGTTGCAGTTCCCGACAGGAACTCGAGCGACAGAGATCGACAAGACCCAGCGTGCCTGCCCGATCCACAGTCCCTGCAAAGCTGAGACCCGTGGAGGCGACCTGAAGCGTGGGGCCGGCCATCTTGGAAAAACGACGAAGTGCTGACCGTGCAGCATCCGAGGCTCCCTCGAAGCTGTGCATTGGAGTTTGAGAAGCTGCAGCCCGAGCAGCTTTTGCACTGAAGCTCACCCCTCCACACTCATCGAGTGCTGCGTGGGGCCCTTTTGCATTTTCCTGCTCGACGCGTTGGTCCGGTCGCTTGCCCGTTGGCTAGTGGACCCAGTACCGACAAACCTTTGAATTTGCTCTGCTAGTCTGGTTGCTCCAGATTGGCCCTCGCTCCCCTGAAAAGGAGCACCCGCTCTGACCTTGCTGGTCCGAGTAAGAAGCGATCTTCAAATCCTGCGTGGGTTGCATTTGCCAAGGCCTGTTGACTCCGATCCGGAAGCCGCACCGCCGACAGCGAGAGCCTTCGTGGGACAGGTCGTGATTCACTCCAGGACATCCTCGGTGCCCCAGAGACCACGTGGCAGCGGAGACAAGCTTCACGACAACCACCTGATTGCGCCTGACATTGCCTGGTTCCTTCCTGCTTCCTTCCTGGTCACTGGCTAGTGACCCAGACTCTGTCCCCTCTGCTTTCAGGTACTCTACATCTTCGATCCACCCTGACTCTTCTCTACTGGCCGCCTGCAGCATCTTCATCTCCCGGCACCCTAGATCTTCACAACGAGACTCGACGCGCTTTTGCACCTGTGCACCCGCTTCCTGTGGGTGAGGTAACTCTTGAACGCCGGTGCTACTGTAGTGGTTTACGCCGGTGCTACTGTAGTGGTTTACACCTCTAGTGTCTAGGTCTAAAGTTTTGTCCTTCTAGTCCAGTCGGAAGACTCTTAAAACTGTAACTCGATAACTTTTACGCACCATTGACTTTGCATTGGTGCATGCGTGTGCTTTTAGCGCTGCACCCGATTCCTGCGGGCTACTCCCGTCCTAACTGCTGTTAGTCTAGTGTAGTCCCAGCGATTCCCAAGGCCCTAGGACTTACCACTGATCGATTAGTGATACTTATACCACTTTTTTGATATATGGTTTGAGTGGCCACCGGCCTCATCCATAATTGTGCAACTTTCATATGTTATACTGTGCTTTTGTTTAAACGCTTGTGCTTCTATACTCATAAAGAGTACAGGGGATTATTCTGAGAATAAATACATATATTTTTATAATATATAACTTGTGTAGTGTCCTTTCATTTGATATTACAGGATTGCATATGGTAAAACAGCTGGCTTCACATGTCCTCTTGAGTTAAGCCTTTAGGCTGCTTAGTCCATGCTACCTCTAGGATAGCTTGTCTTTAAGGTTGACTTACAACCATCACCATAAGGGATTATTTGGACTGATATAAGGTGCCCCCAGAATTGGAGACATCATACATCAGGCCAACTTCTCACATTGGTGAACAGCGGTGCGGAGTTTAGCTTGCTGTTGTTTTACCATTGCAATCTTTTATCAAATTGAAAGATCACATTATGTACCAAAGGTACATATAAACAAAGCTTAGCATATTTAAGTTCTACTGAACTTAGTAGTTGTAGGTAGAAGGGTTTAGCACACCCTAACTACAACTCACTAGCAAGGTACAGTGGAAAAACACTTAGTGTAGGTAAGTGCATCACTTACACCTCACTAGAGTCATGTCTGGCACAGGTGAAGCTCCCAGCTCTCTACCTGTGTTGGTTGACCTTCCACAGGCAACCTCCAGCTATGACAAATTCAGCCACAGAGACTTGAGTGCCTTGTGCACTGCAAGGAAGCTGAAAAGGGTCACAACCCTACCATTCCCACCCTGATAGGCATCCTGGAGAAGGATGATCTTGAGAAAGCTAGAATAGTTCACTCAGGGTCAGGAGAAGGAGTGAATCCCCCAGATACTGAGAACACCACCCCAGAACAGGAGGAGGAGGAACCAGAGTCAGATGATGATCTAGCAAATCATCAAGGGGATAACCAGGTACCAATTGGGAGGCTTAGCCAAGCCAAGTTGGTCCTACATGGGAATGGAGAAGGGAACCACTTCTCCAGACCCAATAGCAGAATTCTCCCAGGCAATAGAAGAGAGAGAACTCCTTCCAGGGATGCTCACATTTCTAGTGCCTCAAGAGAATCTCAGAGGGGAATGACTTCCCCCCAGAGAAAAGAGCATAAGGCCAGGATAAGAGATGTTAGATTCCAAATAGAGAGGGAGGAAGTAGCCCTGGCCCAAGCTAAGCTTGCCTTTGCAAGAGAAAAAAGATTATGTGGGGAGACTCCCACTGGTGGCAGCATTATCCCTACGGATAAAGACAGGTCCTATGAACATAGAAACCCGAGTTAGATTGTGCCGCCCTACAGAGATGGGGATGATATCCACAAATGGATAACTGCTCTGGAGAGGGCCTGCATGGCACAGCAGGTCCCTCAAGATCAGTGGGCAGCAATCTTGTGGCTCTCCTTTTCTGAGGAAGGGAGAGATAAGCTCCTCACTGTTAGACCTGAGGATGCTAAAAACTACTCTGACTTGAAGAGTGCTCTTATTGAAGGGTTTGGCCTAACCACTGAGCAATACAGGTTGTTGTTCAGAGACACCCAAAAAGCAGACTCAGGACTGGACTGATTTTGTTGATTGTGCCACTAAGGCTCTGGAGGGTTGGTTGCAGGGAAGTAAAGTCTCAGACTATACAGGATTGTGCAATCTTATAATGAGAGAGCAGATCCTTAATAACTGTCCTAACCAGCAATTGCATCAACACCTTATTGACTCAGATCTGACCTCTCCCCAAGAATTGGGTAAGAAGGCAGACAAATGGGTCAGGACAAGGGTTAAGCAGAAACCCCAGAACCAAGGAGGTGATCAAAAGAAGGCAGACAAGAAGGGAGGAGATAAGAAAGAAAAAGACCAGAAGTCTTCTACAGGCCCCCAAAATAATTCTAATTCCCAAAATGGAAACAAGAAAAAGAAGGTTGATGGCCCAAAGAAACCTTGGTGCAATACTGGTAAGTTCTCTTCTCATTGGGGAAGTGAATGCACTAAGAGAAATCCAGTTCCTACCACTGCAGCCCCTAAGGCACCTGCACCCCCTAGTACAGTTAGCAGTGGTAGTGCCCAACCCAAGGGGATAGTAGGGTTAACCCTGAGAACTGAGATGGAGTCTGGCTTAGTCAGAATCCCTACTCAGGAAGTTCTGATCTGTGATGGAGACATAGCTATGTCTTCTACTATAAGTCCTAATACTTTGGGCAAGTACAGGCAGACACCTTTAATCAATGAGAAACTGGCTCAGGCCTACAGGGACACTTGTGCCAGTGTCACTATGGTGACACCTAACTTTGTGGACCCTGATCAGATGATACTAGGTGAGAACTACCTAGTGACTAATGCTAGCAATGCAACTACTACACATAGTGTGGCTGTTAAATTCTCCTGGGGAGGGGTAACTGGCCTCAAGAAAGTGGTTGTTAGTGCAGACCTCCCAGTTGACTGTCTTTTGGGCAATGATCTTGAGGAATCCTTATGGTCAGAGGTGGAGTACAGGACTCATGCAGAAATGCTAGGGATTTCCGAACAATGTCCTTGCTGTAACCAGGTCCAAGGCCAAGAAGTGCCTACCTGAACCTGTGGTGGATCTTGAAACAATAGACCAACCACAACCCAAGAGAAAGAGCAAGAGGGTCAAGGCAGTGCCTTCCCACTTGCCCCAGGTTGAGGATCAGACCTCACAGGAGGGTGATTCTGAGATCCAAGAGGAGACTGTCCCAGAAGAGCTTGAACCTGATCAGGTTGAGTTTCTTGGGACAGGGGGACCCTCAAGGGCAGATCTGGGGCAGGCTCAATTAACTTGCCCTTCTCTTGAACCCCTCAGACAGCAAGCTGCTGCTGGGAATGCTCAAGGTACCCATAGAGTGTATTGGGATGATGGGCTCCTTTATTCAGAGGCTAGAGACCCCAAGCCTGGTGCAACCAGGAGGTTGGTTATACCTCTGCAATTTAGGGGCTTCCTTCTAACCTTGGCCCATGATATTCCCCTTGCAGGACACTTAGGCCAGAACAAGACTTGGGACAGGCTTGTCCCTCACTTTCACTGGCCTCACATGTCAGAAGATACCAAGGAGTTTTGTCGCTCCTGTGACACCTGCCAAGCCAGTGGCAAATCCGGTGGAACCACAAAGGCCCCGTTTATACCTCTACCTGTGGTGGGGGTGCCCTTTGAGAGAGTTGGGATTGACATTGTTGGACCAATGGATCCCCAAACAGCATCTGGGCACAGATTTATCCTGGTGGTAGTGTGTCATGCCACCAGGTACCTAGAGGCAATTCCCCTGAGGACCACAACAGCTCCTGTTGTGGCAAGGGCCTTACATGGAGTTTTCTCCAAAGTGGGCTTTCCAAAGGAGGTACTTTCAGACAGAGGTACCAACTTCATGTCTGGATACTTAAAAGCAATGTGGAAAGAGTGTGGAGTGAACTATAAGTTCACCACACCCTATCATCCTCAGTGCAATGGGCTTGTGGAGAGATTGAACAAGACCCTAAAGGGAATGATAAAAGGATTACCTGAAAAGCTGAGGCGTAGATGGGATATCCTTTTACCCTGCTTACTCTTTGCTTACAGAGAGGTCCCACAGAAGGGGGTTGGCTACAGCCCTTTTGAACTTTTGTTTGGCCACCCTGTGAGGTGTCCATTGTGTCTTGTGAAGGAAGGATGGGAGTTACCTCTCAGAAAGCCTAAACTTGATATTGTGGACTATGTACTTGGTCTCCGCTCCAGGATGGCTGAATACATGGAGAAAGCAACCAAAAACCTGGAGGCCAGCCAAGAATTACAGAAAGCTTGGCATGACCAAAATGCTGTCCTGACTGAGTACCAGCCTGGACAGAAGGTGTGGGTGTTGGAGCCAGTGGCCCCAGCAGCTCTCCAAGACAAATGGTCTGGACCCCACATCATACTGGAAAAAAAGGGAGAGGTCACCTACTTGGTGGACCTTGGCACCCCTAGGAGCCCCGACAGGGTGCTCCATGTAAACAGATTGAAACCATATGTGGACAAGGCAGACATGGGTTTACTCATGGCTACAGATGGGGAACAGGAGGAAGAGGGGAACAGGAGGAAGAGAAAGACCCTCTCCCAGACTTGTTATCCCAAAACCCTGATGGTGGCTCAGTAGATGGAGTAGCCTTGGCAGGCAGCCTCTCTGACCAGCAACAGATTGACTGCAGACAGGCGTTGCAGGCCCATAGACATATGTTTTCTCTTACACCCAGTCAAACTAACTGGTGCACCCATGTGGTGGACACTGGTGACAGTCTGCCTGTGAAGAACAAGATCTACAGGCAACCTGACCATGTCAGGGATTGTATAAAGGCTAAGGTGCAGAAAATGCTTGAACTTGGAGTTATTGAGCCATCAGAGAGCCCCTGGGCCAGCCCAGTAGTCCTTGTGCCAAAACCGCATACCAAAGATGGAAAGAGAGAAATGAGATTTTGTGTGGACTATAGAGGTCTCAATGCTGTCACTAGGACAGATGCTCATCCCATTCCAAGGGCAGTTGAGCTCATTGATAAATTGGCTTCTGCCAAATATCTGAGCACATTTGATTTGACAGCTTGCTACTGGCAAATCAGGTTAGCTGAGGAGTCTAAGGCCAAAACAGCATTCTCTACCCCCAGTGGACATTATCAGTTTGTGGTGATGCCCTTTGGTTTGAAGAATGCACCTGCCACCTTCCAAAGGTTGGTGAATCAAGTCCTTGCTGGGTTGGATGACTTTTGTGCAGCATATCTAGATGATATTGCTGTCTTTAGCTCTACCTGGGAGGATCACCTGATCCACCTGAAGAAGGTTCTGGAGGCCCTGCAAAAGGCAGGCCTGACTATCAAGGCTACCAAGTGCCAGATAGGGCAGAGCAAGGTTGTGTACTTGGGCCACCTAGTAGGTGGGGTCAAGTTCAACCATTGGAGAGCAAGATCCAGGCCATACAGGACTGGGCTCCTCCAACTACCCAGACACAAGTCAGAGCCTTCTTGAGCCTGACTGGGTATTACAGGAAATGTGTAAAGAACTATGGGTCCATTGTGACACCATTGAATGATCTGACATCCAAGAAGATGCCCAAAAAGGTTCAGTGGACAGTTAGCTGTCAAAGGGCATTTGATGACCTTAAGAAGGCCATGTGCTCTGCACCAATCCTTAAGAGTCCTGACTACTCCAAACAGTTCATTGTTCAGACAGATGCTTCTGAGTTGGGGGTGGGAGCTGTGCTTTAACAACTTAATGTAGATGGTCAAGACCAGCCCATTGCTTTCATTAGCAGAAGGCTGACCCCCAGGGAGAAACGTTGGTCAGCCATTGAGAGGGAGGCCTTTGCTGTGGTTTGGGCCCTGAAGAAGTTGAGGCCATACTTGTTTGGTACTCACTTCTTAATTCAGACAGACCATAAGCCCCTTTTGTGGCTCAATCAGATGAAGGGTGAAAACCCCAAACTACTCAGGTGGTCAATTTCCCTACAGGGCATGGACTTTACAGTGGAGCACAGACCAGGGACTGACCATGGTAATGCAGATGGTCTCTCCACTTTGAACATGAAGACTTATCTGGTCAAGGTTAAGTTTAATGTCCCTGCGTTGGGGGGGGGGGGGGGGGGGGGGGTAGGAGAGTAGGGTCTGCTATCCTATGGTCACCCCAATTTTTGCATTTTGCTTCACTAGCTTTCGATTTAATGTGGCTGTGGGCCTGCTAATCAGACCCACAGCCTGCTGTTATCTCTCTAAATTCATAATCATGTACTATAGGTACATCACCAATTTGGTACTGGACACCTTGTCAGCCCCTGTACCGTGCACTATAGGTGCTCAGGGCATAGGTGCGTCCAAGGCATACCAGGGGCTGCAGCATATCTTTTGAAACCCCTGGCTGGTACTTAAATCGACACAACTGGCTGTTCACACAGCTGGGGCAAGGTGGTGTACTCACGCCTTGCATAGATATAGTATACCTATGTCTAAACCTATATCTGGACACATATACACCTATAAGTCACTCCTATGGCAGGCCTTTACAATCCTGGAGGCAGAGTGCTTAGTTTTATGTGAGATGGTGCTCTAGCATGAGCTGAGCCTCTCTGCGGTGTTCGGAACCTTTTCCTTACTGCTGTTCCAGTGATACTGCCATATCATATACTCTTAAGTGCATTATAATCCTCGCGGTTAATGCTAACTTTTGGTTTGGCTTTATCAAAACATGTCGTGTTTGGTGTCATACACTTTGGAATACTACCCCCTCGCCAGTTCTGGCGACGGGGGTAGCATTCCACCTTTCTAGAGGGAGAAGACATGTTACTTTACTTAAAACGCGGTTAATCCTAACCAGAGCCTCAGCATCACAAAATGGATGCTGCTGCCCCGACACAAGTCTGACCTCCTGGTGCTGACCGAAACTTGGCAGGGGAGGCCTGCAGAAAGGGTTTCCTGTCACAGGGAGGTGACCACCCCAGACAGGAGATAGTGGATTGGGGGAGGGAGGGTTGAAAGAAACTAGACACTGCCTGGGGCACACAAGGTGTCCCATGCAAAATCCAGTCAAACCGGTTCTGGGGCACTCCAGCCCCAGCTCTGGCGCGAAACTGGACAAAGGGAAAGGGGTGTAACCACCCCCTTCCTGGGTCCCACCCATAGCAGGAACCTAGCAGGTAATCCAGCCCCTTGATTTGGAATAAAGGTAGGAGCTGTGCAGATGCACATCAGATTATCCTGACAAACTTATGAAACGAAACTCTGGACCCTTCGACATCCCACTCGACGTGGAAGACTGAAGAATCTCCCTTGTGGTCAAGGAGTGACCACCCTGTGCAAACAGGCACCATCCAGCTCGTCACCGTTTGCTTTGTTGCAGTTCCCGCCGGAACTCGACCAAAAGAGATCGACAAAACCCAGCATGCCTGCCTTCCAACAGCCCGATCCACAGTCCCTGCAAAGCTGAGACCCGTCGAGGCGACCTGAAGCGTGGGGCCGGCCATCTTGGAAAAACGACGAAGTGCTGACCGTGCAGCATCCGAGGCTCCCTCGAAGCTGTGCATTGGAGTTTGAGAAGCTCCATCCCGGAGCAGCTTTTGCACCAAAGCTCACCCCTCCACACTCATCGAGTGCTGCGCGGGGCCCTTTTGCATTTTCCTGCTCGACGCGTTGGTCCGGTCGCTTGCCCGTTGGCTAGTGGCCCCAGTACAGACGAACCTTTGAATTTGCTCTGCTAGTCTGGTTGCTCCAGACTGGCCCTCGCTCCCCTCAAAAGGAGCACCCGCTCTGACCTTGCTGGTCCGAGTAAGAAGCGATCTTCAAATCCTGCGTGGGTTGCATTTGCCAAGGCCTGTTGACTCCGATTCGGAAGCCGACACCGCCGACAGCGAGAGCCTTGGTGGGACAGCTCGTGATTCACTCTAGGACATCTTCGGTGCCCCAGAGACCACGTGGCAGCGGAGACAAGCTTCACCCCAACCACATGATTGCGCTCGACATTGCCTGGTTCCTTCCTGGTTCCTTCCTGGTCACTGGCTAGTGACCCAGACTCTGTCCCCTCTGCTTTCAGGTACTTTACATCTTCGATCCACCCTTGGATCTAACCGGACTCTTCTCTACTGGCCGCCTGCAGCATCTTCATCTCCAGGCACCCTAGATCTTCACGACGAGACCCGACACGCTTTTGCACCTGTGCACCCGCTTCCTGTGGGTGAGATAACTCTTGAACGCCGGTGCTCCTGTAGTGGTTTACACCTCTAGTGTCTAGGTCTAAAGTTTTGTCCTTCTAGTCCAGTCGAAGACTCTTAAAACTGTAACTCGATAACTTTTACGCACCATTGACTTTGCATTGGTGCATGCGTGCGCTTTTAGCGCTGCACCCGATTCCCGCGGGCTACTCCCGTCCTAACTGCTGTTAGTCCAGTGTAGTCCCAACGATTCCCAAGGACCTAGGCCTTACCACTGATCGATTAGTGATACTTATACCACTTTTTTGATATATGGTTTGAGTGGCCACCGGCCTCATCCATAATTGTGCAACTTTCATATGTTATACTGTGCTTTTGTTTAAACACTTGTGCTTCTATACTCATAAAGAGTACAGGGGATTATTCTGAGAATAAATACATATATTTTTATAATATATAACTTGTGTGGTGTCCTTTCATTTGATATTACAGGATTGCATATGGTAAAACAGCTGGCTTCACATGTCCGCTTGAGTTAAGCCTTTAGGCTGCTTAGTCCATGCTACCTCTAGGTTAGCTTGTCTTTAAGGTTGACTTACAAACATCACCATAAGGGATTGTTTGGACTGATATAAGGTGCCCCCAGAATTGGAGACATCATACATCAGGCCAACTTCTCACAGGGGTCGGGAGAGTTTTCAAGATAGTGAGGATTTTAGCGGAAAAGAAATCCACTAGTTGGTTGCATCTTAAACCTGTGGGGTCAGCAGTGGGTTGTGGGACTGGGACTTTCGTCAGTGATTTAATAATCCAATAGGTTTTCCTTGAGGAGTTTGCCGCAGCTTGAATTTTTCCTTCATAGAAGGTGGCTTGGGTATTTTTTATGCTAATTCTATAAAGCTTCATGGCAGCTTTATATTCCCCTTTGCTTTTGGCTGCCCAGTCCTTCCTCCATAAATGTTCGTGCTTTTTGCATTTTTTCCTTAGTTCACGCAGCTCTGGAGTGAACCAAGGAGATTTGAAAGTTTCCTTTTTGTTGGAGAGTGATTTCTTTGGCAGAACTGAGTCTAAGGATTATTCCATCCAGATATGGAGTTGCTGATCCATTGTAACGAGATCTGATCCGAGGACTGGCATAGTGGCTTCCAGTTGGAGTGCCCAGGCTTCTGTATCTACTTTCGCCCAGGGGCGGGATGGAGCCTGAGGAAGGGGTCTACTTGGGGGTTCAGAACAAATTTGGTACTTAAAAGGAATTAAATAATGATCTGACCATAGGATGGGAAGGGGCTTGTCTGTGACTAACTCAGAGATGTTTGAGAAGATAGGGTCCAAAAGGTGGCCTTTGATATAGGTGATGAGATGGCTTTTCAGGGACAGTTTGTATGAGGCTAGATCTGACATAAGGTCTACCGTCGCTTTGTCAGTCAGATCGTCAAAGTGGATGTTTAAGTCTCCTAAAATGGTGAAATTAGGGGACGCACAGGCATGAGAGGTGACCACTTCCAGCAGAGAGCTATAGAACTGTCCTCGTACTCCCGGAGGGCGGTAGACAAGGATGCCCGAGAAGGATTTTAATGGGGAGAGTTGTATGGTGAAATGAATATTTTCGCAGTCCTGGACCGGAGAGTATAAGCCGGCAGGATAGATGGTTTTTGTAAATTATAGCAACTCCTCCCCCTTTCCCGGAGAGTCTATCGTGACGCTGGATAAGGTAGCCTGGCGGAAGTGTTTGGACTATATCTGGATCTGACGCTGGGGATAGCCAGGTTTCAGTAAGAAACAGCACCTCTAGCTCTAGCTCTTGAAGGAGCAAGTTGATTTCTGTACCATGTTTAGGTAGAGACCTACAATTAAGTAGGGCCATCTTTACCCATTGTTTCTTAGGGCTCGTCGACGTTGTTATCGAGTACGCGCAATGTGAGCAATACATTTGTCCCTCTTCCAATGAAAGCGAGTGGGGACATGGTTTGGGGCGTGATGTTCCTTAGCTGAAAGAGGGTTTCTCGTGCGTAGGTGGTGGGGGGCATAAGAGGTGATATATAGGGCCTAGGCCCATGGTCCTGCCTGGCGCGGACAGGCGCAGACGAGCTTGCCTTTGGCGAGCCTTCGGCGCGCAGTCGGCGCGCCCGCTGCGCTCGTCCGCTGCGCTTCCTGGGAGGTATGGTCATTTATGCTGTAACAAGATACTACAAACTATTACAAGCAATCTCCACACGTCTAAACCTAGGCATACAAGAAAAATGGGAGCAAAATACATCTATTTCCCAAGAGAATTGGAAGTAGATTTGGAAATCAGTTGTTTCTCATAAAATCATACCAGCACTCTCACAAATAAGTTCTGGCTACTGCATAGAATGTTTTGGACCACCTCTCAACTCCATAAAGTTGGCCTTAAAGATGACCCAACTTGTTGGAACTGAAATAAAGAAATGGGCGATTTACCAGATTTACTCTTCTACTGTAGCACTATCAATACGTTTTGGGACAGTAGGGCTTCTCTCATCACTATTTGGCTTTTAGATTAAAAGAGAGTTCCAAACTATCATTATGGGACTTCTTGATCCTCGCCTAACCTCCCACAATGATGCTTTACTACTAGATATTCTACTAACAGCAGCTTGTAAATTCATCCCTCCCAATTGGAAAAACACTGAGGCCACCTCCTTCAAGTCCTGGCTGCGCTTATAAGAGGCACTGACAACATCGCCTTATAGCACTCCTTTTGAAAATCACAACATTGACCTTTATAGGGGAAGCTTGACACGTACTTAGCTAACAGAAAACCCCCATGAGTCCTCACCCTTAATTTACATCCTACTTCTTCCTCCACTTGTCAGACAAATATTCACTATCTGCATATGTTTAATCACAATCCTACCTTACTGTTCCAACGCTGCCAATTGTGTATTATATAGGATTTACTTTTTCCCTGTGTAATTTTGGGTCTTATCAGACCACTCATGCAAAGTACGTCTCTTCTGTATTTTATTTGTTTTATCTTTTCTTGGGTTAGGTTGGTTTCATGCAAAAAACTCAATAAAATTCTTTGAAATAAAAGACAAGATATTAGCACCTTCTATGACAGACAATATAATTTATGAAACTATCAAGAACGATTTGAACATCTCTGAACAGAGAGGACAGCAAGATGGTGCAGTAACCAGATTTGAAAGCAATTCGAAAATACCAAGAGGCTTTTTTCTGTCCCATAATTTTTTTGAACACATGATTTTGAATTGCAAGGACCATAGGCAGGCAGGCGGTAACACAGCTAAGGTTTTCTTACTGTTTTAGAAGCAAAATCCTGCTTATCGTGTTCGAAGAATGTAATACTGTAGATTTGCATGCTCAGCAAACCACTGCAATCTAGTGTTGGACTCTTTTTCTTCTAAGTAGCCTTTCTTGTCAGAAGAGAATGGATGACGACTCCTTTTAGTGTACATTGGTCGATGGGCACCATCTCCATGTTAGATTGTTTTCGCACAGCAGGTGAACAGTATGTGTGGAGTATCAATGTAGGTATAGTGAGTGAAGCACAATGTCCAGTGAAATACAGAAAGCAAGAGATCTCCAAAAAACACAGGCTTTTATTGCAGGTGCATGTGAATCTACAGCACTAAACATATGAAAGGAAAATGCTACTTACCAGTATGCATCTGTTCTTGGCATGTAGAGCTGCAGAGTTGCACACTATGCATAGATGGCCACCTAGTGTTGGGCCCGGATGTTTGCAGTTTGTTTTGTTGTAGAAAAGTATTTGGAAGTCACCGGATAGGTGACTCCTCCTTTGGATGATACTGCGCATGGGCATTGGCTCCATCCCCAGATTGTTTTTCGCCATTAAGAAAGTGATGGAGCTGTACAAGAAGTAGTGATGTCCATGTAATTTGTATCTAATTAAGATAATACTGGAACAGATAAAGGTAGCCGGCGAGGCGGGTGGGCGTGTGCAACTCTGCGTTGGTGCATCACTACCACCCTTCACGATCCCTTCGCTCTGCGCGTCAGCACTACTTTTCAGTTCCTAGAATTAAGAAAGCCAGGATGGGAGGACGTTCCTTTTCATACTTGGCCCCAGTACTCTGGAATTCCATGCCACTTTTGCTGCGTACAGAACCACATTATTATAAATTTCGCAAGGATTTAAAGACTTGGCTTTTTAATCAATAGATTATTCTCTGGCATTCGTCCTCTCTGTTTTGACGTTCTATAGCGCCGGGAAACCTACGGGTAGCTGTTGCGCTAAATAAATTCACTTAACATAACATAACAGCTCTGCAGCTCTACATGCCAAGGACAGATGCATACTGGTAAGTAGCATTTTCCGTTCGAGACATACGAGCTGCAGATTGCACACTATACATAGATTGTATAGCAGTACCCACACCTAGCGGCGACCACCCGTATCTGCTGCAGTTGTTTGAAACAGTGTTTTTAGTACAGCCTGGCCCACAGTGGCTTGTTGTTTAGTATGCACATCTACACAGTAATGCTTTGTGAATGTGTGCGGTGTAAGCCAAGTAGCTGCTCTGCATATGCCATCTAAGGGAATGTTGCCTAAGAATGCCATTGAAGCCCCTATTTTTCTTGTTGAGTGGGCTTTGGGAGGAATTGTTAAAGTACGTTTCGCCTTTTGGTAACATTTTTGTATGCATTTAACAATCCATCTGGCGATCCCAGATTTTGACATGGGGTTGCCTTTATGTGGCGGTGAAAAAGACACAAAAAGTTGTTTTGTTTTACAAAAAGTTTGTGTCCTTTCGATATAGTATAGTAGTGCTCTTTTGACATCTAATGT
Organism: Lissotriton helveticus; assembly: GCF_964261635.1. Classification (NCBI taxonomy): domain Eukaryota; kingdom Metazoa; phylum Chordata; class Amphibia; order Caudata; family Salamandridae; genus Lissotriton; species Lissotriton helveticus. The sequence continues at coordinate 1,428,017,300 of NC_136061.1, forward strand.
GTGTAGAGCTCTTTCTGCGACTGTTTGAGGCTGCGAGAAAAATTTAGATGGAATGGTGAAATGACTTTAGGAAGGAATTTAGGATTAGTACGAAGAAATATTTTGTTATGATGAATTTGCAAAAAAGGTTCTTGAATGGTAAATGCTTGTAGTTCACTGACCCTTATGAGAGAAGTAATTGCTACTAGGAAAGCTACTTTCCAGGTTAGGAATTGCAATTCACATTTATGTAATGGTTAGAATGGAGGACCCATTAGACTTGTAAGAACAATGTTCAAGTTCCACACTGTGGCGTTCTGGAAGGAATTATTCTTTCGAGTCCTTCCATGAAAGCTATAATAGCTGGTACTCTAAAAAGAGATATTGTTGTCTATTTTGTAAGTATGCTGCAATGGCAGCAAGGTGTAGTCTGATAGACTTATAAGCTAAATTACACTTTTGAAGGTGTAATAGATATCCTATGATGTGTTGAATAGACACGTCTAAGGGATTGATTTGGTTGTTTTAGCAGTATATGACTAAGCGTTTCCACTTAGCAGCATAACATGCTCTAGTAATGGGACGCCTAGCTTCTTTAATGATGTTCATGCATTCTGGAGGAAGGTTGAGGTAACCAAACTCCAAGACCTCAGGAGCCAGATCGCTAGGTTGAGCTGAGCCGGCTCCGGGTGTCTGATCTCTCCATGGTTCTCTGTTAATAGGTGTGGAGATAGGTTTAGTTTTTGGTGTGGTACTACAGACATCTGCAACAGTGTGGTGTACCACGGTTGTCTGGCCCAAGTTGGAGCAACTAGAATGAGCGTTAGGGAATGTTGTTGTAGTTTCCGTACCACTAACTGAAGTAGTGGGAGAGGAGGAAAAGCGTACGCAAATAGTTTTGACCAGTTCATACATATCACATTGCCTTTGGACAATGGGTGTGGGTATCTGGCGGCAAAGCTTCGGCATTTTGCGTTTTCGTGTGGGTGGCAAAGAGGTATAGCTGAGGTTGTCCCCACATCTGAAAGAACGGATGAAGAACTTGCGGATGAAGTTCCCACTCGTGGATCTGCTGTTTGTCGACTTAGCAGATCTGCGATAGTGTTTTGTACTCCTGGGACGTGTTGGGCTAAGAGGAAGATCTTTACCGGTATAGTCCATCTCCATATCTGCTGTGCTAACAGAGAGCTGCAGAGAGTGTGTCCCTCCTTGTTTGTTTATGTAGTACATAGCGGTCATATTGTCCGTGCGGACTAAGACAGCTTTGCCTGACACTTGAGTTTGAAATGCTTTTAGAGCTAGAAATACAGCTAGCAACTCCAAATGGTTGATATGGAGTAGCTTTTGTTGCGGTGTCCACCTGCCTTGCATGGCGTGATGCAGTAGATGACCTCCCCAGCCGGAGAGCGATGCGTCCGCTGTCATGACTATTTGAGGAACTGGCTCTAGGAACGGTCGCCCTTGGAAAGGTTTTTGGTGTTCCACCATTGCAGAGAACGAGGGGTCCGACCATCTACCAACACTAGGTCTGTCAGTTGACCTTGAGCCTGGTTCCATTGGCATGCTAGGCACTGTTGAAGTGGACGCATTTGCAAATATGCAAGATGCCACCATCCCTATGAGCTGCATGAACACTCGAGCTGGTAGCAAGTGATGCGGTTTGAATTTTGTTAGGAGAGTTTGTACACTTGTTATCCTGCCTGGAGAGGGATAAACTAGTGTTTATTGTAGCGCCGAGATACTGTTATATGTGCGAGGGTTGCAGATGCGATTTGGTGTGATTTACCGTGAATCCCAAGTCATAAAGTAGTTGAATAGTAGAGCGAGTATGTTGCACACACTGGCTGTATGAGCTGGCTTTTATGAGCCAGTCGTCCAGGTATGGGAAGACATGAATGTGTCGTCTTCTTAAGTGTGCTGCTACTACTGCTAGGCATTTGGTAAACACCCTTGGTGCTGTTGTGACTCCGAATGGGAGCACCTTGAACGGGTAGTGCTGCCCGTCTAGCACAAATCTGAGATATTTTCTGTGCGCTGTGTGGATGGGAATATGGAAGTAGGCGTCCTTGAGATCTGGAGTGACAAGGAAGTCGTTTAGTATCAGCAATGGAAGGACTTGTTGGAGTGTGACCATATGAAAATGATCCGACTGTATGTGAATGTTTAGAGGTCTGGGGTCTAGGATGGGTCCGTCCTTCTTTAGTATTAGGAAATATAGGGAGTACACTCCTTTGTTTTTCTGATGCTCTGGATCTACTTCTATTGCATTTTTGTGCAAGAGGGATATTACCTTCTGTCTGAGCAATGTTAAATGTTCCTGTGACATTGGACACTGCTTGGGTGGTATGTTTGGGAGGGTAGATGTTAGTTCCAGACAATAACCTGATTGAATTATTTGGAGCATCCACCTGTCTGATGTGATGTTTTCCCAGGCTGGCAGGTATTGTTGGAGTCTTCCCCCGACAGGAGTGGAATGGGACGGGGGAAGGGAGTCATTGGGCAGGGGTAGAGGAAGAGCGTGAGTTGTTATTTTTACCTCTGCCTTTGTTCTTGTTACCCCTGTAACCACCCCTTTGGTAGATTTTACTGTAGGTGGACTGTGTAGGGGCTTTGTACGAGGTGGAAGCTGTGTCTGAAGTATATCCCCCTGGTGGCACCTCGATAGGATGAGCGACGAAATGAGCGTCTGGGGGCCTGCGACTGCAGGGCTCCCATAGATTTGGTAGTGTCTTTATCCTTTTTCATTTTCTCTAGTGATACATCAACGTTGGGTCCAAATAGGTGTTGCTCATCAAAGGGTTGATTAAGAATGGCACTGTGTACCTCAGGTTTGAACCCTGATATACGTAGCCAGACGTGTCTGCGTAGTAAAACGCTGGTGTTAACTGCCCTAGAGGCAATATCTGCTGCATCGAGGGCACACCGAATAGAGGTGTTTGTGATGTTTTTCCCCTCTTGGATAAGCTTGTTTGCTCTATCCTTGTACCTGTGAGGGAGGTGCCTCATTAATGACTCTAGCTCATCATAATGTGCCCTGTCATATCTGGCTAATAATGCCTGTGTATTGGCGATACGCCACATGTTTGCTGCTTGAGACGCTGTTCTTTTTCCTGATGAGTCAAGTAGCTTAGACTCCTTATCTGGTGGTGCAGCGTCACCTGATGTTTGTGAGTTTGCTCTCTTGCATGCATTGGAAACTACAAGTGAGTCTAGTGGTACTGGACCTTTAATATATGCGGAGTCTGAGGGGCAGCTTTATATTTTTTCTCTATACAAGGGTTAATGACTCGAGTTCGGACTGGGTCCTTGAAGACTTCAGGACCATGCTTGATCACTCCTTAAAGCATCGGTAAAATGGATGAGGATCTTCGTGCGTTATCAAACGTATCCATTAGGAAGTCTTCCTCAACAGGGTCTGTATGTATGTCTACCCCATGATATTGTGCAGCCCTGTGAATTAATTCATTGAACCCTATAGTGTCTTCTGGTGGGGAAGGCCTTGAGGGGTATATGTCATCCTGAGGGACATTTGAGACATCTGGGGTGGTATAATCATCCCACGGGTCAGGGGATCATGTAGGCGTGGCTGGATCAGGTATGTCCCCCCCCCCCATATCGTCAGAGCTATCATCCCTGTCTGGTATGATAGAGGATGCTGGGGAATGCTGTGGTATGGGAGGCTGTGGTGATGGTACAGGTGAAAGAGAAGGGGAAGGCAGTCTAAAGGGAGAGGTAGCCATGTCCTTCTTTGAATGCGGAGCTGGAGTGTCCAGTGGTCGCTTTTTTGAAGCCAAATCAAGTGTCCAGTAATTGGATCCTTAGCTAGAGTCTTTTGAGCAGGGTCTGGATAAGGCAAATCCTCTGCAGGAGGACGATCTTTTGGTGCGGAGGAAGGTTTCGGCACCGAAGCGGCTTATTTTGGTTTCTTGACAATGTCTTTTACCGGGGAAGCAGGAGTCTTTTTTGGCTCGGAAGCTTTTTTCGGTTCCGAGGATTTTTTCGGTTCCGGTATGGTTTTTGGAATCCAAAGCGGGTTTCCTTGGTTCCGACCTGGGTTTCGGTGCCTAAGGAGTATGTTTCGGCGCCGTTGGTTTGGATGTAGGTGTAGTCGGTGCCGTTGTCTTTTTCGGTGCCGGTAGATGTGTGCCGGCACCGTGTGACGCGTACTCAAGCCCGAGTTGCCTGAAGGCTTAATTGGCTTCTTAGCCGGGCCCGAAGGTGGGGCAGTAGAAGCAGCATGTCGGTGTGCACCAGAGCCCGAAGGCGAGGGTGTGACCGGGGCCTTCTATGGGTGTGTCGAGGAAGGGTCGGGGTCGACGGTCTTACTTACGACCCGCTGCGCTGGAGTGATGTCCTCGACATCGGAATCTTCTGCCTCAGAGTTGCTGTCGACATCATGTTGTTCTGGAACGTCGACGCCTTCCTCGAAGATGTCGTCCGGAATGGGATCTGAAGATCTTTGAGCCATTGTTTTCCTCGCTCTTCGGTCTCAGATAGTCTTTTTGGGGCGGAAAGAGGCACAAGCTGAAAAGTCTTTCACCTCGTGCTCCGGAGAGAGGCAGAGGTTGCACACTTCATGAAGGTGGGTGTGGGGAAACTTCGACCCATATTGAGGACACTTTTTAAATGGCGTCCTTTCCATGAGCTGGAGTCGAGGCCTAGCTAGGCCCGAAGGCCGTCGACCGGAATCGAGATCCTTGATGTTGAAGAATAGCGTCAACTTGAAAGCGTTCAATACTAAGTTTTGTAAGTTGGTGAGGATTGCGTGCCGAAAAAAATCGGTTTCAACGTGGAGCGCAGGAAACACATCCGAGCCCGGTGGCGGAAATAAACAATCTGGGGTTGGAGCCGATGCCCATGCGCAGTATCATCCAAAGGAGGAGTCACCTATCCCGTGACTTCCAAAGACTTTTCTACAACAAAACAAACTGCAAACATCCGGGCCCAACACTAGGTGGCCATCTATGCATAGTGTGCAATCTGCAGCTCATATGCCTCGAACATATACTTACAGAGCAAGTAGCATTTTCAGTTTGTAGTATGTATGGCTGTAGATACACAGACTTAGCATGGAATGTAAAGTAGTGCAATCAGGAAGCGGCAGTAAGGACAGAGATGATGCAGATGCTTGGAACAAAGTATTTAACACTATCTGACCCTTCATAGCCTGTTATCAAGCTAGGATGTCCACACAGTAGCACTTAGTAAAGGTGCGTAGTGTTGACAAAGTGGCTACCTTGCAAACATCTGCCAACTGGATGATTCCTAAAAAGGCCATGGATACTCCTTTCTTAGGAGTAGAGCATGCCACAGGTGAACCAGGTAGGACTCTCTTTGCTTTGTGGTAGTAGGTTTGGATACCTTTGACTATCCACCTAGCTATGCCTGCTTAAGAATTGGGATGCCCTCAGAGAGGTTTTACAAAGGCAACAAAGAGGTTATCAGATTTCCGGACAGGCTTGGTCCTGTCCTGTCAATGTAATATATAAGAGTTCTTTTGACATCCAACATGTGTAGTGCTTTTTCTGCCACCAAATCCAGCCGTAGGAAAAAGACTTGGAGCTCCAAGGTTTGGTTAAAATGGAAACATGATACCACCTAAAGGAGGAACGTAGGATTACTTCTAAGAAAGACCCTGTCTTTGTGGATTTGAATGAAGGATTCTTGTAGGCGGAGCATTTGCAATTCACTAATGCATCTGAGTACGGTAATGGCTATCAGGAAGGACACCTTCCAGTTGAAATGAATGGGGCATGAGTGCAGAGGTTCAAATGGTGGTGTCAACAGCCTTGTGAGTACTATATTGAGAATCAACAAAGGAGCAGAGGGCACACTAGGTGGTATGACCTTCTTGAGACCCTCAATGAAAGCCTTAAAACCTGGAATTCTAAAGAGGGATGAATGTTTCCAATTTTGTTTGTGGGATGAAACTGTAGCTAAGTGTAAACAAATGGAGGTGGAGGAGATCCCAGCTTGTTGGAGATGCAAGAAGCTGCCAATGAATTCCTGGATGGAAGGCTTTAGAGTGTCCAGGTATTGGAAATGTACGAGTTACTTACCTTCGGTAACGATGTATCTGGTAGAGACGATTCTAGCCGCAGATTCCTTCACATAGAATTATCCCCAGGCGTGAGACTGGATCCGGAATCTTTTTGCCACAGTATCCCTGCGCGCCAGGGGCGGGGCGGGATCACGCGACTCCGCCCAGGTGTCGTCCGCAAACGTGACATCAGCGAGGTCACATAAACCCCACCCCAGCGCGCCTACGTCAGTTTTCTTTGGAGCACTTTTCCGCACCACAACACGGAGGCACCAGACAAAAAAACTGTGGGAGCATGGGAACAGTGTGCGAAAGAGTAGAAAAAGAGAGTGGAGACACCATAAGGAACAGCGCAACACTGCAGTGTCCAAAGGTAGGGGCAGAATAACGAACAGAGCAGAGCCCTGAGTAGCCACCCTGCCAGTTCGTAGACAGCCTCCCCCGTGCCCAGGGGATAAGGAACATGCGTAAAAAGTCATGACACATTTAGTAGGCCTGCCACCCCCATCCAGAAACAAGGAAGGAGAGCCAGTCCAAAGAAAGACAGGACCAACAAACTTCCAAGCCACCCCAGTATAGAGGGCAACCACCCCCCAAGGAACAAGGGCAAGGCATGGCCAGGGGACCCCTATTCAGAGGTTAGCAGAGGGGCCAGGACCCCTAGCAGCAAGAGGAAGGGAAGGGAGGGGATGGAAGGACAGAGATTGAAGGCAAACCCCCCACAAGCGCACCATAACTCCATCCACCAAGAGGAGGAATGAATCGCAACCAGACTGAGCCACCCGTCAAGAGCAAAAGAAGGCACTCACAGGAGGCACAGCCCCCCACCGGGAGGCGAGTACCGAAGACCAACCCAAGGGTCCTCGCAGAACGGGGAGGAAGGCGGGCCATGAAGGAATCTGCGGCTAGAATCATCTCTACCAGATACATCGTTACCGAAGGTAAGTAACTCGTACATCTGATAGGGACTACTAGCCGCAGATTCCTGAACGTAGAATAGATACCCTAGCAATACCACCGGAGAAGGAGGGTCTGCGAAAGGACCCCATCAGCCTGGACAGAACAGAGGGTCTCACAGGGGACCAGATCTGCAGACCAGGTAGGTAACCTCGTCCCTGCCAGGTTAGAGGAACCCCCACAAGCAGAACGCCACCGACCCCAAGAGGATGTAGGAGGAAGAAAGAAGACTGAAGAGGCCCATACACCCACAGCAGAGGAACCAAGGGCAAGGCCAGAGAGGCCGAGCACCCCACTCCCCTACAAGGCAACAGAGCTTCCATCCAATGCCAAGTCAGGAAGAGGAGGAAGAAGAAGCCGAGAGGGCCTGGGGAAAACAAGGGAAAGGAAGGCGAGCCCCCTCCAGATAGATGGAAATAGGCCAGCCAGAATAGGGCAGTCATAGGCAGCCAGAAGCAAGAAGAAGAGCCCAGGGCCCCAGAAAGACAGAGCAGGCGACGCCTGACAAGGGAGTACACAGAATCATTCCAGCCCTCAGGACGGGAGCAAGAAGGTGAGGAAACGCCCGGACACACCACTACGAGGGGCCGCGCACACAACCACAAGAAGCAAAGCAACATACATAAACGCCATGGGGAACCGGCACCCGAAGGCGACCAGAACTCCCCAGCAGAACGCAAGCTATAACAGCTACCACTACCCCATTTAGGGTACGTAAGTTCCAAGATAAGGGAACCCTCTTTGGAAGAACTTCCGCAGCAGAGGAAAAAACAGAAAGCGCCTCCGGGAAAGAAACCCTGCAGAAGACTTGTTAAGCAGCCCAAGACACAACAGAAGGCCTAATCTCGGGGCCAAGTCTGTGCAACAACTCCAATAAAAACACAAACACACACAACAAGGACCCGTCCAGCAGCCAACAACGCCACAGTCCCAGGAAGGAGTACTCAGATGGTCATAAAACGCGCTCACACAGCAAGGGCAACTGGCCCACAGAAAAGCCCAAAACCAGCTCAACTCAGCAGTCAATGAGGAGGGGAAGGAGGTGGAGGAGGATAGGGAGGAGGAGGTGGAGGAGGATAGGGAGGAGGAGGAGGAGGAGGAGGAGGAGGAGGAGGAGGAGGAGGACGGAGCCCCGCCAGGAACCTTTGGATGGCGGAGTCAGCCGGAGCATGGAATAACAAGCTGCCATGAAATGGAAGATCAATCAGCCGCTCCCGGATATTTTCAGGGAACACTCCTTCCCGAAGCCAACTGAGGAAGCCATGGCCCAGCCCAGCACCTCTGCGATGTCCAGAGCAGAAAATAAACGGCGCTAGCTCCCGGCCATCCAGCGCATGATGCCGTAAATCCAGCTGAACCGTCTCTTGGGAAGCAGTGGATCCCAAAGACTCAGCCAAGTCCCACAAACAAGAGGAGGCCCTAGTCAACACACAAGGGTTAAGGGCCAGTAGGGCAGCGCTGGTCGAGGCGAACATGTTGCGCCCCCAAGAGTCCAACCAGCAGGCCTTCCGGGACGGCGGAGTCAACAGTGGGGACAGGGAGGGTAAAACAGTCCGCAAAAGTGGACTGGAGGCAGAGGGGTGGAGGGAAAGACATTTCGGGTCACGCGGCGCCGGTGCAAAAGGTGGTGAGGCACCGGATTCCCTGAGGCGGGGAGCCTTCAAGCCCCCGTCAGGGAAGAAAGGAGCGTACCCTCAAAAGGAAGCAAGATCTCCCTCCCACCAGAGCCCTGGTGGAGAACCTCCAAAATATGGTCTGCCGGAATATGAGCAACCGGGTCACCCATGCGCAGAATGCCCACCGCCGTGGACACCGCGCGAGCGAAGGCCGCACCCGCCTCCGTAGGGCCCCGCGGTGGAGAAAGCAGCTCCTCCGTGGGTGACGGCTGCAGACTAAGGCGGCCGTCCCCGAAGCCAAGCAGGGCGGGCAAAGGACAGACCAGGAAGTCGGGAGGAACCAAGGAATGGGGGACCTGTCGCTCCTCCGACGAACACCTCGGCCTCGAAAATGGCAGAGAGCCGCCCTTCGACGATGCCGGTGAAAAGGACACCACGCAGCGGCCTGTCTCCGGGGAGGATGACACCAAAATGCAGCCAACCTCCAGAGAAGAGGGTGCGTCCGAAGACGAATCCGTGGCCCGACCCCTGTGCGGAGCCGTAGAGTCCACCGCCCGAGGCAGAATGCCGCCACCATCAGGTGCCGAAGGTGACGCCGGAGAATGCTCCTCGAAGCCACACCTTGGCGGGGACCGGAGCGGGGCCAGATCCGAAGTGCCCAAGGGGCGGCGCCTGAACTACGCCGGCTCGACCTCCACCGAGGAAGCCACCTGCATGGAGGAACGAGAAGGACCAGGGGAATGACACGTAACCCTCCGCCAGCCTCGGCCTAGCATGCGTTGGAGGGTGCCCGGCGAGCCATGCGGCGCCGCCAGAGCCGACTCAACCTCCTACACGCCCTCCGACTCGGCAGCCACCTTCGTGGAGGGGCGAGAAAGGCCCGGAGCAGGACGAGGGGTCCCCATCCAGCCTCGACCCAGAGAGGGACGAGGAGGGTCCACTGAACCCTGTGGCGTCGCCCGGACCAGCAGGTGCTGGCGCTGTGGCGGCGTCAGCTCAGCCGTGGGCAAGGCCTTCGCCTGCCCAGAGGACCGAGCGGGGCTCAGGATGCGACCCTAGCCCCGGCGACCTCCCGCAACACCACAGGGACTTCCGCGGGAATTTGAGTCGAGGCAGCGGTCTGAAGGAGGGACCCCCGAAGAGCTGCACCCCGACAGTACCACATCCTCCAAACCTGGATCCGAACCAGGGCGCGCCGGAGCTGCCAGCGGCGCCGCGAAGGGCCCTGCGCAAGGCAAGGGATCCGCTGATGCCCCAGGAGGGGAAGGAGGAGGAGATGCCAGCGAGGCCTACAAAGCCGCCGCATATGTCTCCATCTGGACTCTCGACGCTCTGTCACCGGGAAATGGTGGATAGGAGGTCGACACACGGGCTGCATTACCCGTGTAGAGCCCACGTCCCTGGCAGGCCGAACACCAGCCCCCGGGGACAAACTGCGACACTTACCCACCGGGGAGTGACGCTCTCGCGACATCAGAGAAGGGCAAGGACGACGACAACGGCCATATCTGAAGCCGTCTGCCGAGGCTGATCGAGGAGAGGAAGCAGACATTAAGAGGCACGCTGAGTTTCATACGGCGCCCCTCTCCGCGACTTCAACTGTTGGCATGCCTCACAGTCTTTGGTGCTGTGATCCTACCCCAAACACCACATACAAATGAGGTGAGGGTCGGTCGCCGACATAAGACGCCCACATGACGTGCAAGTCTTGAAGCCCGAAGGCATTTGCACACTGTTCCACCAAAAATTTGGCAATGGGGAAGAAAAAAAGGGGCCCCAAACAGGCCCGTAACAGAGACCGGATCCTGACGTAGGCGAGCGAGCCGGGGTGGGGATATGTGACCTCGCTGACGTCACGTATGCGGACGACGCCTGGGCAGAGTCGCGTGATGTCGCCCCGGCGCGCAGGGATGCTGTGGCAAAAAGTTTCGGGATCCAGTCTCACACCTGGGGATAATTCTACATGCAGGAATCTGCGGCTAGTAGTCTCTATCAGATACAGAAGTTAATGAGTCATTTCCATTTCACAGCATAGCGTACTTGTGTAGTGGGCTGGAGTGTGACGATTCATTTAAGATGAACATACATTTGTGGGGTACATTGAGCTACCAGAGGCGCTTCAAATTCTAGCACCACAGGTGAAAATCTCAAGGTAGAGTTGTCCAGAGTCCAGATGCCTGACAATACCCTCTCTGTGTGAGAATATCAAACCAGAGCAGGATCCTCTTGTGACCTGAAGGATATTTCTCCAGGAGAGTGGAGGAGAAAACAAGTTACTTACCTGTAACTTTGGTTCTCCAGTATTGGTAACTTTCATAGACTCCCATAGCTTGTATCATTCCCCGTCGTCGGAATGGGAGTCCCTAGTAAATACAAAATACCATAGCAGTAGGTACAAAAAAAGAAAAAGGCCTAGACCTCATCTCATTTAGTAGCATATCCACCTCTTTTTGTAAAAGAGCCCAAAAACACTGAACAGCCAATCAGAAGAACCTCACCCCATAGAACCTTCCTGAGAGAGCCACAGATTGTCGTAGCCGTTGTATAACAGTCTAACAGAAGATGCTAGAGGCTGAGCTTTTCCAGAGGAGGAGGGTGGGCACATGGGAATCTATGAAAGTTACCAATACTGGAGAACCAAAGTTACAGGTAAGTGACTTGTTTTCTTACTCCAGTATTGGAACTTAGATACATTCCCATAGCTTGTATCAGAATAGCCAGCAGTTAGAAAACACACATTTTGTGTAATAATACATTGTATAACTTCGCAAGATGTATATCGTCATAAGAGATAACAGTTACCAAAACAGTAGTCACTAAACATCAGTAGATACAAAATGTGCGAAACCAATAATAGGAAGGAGGGTTAGAAGGGAAAGCTCAACACTTATTGGAAGAGATTCCTCAGGACTGCCTGTCCCACTGCAGCATCACTACGTGTGGAAGCATCCAAGCAGTAATGCTTTGTGAAAGTGTGGGCACTGCTCCATGTTGCTGCCCTGCAAATGTATTTGATAGGCACTCCGACGAAGAGAGCCGCAGAAGAAGAAATGGATCTCGTAGAGTGCGCCCGAACCCGCCCTTCTAGGGGCTTACCGGCTGCTTGGTGACAGTATTGGATCGTGCTGGCAATCCATCGTGCAAACCCTTGCTTCGAAAGAGGGAAACCCTTGCGAGGGGCACTGAAAGCAGAAAAGAGCTGTGTAGATCTTCTGAAATCTTTGGTGCGCTGGAGATAGAATTTTAAACACCTTTGAACATCCAAAGAATGAAGAGCCCTTTCCGCTGGAGTAGTGAGTCGAGGAAAAAAGGATTTGAGAAGGATCGGTTCATCCAAATGAAAGTCAGAAGGGACTTTCGGGATAAATTTGGGATTCATCCTCAGAATCAGTGTCCTTTTTAAACTGCAAGAACGGATCCTTGATAGTGAGAGTGTAGTTCACCTACCCTCCTGGCGGATGTTAAAGCAAGAAGGAGGGCCACTTTCCACGAGAGGAATTTAATGTCCGCCCTATGAATTGGGTCAAAAGGCGGCCTTGTGAGTTGAGTAAGGACTACGTTGAGCTGCCACAGAGGTGGTGGAGGTCTAACTGGTGGGAAACTCTAACAAGCATTTGCAATGCAATAGGTCTCGCATTAGGAAAGTTTGAGCTATTGGTATTGTAAATGGCAAAGTTTTAATTTATGTTTCTTTTTTTTTAAATAGCTAAATTAATAGCTTCGTCATTTACAATGCCAATAGTTATAACTTTCGCAAATGTGATACCTATAGCATTTGTAATGCAATATGTTTTGTATTTACAAACCGCGAGAGGACAAAAAAAAAGCTCCGGACCACCGCCTCCTCCCAGGCCTTCAAAAGGGACCTCAAAGTTCTCCTCCTCCTCCAGAGACACCTCCAAAAGTAATTCACGTCCTCTTGCTATTTGTGAGGAAGACTTCCCACTACGGATAATTTCTACTTTCCATGACCATGGAAGTGCCTTCCCAGTGTATGCCTGTGATTGGAGGGTCTGCCTTTTTGCAGTATTTTCCATGTACTGGTGTTCGGTGCCCTTTTGTAACATGCACACACCACTCTGCCCTTGCAACACACGGCTGCTACCTCTCACATGTCTTTGCCTTTGATACTTGCACAAGTGCCACCTTGCCCATGTAACGCTTGTTCCTGAGCCTGAGTGTCTAGCACTTATTGCAGGACTATACCTCTAATTATACTCTGTTTTCTCTTATAACTGTACACTTGTCACTTTCATTTCCTCTTGTGCACTTTTGACTACCTCATGTATTTTGGTTGCTCACAATTTTTACTCAAGTATTTTGTTTGCTCACGATTGTCACTATTACCTTTACTACCTCATGTATTTTTGGTTGCTTATAGTTTTTACTACCTCATGTATTTTGTTTGCTCACAATTGTCACTATTACCTTATGTAAGTAACGTATGTTTTTGCAACCTGTTCTTTTGTAATGTTTCTCATTATGTTTCATTTCTGTTCCTAATGTGAAGCGCTCTGACGCCTTCGGGTAAAGTCCGCGCTATATAAAAATGCATAAATACATAAATAAATAAATACCGCCTTCGGGTAAAGTCCGCGCTATATAAAAATGCATAAATACATAAGTAAATAAATACCGCCATCGGGTAAAGTCCGCGCTATATAAAAATGCATAAATAACTAAATAAATAAATACCGCAAATCAAACATCCTCGTTACTCTGCCGGCCTGCGACCAGGAAGTCAGGCAGGCCGGCGCGACAACCGGAAACAGGAAGTAGGAGGGCGGGAGCCTACCCCGCCTCCCACGGAAGAGTCGCGAGTTGGAGCACCGGAGCAGGCAGGAGCCTACCCTGCGCCCCGGTGCCGAAGGAGGGAAGAAGAGTCCTGCTGCCGGGCCCTGCAGCTGATAGCCGCCGCACGAAGGAAGCCGGTGAGTGGGTTGCTGGGGGGGGTGGGGGGGGGGGGAGCGCATGTGTGTGCGCGCGCGCGCATGCGGGGGGGGCGTGTGTGTGTGTGTGTATGTGTCTTGGAGTGCGTGTGTGTGACTGTGGGGGAGGGGGGTGTGTGAGCGAGTGTGTCTGCGCGCGCATGTGTACGGCGCGGGACGCGACGTGCGCGTTCGCACACACGAATCCAAGCTCGTACACCCTCTTGTCCTCCTTCCCCCCAGACTGATCGCTATACGTCTCCAGCTGGACACATGCATCCGCTTGCGGATGCATTGCCAGCGAGACCCAAAAAGTACTTTTAAAAATTGTTTCACGATACTTGCTGACCAGAGGGAAGGACCAGAAGAAGTTCGTCTGAATCTAGAGATAGCTGCCAGGTGCACTTTGATAGAGGAATAAGTGAGACCTGACTTAGCTAAAGTCAAAATGAATGGCAAAATTTGATGAAGAGCAGAAGAATAAGGATGAATGTTCTCTTGCCGGCACCACAGGCAGAAACGCTTCCATTTCAAGCAATTGGTCATTCGTACTTGGTGCACGGGCCTGAGCTAGCACCTCTACATTCTTGTGAAATATTTAAATTTTGAAATTCTCTGTGCTCAGGAGCCACGCGGTTAACTGAAGTGAGCTCGGATCCAGATGTACCACTTGGCCCTGGGACATCGTCAACAGAGAGGGAATTGGGCGCAGATGAATTGGATGATCCAGGGAGAGCAGGAGAAGCTCTGTAAACCAAAACTGGCAGGGCCACGCCGGGGCCACCAGAATCATCCTGCAGGGTTTCGCTTTGAGCTTCTTGAGTAGCCTTGGAATTAGTGGAATCAGAGGAAAAGCGTAAACAAAGGCGCCTGACCAGGCCATCGAAAGCGCATTCCCCGAATGATCCCTGATGGTGTTCCCTGCTTGCGTAGAGTCAGCATTTCTTGTTCTCTGGGGTGGCAAATAGATCTCTGGACGGAGTGCCCCAGAGATTGAAAATTCTTTCCAGAGTGCGATTGTCTAGTTCCCACTCGTGGCTCACCGATTTGAGGCGACTTACTGTATCTGTCGTCTTGTTGAGGGCACCAAGAAGATGCTCTGCTGAAAGAGGGATCTGATGTTGGATACTCCACTCCCAAAGCTCCTGAGCTTCTTTGGATAGCAGACGAGACTTTGTTCCTCCCTGCTCGTTCACATAATGCATGGCCGTCGTGTTGCTCGTACGGACCAGGGCGGTGGATCTTCGGATCCGCGAAGGAAAGCTCGTAAAGCCAGATGAATCGCTCCGAGCTCCAACAGATTGATGTGGAGAATGCGTTGCTCGGGCTGCCAGGGGCCGCTCACCTGAAGGTCTTGTAGTACCGCTCCCCAGCCTTCTAGAGAGGCGTCTGTAGTAATATTAGAGGAGCTGGGGTGACTGTGAAGGTGAGACCCTGAGAGGTATTGTCTCTGATCGTCCACCAGTTGGCCGCCCCTTTCATAGGCTGATTCATCATTTTGTTGGCGAAAGAGCCTTCTGCTTGGCACCACTGCAAATCCAGTTCTTGGAGAGGGCACATTCGTAGCCTGCAATGCGAAATTAAGGGAATGCAGGATGAGATCAATCCTAAAAGGGTCATGTAGCGGCGAACTGAAAGTGACCCTCTTTCTTGCAATCGACGGGCAGAGGCCATCAGTTTGGTCTGCTTTTCTTCTGATGGAAACGCTTTGCAACAAGTTGTGTCCAGAATAGCACCTAGGAACTTGGCCGATTTGGACGGGCAAAGGAAGACTTTTCCTTGTTGAGCTGAAGCCCCAAGTAACGGAAGAATTGAGTGCATGTATCGACTGCCTCTGTTGCTGCTTGAGAATACGGTAACTTTACCAACCAGTCGGCCAAGTAAGGGAAAACCTGTAGAATCGGTCTCCTGAGAAACACTGCGACTGGGGCGAAGACCTTCGTGAATATCCACAGTGCGGATCTGAGACCGAAAGGCAGGACCTTGAATTGGAAGTGGCTCTTGGCTACTGTAAAGCGTAAAACCTTCCTGTGGGCTGGGTGGATGGGAACATGGAAGTATGCGTCCTCGAGATCCAGGGTGGCCATGTAATCTCCTGGATTGAGGAACCGCAAGATGTCTTGTAGGGATACCATCCGAAAAGAGAGCCTTACTAGATAGGTGTTTATCTCCCTCAGGTCTAAAATTGGGCGCCATTTTTCTACGGTCTTTTGAATGAGAAAGAACCGGGAATAGAATTCTCTGCCCGCTGGGATAGAGGCACCGGCTCTATTGCTCCTTTGAGAAGGAGTTGGATGGTTTCTAGACGTAGAAGGTGTAGATGTTTGGATTCGGAGGCACGAGGCGCTCTGGATCGTGGTTGGTGTTGAAACTCCAGTGTATGGTCTGACAAGATGATATTGAGAACCCACCGGTCTGATGTTATAAGTTGCCAGTTGTGGAAGTATTGTGATATCCTGCCCCCCACTGGTGTAACAGGGGACGAAGGAACAGTAGGAAAAGCTGGGAAGCCGCTACTGGCGCTTAGAGGAATCCCTCCCCTGGCGCCCTTGTCGTCCTCTAGATGATGGTCGAGAGAAAGACCACGATTGGCTGTGACGCTGTGAATATTGTGGCCTGTAAGACTGAAGGGTTACAAGTAGGAAGAATAGCACTGTTGGTATCCGCCTCTGTATAAAGAAAAACCTCTTCCTCTCGCTCCACGGAAAGGAACCGTGCGGTATTACGGAGTCCCAAGGGACTTCGAAGTTTCCGTGTCCTTCTTTATGTCTTGTAGCACATCGTCAATGTGCTTTCCAAATAGCATTTCACCATTGAACCGAAGATCCAGGATCTGATTTTGGACCTCTGGACGAAACCAAGTGGCCCGAAGCCAGCCTTGCCGTCGAAGGACTGCTGCTCCTGCGTGAGAGCGGTAAGCCTTAGTAGCAATGTCCATTACAGAATCAATTATTTCAGAGGATGAACGTTCCCCCTCCTGCAAGATCTTCTTGGCTTCAGCCTTTGCTTCCTCGGGTAGCTGGTCTAAATATGGGGATAGATCACATCACATCTGGCGATCATACCGTCCAAGAATAGCTAAGGCATTGGCTGCTCTGACCAGGAGGCTGGACATGGAAGAAAACCTCTCCCCAACATTATCTAGACGTCTTCCCTCTTTATCAAGTGGTTGAGTAAGTGGTGCCGCCAGATTCTTAGATTTTCTTTGGGCCGCTTGTGAAATTACCGTTCCGGCTGGCTGGCCAGACAAGCGGGGCTGTCCTCTGGAGCTTTGTATTTCTTTTCCAAACGAGGAAGCACAGGCATGACCGTTGCCGGCGACTTTATGACCCTTATCCCCTCATCCCAGACATGGCCCACTATTGGGATGGAGCGAACAGACTTCCTATAAGATTCTTTGAAGTCATATAAAAAAACATTCTGATTGTACCGATGGAATGGGCAGATCGAAACGTTTAGAATCCTTCTCCATTAAATTTTGAAACCCTCCGATATCAGCTGGAGGAGAATCTGCCGGATCAGGAGCTGGAGAGGCAGGATCCGGAATTATGTAATCATCCCATTCCCTATACGGGTCTGGGATTTTTATAGTGCCCTGGTCATCATCCGATGAGTCATCCTGGACAGTGACCACATTCTGTCGTGGTTCCGTTAGCTCCGGTACCGGAGTTTGAGAGAGCTGAGGTGCAACCGGACAAGGAGGTTGAGTTGGAGGCATTTGTCCTGTCTCTTGGACCGAGACAGAAATCTCCTTCTGTAGTCAGACAGCATGAATTGGAGGTCTGTAATGAGTGAGGATGACATGCAGACCATGTCCTGCTGATCTCGATCCTGGGAACTAGATTGTAGCACATATTATTGTTGCTCCATATAATAGTCCTCAGAGTCCGAGTCCTGATACTTCAAATGCAGTTGAGATGGGCTATCTGCATCACCATAAGGTCCGTCATCATCCTCTAAAAACTCCTCTTCCAAAAGGAGTGCAGGAGGCAGGGGTGTTACCTTCCTTGGGGAAGTCACTTCCGGGGTAATGCGACACCTCCTTATAGAAATTATCACATTTAGTATCGTCGGCGAGGTCGTCGACGGAGCCACCAGCGACGAAGATTGAACCGTCGACGACGAAAGGGCTACCATCGACGGGACAATCATCGAGACCGTCGTCAGTATTAGGCTGGAAGCTGTCGTTGCCGTGGTCGCTTTCGACACCATTATCGTCGTCATCCTCGTCGACGTGGAAGTAGTCATCGTAGATGTTGACGAAATAACAAATGGTACCTCTGTCAGTGGCGTCGTCATTGAAGTCGTCGTCGACGAATTCAACGGAGACGATGAAACTCTCGATGCCGGTTAAATTTTAAACGAAAGTCGTTGGCGGTTAAATTTTCTAAGCTGTCGTCAACAGAACTGATGTCGTTGTCGTCGACGAACAAACGTTCCGGTCAGCTTTCCCCTCAGGTGGGACAGAAGCTGTTTTTTGAAAATGTTTTGTTTCTCAGAGGGTGGAGAAGAAACAGAAGACCAATGGCTCGTCTTTTTACCCAATGCCACCTCAGTAACCAGTCCTTCCCTCTCCTTTACACCTTGGTGAGGAGATTTGATGGGACTACGCCTGTCAGAGCTATCAGAGGTCTTTTGTAAGGCTTTGGCAGGGGGGGTCTGAAGAAGTTGAAGGTGAAGACCAACCCCTTTTCTGTGATCTCCTTGAAGATGTCGCAGAGGAGGCATCATCACTGTCACTTGAAACAGGATCTTTCCATGACTTCAATTTTTGCAGCCAGGTGAGCAGACGTCCCTCACGGTCCCGTAAGGTTTTTGTAGAGAAGGTCCTACAAATCTTGCAGTCAGTAGCCTTGTGGTCCGGATACAAACAATGAATACAGTCTTTATGTTTGTTCTACACATAAAACCTCTTTTTGGAGCAGGTGGCACAAGACTTGAACAGAGCCTTCTTTTCCTTATCAGACATAATGTAGATCTGAAGAGTTGAGATGACAAAGTAGTTGAAGAATGAAGAAAAACGGAGCAGAGCTCAATGGAGACTCCCTTGCACAACGTGCAGTAGAAAATCTGAGGCTCTCTCAGGAAGGTTCTATGGGGTGAAGCTGTTCTGATTGCCTGTTCATTGTTTTTGGTCTCTTTTACAAAAAGAGGTAGATATGCTACAAAATTAGATGAGGCCTAGGCCTTTTTCTTTTTTTCTACCTACTGCTATGGTATTTTTTATTTACCGGGGCCTCCCATTCCGACGACGGGGAATGATACAAGCTATGGGAATCTATGAAAGTTCCAATACTGGAGTAATGGAGGTTGCCCCGGAAGGTAGGAGTTACTACAATGAGTATCAGAGATGTTTGTCTCGAGTTTCTCACAGCGGAAGCAATGGGAGGGCTGGAGAAGCACAAGCAAACATTCCTGACCAATTAATCCACAGTGCATTGCCCATGGACTGTGGGTGCCTGGAGGTGGAGTTTGGGCTATTTGCACTTTCTGGGGTAGCGAAAATGTCGATCTTTGTGATGCTCAAACATTGGAAGTATCTATTATAATATTTGCGAGTGGACTTTTCACTTATGGATTTGTTGATGTGTCCTGTTCAGCAGGTCTGCAGAGTTGTTGTCCATTCCCAGAAGATATTCCACTATGAGGTAATGAGTGCCCAATGCCAAATCCCCAATTATGAGAGTTGGGGGAGTGTGTGTTCTACCTTATTTCTGTAGGTAGTACATGGTGGTAATGCTGTCTTGTTGAGGACTATTTTGCTCTGAATGTCTTGGTGGCAGGCTTTGGGGGCCAGGTGAATGGACAGCAGCTTCACGTAGTTAACGTGCCAACGCTTTCGTTGAAGGGGTAGTTTTCCTATCCAGTGATGTTGAGATGAGCACTGCACCCTGTGAGAGAGGCATCCATAGTAATGGTTACCTGGAGTACGAGGTCTGCAAAAGACCAGCCTTGCGACAAGTTGTTGCTGTTACATCACTGCAGAGAGCAGTGAGCCCCAGCCTGCACCAACACTAGATCTTCCCAGCCACACTCTGCTTCGGACCACTAAATCAGAAGGCGCTCTTGTAGGGGACACAAATAACGCCTTACTTGGGATACAATAGCGATATAGGAGGCCTTCATACCTAGAAGGGACATGGCTGCTCTGACAGTGAGCTGATCATTGGGCTGAAAAAAAGCAGCAGCCGCTGAAAGGCTGCCACTTTCTGCTGGCTGAGGTAAGCTTTCGCAATGACTGCACCCAGCACAGACCCTAGGAAGGGTTGGATCTGCAGAGGCTCTAGATGGGACTTGGTGGCATTTATGATGAACACCCGGCTATGAAGAAGGGATATTGCCAGCTGTGTGTGGGCTAGACACTGCAGCTTACTGGCGCTTTGATAAGAATCGTCGAGGTAGGGGAAGACACAATGCACCCTCTTCGCAAATGAGTAGTCACTACTGCCAGGCACTTTGTGAACACTGGAGATATGGGGCACCAAAAGAAAAAACTTTGAATTGGCAATGTTGTCTACTTACCCCAAGTAAAAGTACAGTTAGGGTGGATGAATGTGAGGAAATAGGCATCCTTGAGATCGACTGTGAAATATGAAAGTAATTAAAGTGGTGGATAGGTTAGTCAGTTATTTGGATTCAGAAGGATAGAAGAGGATACAAGCATTTGCAGTGCAACAGGTCTCGCATTAGGAACGTTTGAGCTATTGGTATTGTAAATGACAAATGTTTTATTTATGTGTTGGTTGTCAAAATAGCGAAATTGTCATTTACAATACCAATAGTTTTAACTTTCGCAAATGTGACACTATAGCATTTGTACTGTAATATGTGTTGTATTTACGT